>NC_139013.1:23259704-23582648 GCF_964374135.1 Grampus griseus | reverse complement strand
TAATTCTCATTAAAAGAATATCTGGCAAATTAAAAACTCTTACGTGTCTGCTTTAGCTCCAAGTTTGATTAAAATCCAAAGTTATTTTCCTGTTAAATTCTGTATTTTATAGCCAAAAGCAATGTACTATGTATTGTGAATTTTGGTAGATAGAGATCTGTTCTAAAGTACAGTAAAAGAATGGGTATATGGTCTCTGGCCTACACAGAATCTTGTTTTTTCCTTCCTTTTGCTTAGATTTTGATTCTCACAACTCTGTTAGGAGGCGAATTAGTTAAAATGCTGATCACTTTTCCCCCCTTTTTAACAACAAAAAAATGAGTTAGTATTTTATAGCCTTGTGGTTAAGAGCCTGGCTTCTACAGCCAGACTTCAGGGGCTACATGCCTATGCTAGCTGTAACTCTCACTAATCAGCTGTGTGATCTTGGGTTCCAGTTTACTAGTGTAAACTGAAATGAGGTTAATTATGGTAGCTACATCCAAGGGTTAAATGGGATGGATACAAGTTACCTAGGACCGTGCTCTGTACATAATAAGCTACCCCAACATGTTAGCTGCTATTAGTATACCTGTAACTAGCACCATATAGTTAACTGATGTGAGTTAGCCTGAAGCACCTAGCAAGATTCTGAAATTGCCTTCTGATTGGCCATAGATCATTTTATTTTGTGTGGTTTTTATGGGTACCTTAAACATAGGAAGTCAGTTAAAAATAATTTGGACTTCCCCTTAACCCCCCCCACCACTGCCCCAATTCTGGATAACAAAATTTACTTCTGTTAACCATTTTCAGGAAAGAAGGTTGTGTAGGGGCCCTGGTGGTGCAGTGGTTGAGAGTCTGCCTGCTGATGCAGGGGACACGGGTTCGTGCCCCGGTCTGGGAAGATCCCACATGCCGCGGAGCGGCTGGGCCCATGAGCCATGGCCACTGAGCCTGCACTTCTGGAGCCTGTGCTCCACAACGGGAGAGGCCACAACTGAGAGGCCCGCGTACGGCAAAAAAAAAAAAAAAAAAAAAGGTGGTTGTGTAGTTTCTTTCCTACATAGGCATTATTTTTTGAATTGGTTATAACTTGTGCTTGTGTGTAGCCATTTTTGTGGCGAAAGGGAACAGGGCAACCACCAATGTATATCCAGGTCTATTCCTATTAGCATGTGTGTTTAGAAAAGCAGTTTTTCCTCCTTACTTAGTATATTGAATATTTTTGTGGAGTTATATCATTTGTATTTAAAATATTTTAAAATGTTTCTTTGATTATAAAACACTTCTTTGATATATGTGTTCAATATATAGACTTTGGCACACACAGTAGAGTCTGTAGTCTTATCCGTTCAGACGACTACAAACATTTTTGTTTTTCTAGTTCTTTGTGTATTTACATGTGTTTACACACATTTATTTTGAAATCATGTAATTTGGGATTGTGTAACTATGTAACTCCCTCGCACCCCTACACATAACATGATCATCTAAGCATTTAATAATCTTGGAAAAACATCATTTGGGGTAATTTTTGTGAAGATTGACTGTAGTTTTAGCCAGGTCCCCAGTGTTGGATATTTGCTTTGCCCAGTTTTTCCAGGTAAATTTTTTCGGCTAATTATAAATAGCCTGTGAACATTTCTATGTTATCTGGTTATATTCTTGGGGTTTTTTATTTTCTTTAAAGGTCTTGATACTTTTTTCATTGCTTTCTGGAGAGGTTTCAGTGGAAACTTATGGTAGCAGTGTGAAGGATTTTGCCTTTCATTGTAACCTCATGTTTTGCCAATTTATGCTTAAGATAGTAAATTTTGTGTGTTTGATAGGTAATAAGGTTGATATTTTAATATTTGTTAACTATATTTATTTGTCTTCATATTTTTGGCCTATAGGGATGATGTGACCTAGAGCCGTATTTCTTGGTCCATTTGAGATTTATGAGATCTAACTCTTGTTCTTAAATCATCTATATTTATAATCAATATTCTACTTTTTCCTATTGATGCCCCCACCCCTTCTGGTATCTTGGTGTTTTCTTTCAGGGGATTATATAGGGTAGGGGTAGGGGATATTTTTTGTTCTTTTACATTCTTAAACTTGAATTCATCCTGTTGAACTGAATCATGAACCAGTTTAATATGCTAACGATTGTTGGGGAATTTTTTCTTTTGCTTTGAGTGATTTTTATTATAATATGTATAACTTTCTAATTTAAAAGGCCCACAATTTTACAAACTTTAAACTTAAGCGAAGCAAATGGCTATAGATGTTTTTGGCTCACCAAAAAATCTTAGTCATGTTCCCTGCTCGCCCCCCCAAGCTCAAGAGCTCTATATGCAGGAACATCTGCAATGATTCTACTAATGGAATTTTATTTCACTCAGGTTCCTGAGTGGAAAAATTGGTAAGTAACCCAAACTGAAAAGCAAAACACTGCATCAGACTTAAACATACCTGGGGGCCAGGCCAGTCTGTGACTGGTGCATTAGACTAGAGTAAGATTAGAACACA
Source organism: Grampus griseus (assembly GCF_964374135.1). NCBI lineage: Eukaryota > Metazoa > Chordata > Mammalia > Artiodactyla > Delphinidae > Grampus > Grampus griseus. The sequence continues at coordinate 23,580,152 of NC_139013.1, read as the reverse complement.
TAGGGTGAATTGAGTGTATGACCTACCAACTAGTACTGTAGTCATTTATGTAAGTTAAATAAGAAAGGTACAGATGGAACGTTTTGAAAATCTATAGATTGAATGCACTGCTAGAACCGTAAGTCATTCCCTTCCCCACCTACCTATTGTGCATATTCCAAACATAAGGATGATTTGGTGGCTTACTGCGTATGATCTTAAGCAAGTTGAGTCATTTACCAAAAGAAACTCACATTTTCCTAAAAACAGCATCATCCACCAAATTCAAGCATCTCCTAAAATGTAAAGTGTGGGCTGTAGGTTCTAACTGCCTGGGTTTGAATTCTGACCCTTTACCTACTAACTTTGACTTAACTTTGCTCGAAGTTCCTTCTCTGTAAAGGGTGTAGTTGTGTCTACCTCATAAGGGAATGAGGATGGCTAAGTGTGCTGTAAAGTGCTTATCCTTATGCCTGGCACTATAGCCTCATTGCTTGCCGAACCATTTTCCTTAACTTTATACAGCCTTAAGAATTTTCTTTGAAAATAATTTATTTTTCTTAGGCCTTTCTAAATTCTGAAAAGTAGAAACAGTGGTTTGAAGGAATACTTGGTTTTATAATAAAGTCACATTTTGACAAGCTTGCACTGTCACGTCAAGATTAGGATTTAGCCTAAAGGGTTTTAGTTCCTATTGCCTAGAAATGTACTGACAATATGTCAGAGCTGAACTTAATTAAAAAATTTTTAATATGAAAGATTTTTTATGAGGTCCAAGAATGTTAAATACATTCTTTAGCTCATTGATAGTACCTACCATACCTAATATGTTCCAAATAAGTGAATTTTCATAGCAAATAAAGCTTTTCCTACATTAAAAAAGAAACTTGATACAGCTGTTTAAAGACTTTTCAATAGCCATTCAGTGCACTTGCCTATTGTTTCCCTTCAGATCCTTTTAGTATTTCCTTCCTGTTCTGGTGCTTTAAAAATTTTTTTAGTAACTAATTTTCATTGCAGTATCCACTAAATGTTATTAAAACAAAAAAGCATAGCATTGGATCATAAATCATCAAATTGGATAATGACTGTACTTTTGTAGTCTTGACTTTTTAAGCTGCTGGATAAAGTTTTCATGAAGATGGGCACTCAAATACAGCGCATTTTGGCCAAAATAATGTGAGCTTGAACATGTTACACTTAATTAAAAAAACAAAAGTTCTTGATGTTTACATCTAATAAATAGTCCCAGACAAAATAAACTTTGGATTTGGAAGAATTGGCAAAATTAACATTCTTTGTGGCTTAGTGTCAAGTCCCCTTAATTATAGGAAGGTTTTTCTCATTTCAGTGGTCAATAAAAGGAAAATGCAAAGTCAGCCCACTCTGCCCTCAGCAGCTGGTTACCTCACAACATGGTAGACTTTGGTAAGGTTTAAATGTGGACCAGTCACCGAGTGCCGGGAGCTCCTCTTGGTAGACATGACTAGTCACTGTGTTCAGATGATGGGAATCAGAAACCTCTGCATTTCAAGCAGCCTCTGCAACTCAGATGGCACTGGAAATGGAAATGAATTTGCAACCCCGCTCTTCTTATGAAGAGGATCTGTGCTATGACCAGAATGCAAATCTTGACTGATGTCCCGGGAAGAAAAGGAGAGAAGGAAATTTTGTGTGTTTCACTCAGCACATAAATTTTACCTCCCCTTATTTAGAAAAATTCAGGTATGTTTAGTACACTTTAAATCCACTCATTTAGTCAGGAGACCTTAACAATGGTCCAAGATTTGTAGGCTGATGTTAAATAGGGTCACTCAACTCCGATGGCATCTTCCACTGTATACAGGTGATTAACAGCAGTACATCTCTGACATGGTTTACAGTAAGGTTCAAACAGAAGGGGCAGAGCCAAGTAAACGTGTGCCTCAAGCAGTGTAAAATTTCTTGATTACCAAGGCACTTAAAGCTTTACAGAGTTTTAATAAATACTTGAAGAGTTTTAAAAGCCCACATTAAAAGTGTGGAGAGCACTGGTTAAATACACAGATTCCCAAGCCCTCACCTATAGGCCTGCTGAATTGGAATTTTAAGTTAGTTAGCAGTTCCAAAAAACCTAGCTGACTGATTGATAGATGAGGGGTCTTTGGGAAACACTTTTACAAACAGTGCTAGAAAAAGATACTAACCATTAGTCATCAGGGAAATGTAAGTCAAAACCATGAGTTGCTTCTTTAATGGCCTTTTTAGGATGGCCATTATCAATAATGAAAATAAGTGTTGGCAAGAATGTGGAGAAATTGGAACCTTTGTGTATTGCTGGTGGGAATGTCAAATGGTGTAGCTGTGTGGTGGGAAACATGGGTGGTTCCTCAAGTGTATTTCCAAAAGAATGAAAAACAGACTCAAAGAGATAGTTGTACGCTCATGTTCACAGCACAACAGCCTAAAGGTAGAAACAACAGATAAATGAATAAAATGTGGCATGTGCAGCAGTGGAATATTACTCAGTCTTAAAGAAAGGAAATTCTGATACATGCTGCAACATGGATAAATGATGACATGCTAAGTGAAACATGCCAGACACAGAAGCGCAGATATTCCACTTACATAAGGTACTTAGAATAGGCAAATTCATAGAGACAAGGTAAAATAGTGGCTACCAGGGTCTGGGGGATGGAGGAATGGGGAGTTACTTTTTATTGGATACAGAGTTTCAGTTTAAGATGAAAAGGTTTTGGATATAGCTAGTGGTGATGGTGGTACATTAGTGTAATTAACGACCCTGAATTACACACTTCTAAGTTAAAATGGTAAATTATTTTGCCACAAACTTAAAAAAACCAAAAACAATGCTAGAGAAATGAAGGTCATACTGCTAATTTCATATATGTATGGGTTTTCTCAGTCAGCTCCTTTAGTAAGGAAAGGCATGCTCAAAGCCAGAGGGCCCAGAAGATGCCCTACTACTGTTCACAGACCAGTACAAAACTGCATACTCAGGACTCTTGAGGAAGAATACAGATAACTCCCACTCTTCAAATGTGTGCTATGTTGCCACTGCTGGGTGGGACACGGCAGAGCAAGGTGGGTATGGATTAACTCCCTCTGGTTGCTGAAAACAAATTAACATCATAGTTTCTTCTACCTTGTAAGACAATCGTGCAGAAATGATAAAATCACAGTAGTGATAAGATAGTCAATGAAATGTTTTCCAAGCTCCCGGTGCTTGCTCTCTCCCACTGGCCACGGTCCTAGGTCTGCACTTGTCCTCCCAGAACACATTCAGATTTTTACCGCCAGGTCTGAGCACAGTATTAGGGTAATTTGTATATCTCATTCTTATCCAAGAAATTCCGAAGTATCTTTACATATCTGTTGTTATATTTTGTAATATAAGATTCTGAAGTCCATTACTGGCTGGAATAATGATTAGAAATTGTTCCGTGTTATTTTATGTTGCATTCTAACTGTATCTTCACAGTAACACTGATGAGTACAATTATTTGCACTTTAAAGGTAAGGAAAACTAAGATACAGAAAGTTCAAATGCTAGTAAGTAGAAGAGCCTAACTTCATAGTTATCCATATCCTGGACTGAGTCACAGGAGAAGAGAGGCATGGAGAAAGGCTACCAGAACTGGGGATTGGCACAGGCAAACAAGCAACACAAGGGGAGGTGGCAGGAATCAGGATACCAAGTGTAGGGACCATCCCAGGATGGATGGCTGCCTCCCTCTGGGGACTGGACTTTTTTCTAAGATGACAGGCATTCAGGGCCAGTATGTTTCTGTCATGTAGGCCAACACATGCCACTCTGCTGCTTCCCTCAGCAAAGGAAGGGTAGGATGTGTAGACCTCATCACAGGGTTTGCTTCACTTGAATATTTTCCGTAAAGACTAATAGTTGGCTATTATTTTCACCTTTGCCCAGTTCCCCTTCTGATTGCTTTCAGGGGCCAATAAAATCTACAGGTGAATCTGCTAAGGTAATGGTCTATACCAATGGTTCCTGACCTTGACTACACATCAGAATCATCTGGGTGGCTTAGTAAAGCAGATTGGGTCCCACCCCCAGAGTCTGATTCAAAAGGTCTGCTGGTGGGTTTTGAGAATTTACATGTCTAATAAGTTCTCAGGTAATACAGATGCTTCTGTTTGGAACCACAGGAGAACCACTGTTCCATAACTTTCCAGGGACAGTAATGAGCCCATTCAAGACAAGAATTCAATTCCGATTTAATCAATTTATTAAATTAACATTTCTGTAATAAACACTAGCCACCACTTGAGTCAGGTTTGTTACTGCTGAGATTAGACTCGCAAATTAGGGACATTTTGGTGGTGTGAATAAAATCATCCTGTCAGTACCTCTCGGCACTTTATAACTTAAAATTCTAAGAAGCTGAGATGTGGGCTTACAGTTTGCTATTTAAGAGGCCAGGTCTGGTGCTGACAGTAAAGCCACCATCAAAAGCTGCGTTAAGAACTTCATCCAGGCAGGTTGCTGTGACAAAAGTCAAATCCTGCCGGACATTGCCTGGGATTTCTTCAAGGTCTTTCTCATTCCTCTGAGGAATAATGACACGCTTCAGTCCCGCTCTGTGTGCTGCCAGCACTTTGTCTTTAATTCCACCTACCTGTAAGGAGAGAGGAACGTTATTAAGGTTTATGATCATCCTCAGGCTGTGGAAGAAACCCTGACCCACCTTTCTTTCACGCTATTTTAAAACATCCAAATCATCTTCCATTTTGCTAGAGCATGAGCTAGGAAAGCCACTAAAAAGGTTAACAGTAAATTCTTTACATTTCAATTAGTATTATATTAAATCCTTTTATTGGAAGATTCTAAATTTTTGACAGGTATGAGCACCTCTTCTGTCCGTGCTTCTCTTTTATATTGTCAAGGTTAACATTTATATTCCTTTCTGTACTCACAACAATCTTGTTTATAGGCTGATTCTGAAAAAGCATTACATTATTTTGACCATAAATACCATTCCTACAGAGCTTAGTTGCATGCCAGGATTATTTTCTTCTGTACAGGTTTAAAGCAATGACCTCTGTGCCGTGTGATGAAGAAAACATCTAGGCTCTTGTGGTGGTTTTAAAATATGTCTGAAATGGTCCCTTCAGAAGGTGGAGTCTAATTCCCCTCCCTTGAATGTGTGCCAGGCTTAGCGATTTACTTGTAAGAGTGCGGTGGAAGTGATGCTGTGTGACTTTCAAGGTTAAGTAACAAAAAATAAGAGCTTCTGCCTGGATCTCTCTTGGATCTCTTGCCCTGCAGGTAGCTCAGGTAGCCCAGGTGTCTGAGGTCACCCCAGCAGTCCGGCCAACCAGGACCAATCTGCAGTCACGTGAGTGAACCACGACAGAAGCAGATGCCCCGCCCCAGTCAGCCTTCAGATGACTGACTGCATCCAGGCTGGTATATGACTACATGATGAGAGACCCTGGGCCACAAGAGCCCAGCTAAGCCTCTCTTGAGTTCCTGCCCCACAGAAACTAAGAATAATAACTGCCGTTTTGGGGTGGTGTGTATGAGTAATAGATAACAGACACAAGTCTCAATCACACCACCCGGAACACGTGACCCCTGGAGACAGCCCTCAGAAGCCTGCTCCCACCTGTGGCACCAGACTGGCTGGGCTCTAGGCCTTTCTGCACAGCGGCCATCCTACCACACTGTCACTCTCTTGCCAGGCTTTTCCTTTATGCTGCTGAACTACACTTTCAATGTAACTTCTTCAGAAAGAGTGTGAGATAAACGGATTCCCTGCACGTATGGAAATGTCTATCTTGCATTCACATTTGGTTGACGGTAAGGCTGTGTATACAAGACGATTTAAACCCATTTTCCCTCAGAGTCTTGAAGGTGCTGTGTATCTAGGGTCATGGATGAGAAAGCTTTTTCCTCCGTGATCTGAAAAGTCATGAGGATGCAATGCTTTTTCCTAGTTGGTACAGGCCCTTTCAATCTGAACATAGCCTTAAATTCTAGGAAATGCTCCATTATTTCCTTGACAATTTGTTCTCTTCCATTTTCTCTGTTTAGTTAGATGTTGGATTTGTCAGACTGTTTTTTCTATTATTTTTTTCTGAATAGTTCATCGACCAATTCCTAAAACCGTTCTTTTAAATTCAAGAGCTTTGTCTTATCCTCTGTTCTTGAATTATGTTTTCTCCAGACTTAGCAGGTCTTTCTCTTAAATGCTGCTTTTCTCCATGTCTCCCATAATAGTTTAAAACTGAAGGCTTACTCAGAGCTGCTGTGGCTTCGCCTCTGCTGGGGGTAGGGAAGCCTTTTCCTGCGTGCAATTTGCACTGAGTGCAGGGGACCTAGTGGAAGAACCATTTGTTCTACGGAGATTTCAACGAATCCCCTGGTTTTCATTTCCCACCCCCTTCCTTTTCTAATGGTCTGAACCTTCTGGCTCTGAGCCAGTGCTTTTCAACAGATTCCTGCTGGGAAGACTGCCTCTACCTCCAATTCTGTTACATCAGCTGGGGACACTTCTATCTTCTAGAAGTTGGCTGAACTATCAGCTGATGGCTCCCCACTCATTTTTTTTTTAACATCTTTATTGGAGTGTAATTGCTTTACAATGGTGTGTCCCCCCTCATTTTTTTAAAAAATATTTTTCATTTATTTATTTTTGGCTGCGTTGGGTCTTCGTTGCTGTGCGCGGGCTTTGTCTAGTTGCAGCGAGCGGGGGCTGCTCTTCGTTGCGGTGCGCAGGCTTCTCATTGCAGTGGCTTCTCTTGTTGTGGAGCACGGGCTGTAGGTGTGCGGGCTTCAGTAGTTGTGGCACGCAGGCTCAGTAGTTGTGGCTCGCGGGCTCTAGAGCACAGGCTCAGTAGTTGTGGTGCACAGGCTTAGTTGCTCTGCAGCATGTGGGATCTTCCCAGACCAGGACTCAAACCCGTGTCCCCGTGCGTTGGCAGGCGGATTCCTAACCACTGCACCACAGGGGAAGTCCTTCCCCGCTCATTTTTGACTGTTATAATTTATTCCCTTTATTCCTTGCTTAGCTTACCATTTTGAACTAGGAAACTAAAGAGTTTATGGTCAGTAAAGCACTTGCTCATTTCCTTTTAGCAGTACAGCTAGTATCAACCACTACTGTCACTAGAAATGCAGTAGTTCTGGGGTAAGGTAAAGAAAAGAGATCGACATTCCTATTGAGTATAGATATACAGTTATATCATAGTAAATAAGGTTTAGAATATGACTTTCTGGTTGAATTAAATTTAAAAAATCAGGGAACTGAGAGCATTTTTTGTGATCCTAATTGGTGATTCTATGACCTACTTTCACCATTACCTCATAAAATAAAGGCATTCTCATGATAAAGAACATTCCTTTTTTTCTCATTTTGCTATTGAACCCACCAGAACTTTATTGTAGTCTGGTACTGCTAACTAATGACTTAAACCTCTAAATGATCTCTCAAGTTCTATGCATTTTTCAGTGTTTTTATAAGTAGTTATGATATAGGCTGGAGCCCTAAAGCCTCATATGTACAGAACTTTTTCAAAATTTAGCAATTAGGCATCGTTAGTCTTTACTACAATTTCCATTTTATACTACTTCTTTTCTATATATTTTTTTTATCAATCTATCAATTACAGTAATCTAAGTTATCTATAGGCGGATAGGAGGTCTCACAGGAATTCCAAAAGGTGAGAATTGGGCTTAAAGTTTAAAAATAGCTACCATCCTATTTTACACACATGCCATATATTTAACATTCATTAACTAGAATAAAGCCTCAAATCTTCACCTGAACAGCTGATATTTCTGGTGACCAGACTGATATTTTTTACTGTAAGCAAGTCTTCTTTTTTAGTAGAAGGGAAAACATGGGGAAAATTGTCAGTTTTTCCTTTATTTGATCAAAATTTAAAAATCTGAATTACAGATATAAAAATTTAATATGTTTAAAACTAAGTTATTCATAGGAAGAAGGCAAACCACTATTAATTTAGATTTTAAAATACTATTAATAAAAATTTTAAATTAAAAAATTTAAAAACCATATAAATAGGTTTCTTCATACATACTGGAAGAACAAGACCTCGCAGTGTGATTTCACCAGTCATGGCTACATCTGAACACACCAGCCGCCCACTAAAAAGTGAGGCGAGACAGGTTGCTATGGTAACTCCAGCAGATGGTCCATCTTTTGTGACAGCTCCAGCTGGGAAGTGCAGATGGATGTCTGTGTTCTCAAGAAGATCAAAACTTCCAGAAGCTTTAAAAAAGGAAAAAAGGATTTTGATGTAGAAAAATTAAACCTGTTTTTTCTCCGAGAAAAGAAAATCAAACAGATAAAAATGAATGTTTCGGGTAAACAGATCCTTCAAAATATTAATGGGCAGTATAAGTAAAGTGGGGGTCTGGAAGAACAGCTTCATTCTATTCCAAGTAGCAGGAAAAACAAAACAAACCCTTGGAGTCAGTTTCCAGCTCAGGTTCCAGTCAAACAGTCCTCAACTGGGAACTAGAATTTCCACGGGAATTCAAAAGCAAAGGTCTGTGCTTTAAGGGGTAACTGGATCTGTCTCTGAACTGTGGGATGCCTCCTGGGTCAGGATCCCAAGGCTCTCCTTTGCTGCAGCTGCACCCCCCGCCCCTACTCCCTGGGGTGGGTCGCTCACCATTGGTCAGATGGTATTTCTTGGCGTTGCTGCGGAGCCAGCTGATAGCCAGGTGGGCAGACTCCTTCATGACGTCCCCCAACTGGCCGGTCAGAGTTAACTGGCCTTCGCCATCCATCCGACTCGCCTCCACGAACATGATTTCCCCACCTAAGGGAGTCCAAGCCAAACCGATCGCCACTCCTGGTTGACTCAGACGCTCAGACACCTTGAGAGAAAGAAGGAAAATGATCGGTAAGGCCAACAAGAGCCAAATTCTTTTCAGGCTGACCTAATCACAAGCGCTGGCTCTTCCTCAGAGGGCTTAAGCTTAAGCTGCACCTCAAAGTACTTACTACTGCACATGACTTGGAGTCACATAGGGCTTTTTTGCCAAGACAGACTTTGGCATTTATCAGAAACAATTTTACCTTAAAGTATGTGTGAGCGACTTTTGATACTTAAGCACCACACCTAGTTACACATGCCCTAATTTTCAGGAACAAACGCAATCGTTTTATCTATCTCAATGCTTTTATTAGGCTGCATATGTAAAAACACTACAGCACCGAACTTCATTTTAGGCAATCATGAATTTGCTTCTGGAAGTAGAAACGCTCTTTTCAACGTACTTTTGAGAAGTGTTAGCTCCAGAGGCCAAGGTATATATTAAAACCCCTGGATCTTACTTCCCTGCCACTCATCTTTATTGCCGCAGAGACACTGTAAAATGCTACTTCACTATGTCCTGGATCCTTTCTGTGTGCTCGGAGGCCCACTGTGCTGCCTCACTTCCATATTAAACTGATTGTGTCACTCACTGGTGATTACAAGCCAAATAGGTTAACACATCCAAGTTATGAAAACATATCGAAAGTAACAGCTGAAAAACAGTTATGTTAACTTTTATCGCACATTCTGAGCCTCCAAATGTCTTATCGTAATAGAAGTTATCCATGTTAGAGGAACTGGGCACAATATGTCAACCCAGCACTAATGCAATCATGAGATTTTTCCACCAAGAGGTAACTTCCTCACTACAGAGCAGTAGAGTCTATAGCCTGAGTTTCTGGTTAAAGGGCTGCGTGGCTGATGCTTACTTTTCCAAGGGGCTTAGATGCTGAAAATCCTGATTTTAAATGGATGTGTGACATCCATTGAAGCTACTGGGCACTTATTTTTAGTAGTAAACATAAAAGCCTATTTTAAAGTTGGTTTTATATTTAAAATTTTAATTTTATATTTAATGATGTTAGAGACTGGGAAGGCCAGGTTGCATCGCTGGCTGAGCTGACACTGCACCACGGATTTCACCTTCCCTCAGCTTTGCATCTGCCCTGTTTTGTATCTATTTGAGGAAAAAGACACAAAAGATCAATATGCAAAAGATCAGTACTATTTAAGGAAAACACAGAAACAACTATTTATAAAAGTGTTCACAAGGCTTGTTCTTGCTAATATAAAATCAATTCTCTATACCTGAACGACATCTACTTTGGGTGGGAACTTGTCAGGGGTTCCTGTTTTTACTGCATGGCTCTTTTCTAGGACTGAACCAGTCCTAAAGAATTATCCTCAATATACTGAATCCTGTGCTAATTTAACAGAAAAAGCCATATAGCACAACTTCATTAGCTATAATGAGAACAATCCCTTTTAACAGCTAAATCCTCAAAACTCATTTTGTCAGAATAATACCAAACATGTCCCCAAAGAATCAGAAGTAGGATTCATGTTGATTACCACATTGCTTCAAGAAACCAAGCCAGTTTCCAACACTCTCCATCTGCCAGTGCTCTGGGTAAAAGTAACTGGTCCATTGTTCATTGAAAGGACAGGGGGTAGATAAGTACACGTGACCAAACCAAAACCATCCAGGCTCATAACCACTTTATTCTAACTTGACGGTAAGTGCTGAAATATTAACCTGAAGATGGGACCAGTGACAAATCTGTGTAACTCAACAACAACATACACGGGTGGGAGAACTGAGGGCAGGAGTTACTATCAAACCTAGAGTCTCATGATGAGGCTAATCGCAGTTACCTAAGAAGTAACGAATCTGTAATTCTTAGACTTGGAGTCATATTCTTCAAAGTCATGTGTTCTGAAATTGTAACAATTCTCTTAACAACCAAGCATCCAGTTTCTATGTATTTTTCCCTCGGAAATAATGAGTGCAAGTAAATATGAATTTAAAAGATAAGATATATGCTCTTTCTTCCTCCCGCATGCAGTTTCCCAGCCATCTTAAACCCTTTATACAGAACAATTTGTATTTTATAGACTTCCCTAACAAGTGATTCAATACAATAATTTCAAAACTATGTGTATCTACTGGTACTTTTCTACCAGTTTCTAATTCCATTACTGGTTTGTGGAATCATCAATTGTATTAGCCAAGACAGGCCTAGGCTTGATGCTTAGAACGTTTTTCCCTCTAAATGTCAAAGTGGAGCAGGAGTTTCTCAAGTTCACTTCTGTCATTCAATTTCCCTTGAAACTGGTGCTTCAAGTTTCCTTTATCTGTTAACTAAATCTTGTTCAAAGAAATGGTCATTTTCTTCTGTAATAATTCTATCAATCATGTAAATATGTAGACTGAGGAAGTGTTTAAAATATTTAATGAAAAACCTAATTAATAACAGGATATGTCTTATAAAGTATGACTGCATTCTGAACACTTCAATGATAGCAGTGTTTAAGGAGCATTTGAGCATCTAATCATTGCCAATTTCACACTGTTCTTTCCTCTCGATTAACTTAAAATAGTGATATTTAGTGATATTTGACTGAAATAGTAAATACGTACACTCTTTGTGACCCTTCCAAACCTAGACGAACACTTACAGTTTTAATACCTTGTTGTTTACTGCTGCAGCCATCAGAGGGACTAAGAGTTTTACCTTCATCCAAAGGTGCTTTACTGGCACCGGGAGCCTGGCCCCATCATGGATCACAGGGATGTCAAGTGAAAACCTCAGAGCGGTGACAGACTACCTACCTAACCGCATCAGATAAGGGGCCGCTTACCCCCCAGCACGGGGAGTGCAACAAGACCATCTAGCCAGTGCCTGTATCTACAGAGAGCCCTGCAGAGGCAAGGGTCCATGTCTGCGGAGTTGGGACAGGTGTCACAGGAGAGACTGAGCGGTCTTAAAATCTGCTGGGCAGAAAAAGGCCAGGAAGCCTTTTCGCAGCAGAGAGGCCAGCAGGTGCCAAGGACTCAAGACAGGAATAATATTGTGGGCCTTCTTGCCAGGGGCAGGCACAGTGCCTCGCAAAACCTGAGCTGTCAGATGGCTGCGGTATGTGTGCAGGTTCGTGCCTCAGTAACGCTTACACCACACGTTGTGTTTTCTATAGCTTGCATAGCATTTTTTATGCTCCCGCCAGGGTTGTCACCACGGCGGCTCTCCATCTGCCAACTTCTTTAAAGTCTCTGTAGGAATATTTGATTTTTCCAGTTGTGAACTTGTTTGCTTTGGAGGAGTGCCGCGGTCAGCCACCGTCACCTCTGGAAGCTGTGCGACACGGCCCCGGTCTGGCGCAGCACCGGCGCCGCTGAGAGCCAGCTGCTTGCAGGCCCTTCCAGTAAGGCCTTTCCTTGGTACAACTGGCTGGTGGTGGGCCAGGCTGAGTGCAGCATCGCTGCTGTCCTAACAGGGGCGTGGGGCACAGCAGGTCTGAATGGAGAGGGAGGAAGAAGGAATTTACTCCCATGACTCTTTGGGCATTTCGTTAGTGTTTATACACTTTGCTCATTTCTAGCACCTGCTTTTATCTGTCTGCAAGGCAAGCACACTGATGGAATCTCCTGGAATTCACCGGTGGATGCATTCTATTCAGGACGTTTTTTAAAACCTGCATGTCTAGTCTCTTCTTCCCTTTATTACTATTTTTTCTAAGGGCAGTGACCTTCGCATAAGAACTTTTTGTCCACCACTGAGGCTTTCATACAAACTATGAATAGAGTCAGGAATACTCAGATGACACATTCTCAGGATTAGCAGACGACAAAACATAGACGCTCGTGGCTTGGATGACTGGTTTTCTGAGGCTGAAAATCAAATTTATCCTGGAAAGACTAGAGTTTATGTGTTTTTCTGATTGTGTGTCACCACATTTGTAGTCTATGAGATTGATTGTTACCCCCAGAGATATACAGGAACTCTATATGTTGGGTTTTTTTTGGGGGGGGTGTCAACTGCAGGATTGTATTATATTTATATATCTAATTATGTATATATATCTAATATGCAGATAATATATGTGTGTGTGTGTATATATGTATCTCATAATGTGGAGGCTTCTCCTGGCTTCACTAGGATGAAAATGAAAATTATAAGATTCTCATCCCCCCCCAAAGAGGGTCATGTAATCAGTAAAAGTAACTGCAACCAAGTTTACCATTATTAATGGCAATCTCATAACTGACCAGATCAAATGAGACTCAATAGCTGCGTCCTTCCTAAGCCCTCCATGCCGGGACCCGGGCCTGCCTCTGAGGAGGTGTTCTGAGAAGCAGTCAGGGAGAATGAAGTCTCGGCTGCCCCAGACACCGGCACCTACCCCACCCTCTCCCACTCTCTCTCTCATAATGCAGGGAGATCTGTTATTTTTTAAAAGTGGGTGTTTAACTGATCTTGCTTCTTTAGGAAACTTTATTGTATTTGAAAAGGTGACTTATGATACTATTCCTAAATATGAAATCTAGACAAAGTTTCAGGAACTCATTTTTCAACCTGTTGAGAGAATTCTAAACGGATATAACACCAGTAAAAGTGTGCCTTCTTATCTTTCTTCCTGTTAGTTTGCTAGGTCAGTAACATTTTTGGTACTAATGTATTTTTGCAGACTCATCTTCAATGAAAATAAAGCACAGTAAGGGGTGGTATAGGTTATTAAAATTAAAGCAAATATAAAATTAGGGTTATAATAAAAATAATAGGGACTTTTACTTTTGTGACTGGGCATAGGTCTATTTGTTTTAAGGGTGTATGGTGGTTGCAGGAACTGGTATTTGTTTTTTTAGCACGTACCGGGCACTATGGTGGGTGCCTTATATACATTAACTCACCAAATTCTAAAAACTATCTAAAACCTATATATAATCCCCCCATGAATCGGATGACGCCAGCACGGCCGAGGAGGCGGGGTTCATCACGCTGAGTGGCGTGCCTCTTCCTCCTAACCCCTGCTTATGGCAGCCGGCTTCCCATCTTCATTCTCTGCTCACTGCCTTCTATAGTCAAACCCACTCTCTCCTTCCTGACCACCCTGAGTCCCTCCATCACCCTGGGTTTCTTCAGGGAGTACCTGAGACCCGTGCAAGCTGGCTTCTCTGTCTCTAAGCACGCCCTTAACTCCAAAACCACGCTTCTCACCCTCATCCAGCCACCCTTTTCCCGGTCCTTATTGCCAACAGAAGCCATACGACCTTTGAAATCTGAATTTAACCACCCCCTTCCCTGACCGCCACTTTTTCATCCTTCTAGCTCACTTGTACTCAAGACCATCAACTCTACCTCCTTCACATTATACACCAGCTCTGTCCCAGCTTTACTGCTCTCCTTGTGCACGAATACTCCTCTGTTCCAGCGTTATCATCTTTTCCGTGTAATTACTCAACACTCTCAGCCCCCTTTCTCCATCATACCCGCCACAGGGGACCCTCATCACAGACCAGCTCTTCCTTCACACCAGGGACCCCACCGCGCCGCACTACCCCAAAGACTCTGCTCCTGTGGTACCACCTCTCTCTCCAGCAACCTCAGTCTGACTCTCTCTACTGCACTATTCTGACCAGCAAACAGGCTGCCATTTGTAACCACTCTCCCTTTGACCTCCATCCTCCCTTCTAGCCACCTCACTTCTCTGCAGTCGTTCACAGCCATGCTTCTGAAAGAGCTGCCTACAAACTACTTCTACTTCCCCACCTTCCACTCCCTCTTCAACACACTCCCATCACTCCTTGTGAACCCACTCTGTCAAGGTCACCTACAACCTCCATGCTGTAGAATCCGGTACACAGACAGCAAACACATCTGCATGTTCCCCCTTCTTGAGACAGTCTCTGCCTTTGTTTTCATGGCGGCACAACATCCTTGTTTTGCTCTTACCTGACTGCCTGTTTCTTCTTAGTTTCTGTCTGTTTTGAGGGCTCCTCTTCCCCTACGTGACCCTAACTGTTCAGGGCCTGCTCCTAGGCTCCCTGCTCTTTACTCTGTATCCTTTTCCTTTGGTGATCTCAACATTCCCAGGACTTTAAAAATCCTCTGTTTTCTAACAACTCTATAATTTATATCTCCCATTCCAAAACAGAGTACTATAGTTGGTAAGAATGAAATGAAAATCTGAGGTAGAGCAGGTATGCCTTTTTGTTAAACTGCTGTACTTCAAGCAATTCTCTTTTAGCAGGAAAGGCCAGGAATTAGCTTGGCTGCAGGGTATTATAGGAGAGTGGAAAGAATACCGGACTTGAGTTGGCTGATCTGAGTTTAAAGATTGGCCTCACTAATTGCAACTTATGTGAATTTGCATGATTCATTTAATTTCCTTAAGCTCTTTCCCTGTGTGTAAAATGGACGACCCCTAGCACAGCGATGGACCTTGTGGACAACAAAGAAATGTTCCATAAATCTTAATTTCATGGATGCAAAAAGCTGTGGTTATATAATTTGGGGCTGATGGTCATTAGACCACTAAAGGTAGAGAAAGAAACCCCTGGCTCCAGGGTAAATTCTCTCAACTGTGGAAAATATGAACAAAATGTTCCAAACTCCCAGATACCAGACCTTCTATTCTAAGATGCTATTTATAGAAGGGAAAATGGCTACTGGATTCATACTGGTCAAAGTGTTCATATGTAATAGCTCAGATGCTACAAAGAAAATAAAATAGTTTTTGCAGTGATATCAAACAGAGCTATTAAGCAGTGTTTATAAAATTTCTCTTTTCTGTCCTTGGGCTCTTTCTCTGCCAAAGCTCCAAGAATGTCAGCAATGCTTCCAAACCTAACAGGAGCAGTCATGGCCGGGAGAGAAGGGTCTATGCAACAGAAGCACGCATCCATCTTTTGTTTTTATCAACTGCCCTGGTGTAAATTCCCAAAGAATGGCTGGCATGTACTGTTCTGGAAAGCCAAGAGAAAAGAGCCCGCCGGACATGCAGGAGCAGAACCTGTTTCTACTGTCACTCACAGAATCACTGGGTTCACTCGGAACAGGAAAGCAGCTTTGGCCCGCGTTCTCAACCAAAACAAGTTTTGCTCCACTTCTTTCAACACTTCAAAATTTAAATCCATCCACAGTATCTTAAGAATTCAAATAACCAAAATAATGTTTCTGATTCTATCGTTCAGGACCAGGTTTACTGCCAACAGTAAACGCGTTCTATTCTTGTAGCTGAGAGCTTTGCAGAATTAAATGACTAGCTCAGAGTTTAGGAAAATAAACAAGATGGGTTTGGGGGCTACTTCTCTTCTTCTCAGTTTTAAGACTTGAGGAAAATCATGTTTACTGGTAGTGATTTCAAATGCTGGATGGAGAGATTATCTTCTGCATAATTCACCAGATATTATCTTCTGAAAACCTTTTTTCCTTTACACAGACAAGATGATAGTAAAGCTTCTGAAGAAAGATGCTAATAAGTTCAGTAGTAAAATACATACTCTTTCTAGTAAATGCCCCAGGAAAGCTCATATAAGCATCCTATAAAATATATCACAATACCTCAGCAGTCACAGCTTCCCTTGGTGATTTCAACATTCCCAGGACTTTAAAAATCCTCTATTTTCTAACAACCCTATAATTTATATCTCCCATTCCAAAACAGAGTACTATAGTTGGTAAGAATAGACCAACACCTATTTCTATCCAGCTCCCTTGACTCGGTCCTGCTCCCAAGGCCTTTATGGCTCCGCGTTCCGCTATGAGGGAGAATTACGGGAGAGAGATGGAAATAGGGCTGGGCTTGCATGTCGGTTTAACTCGAAAGGCACTAGTAATAACAATGAAAGAACAAATCCTGAAAGATGCCATCTGGTCTGCACTAGAGCAGCATGAAGCTAAAGCCAGGCTCATGTCTTCAGGTATTCTGTACTGGGTTGTTTCCCTCCCTCCTCCAAGTCTTTGATAGCACAAAGAAATACTTAATTAAAGCACATACAATAGGAATATATAGTTTCTAAGGAGGAAAGTCAGAGAAAGTCAGAGACACTGTTCTTAAAATGAAACTGGATGCAAAGAACAAGATCAGACTGGGTTTCCAAAAGAGGATCTGGCCAGGGCCTCTGGTGCTCTGCAAAAGCCACATTATCACATTAAGCACCAAAATTTAATACCATAGAGAACACAAGTTTCCAATCTTAAGACAAAATTCAGCCTCCCCAAATACCCAAGTCTACTTCTCCCCCAATCTATTAGGGAACCAACAGAGTAAACTGGTGGGTATCAACAAAGGAACGAGAATGATCACCTCCATTTCATACATCGGGGGCCCAAGGATATCTTTCAGAGCGTGGAAGTCAATCAAAATTGGCATTTCAGGTGGTAGGGCCAAGTCGGTAGTGTCACTGATAGATTCGGGTTTTGTATCTTCTACGATGTGTTCTCTGTAACCTAAGAGAGAAAATTTTATTTAAGAATTCTCAGAGATTTGCAGGTATGAAAATTCATTAGCAGCAAATATCAAACAGAAGCTCAGTGGACTTCCAACCGTTCAGTCACCTTTATACCTTTATTAAGGCACAAAAATTCACCTTGTGTACCTGTGGTACGCAACAGAAGAATTAGTCTTTCAAGAGCCCCCGAGGGGTGACACAATGCATTGCCCTGTTCATTTACTTTCACTTGTTTGTCCTCCATCTTCCCCCATTAAAGTGTAAGCCCCAGGAGGGCAGCAACCTTGCCTGTCTTCTTTTCAACCATTGTATTAAGCCAAGAGCAATGCCTGGCACTGTTCAACCGATGGCCTTTAGAGGCCAGATACTCAAGTGTCAGATGCAATAGATTACCTTGTACCATTCTCTGTGGAATCAACACAACTCAAACTGTTCAATTCCCTCCTCAGAGGAGTTGCATCAGGTGTCCCATTTCCTGACAGCCACGTGAACTTGGAAATGACAGAACCCCTAGAAGCAATGCCTCTTGTGTAAACATATAGCTCAACTCCAAGGTTATTATTTTCCAATAAAAACGAATATAATTGTCATCACCAGGGTAAGATAATATGAAGCCTGGCTTGAAATCCCTATAATAATGGACTATTTTCTTTACCTGCCTAAGAGCCCTGGCTGCTGACATCTTGACGAAGGACTGACTCATTCTGGTTGAGATCAGACAACCAGGGAGCAGGAACCAACTGCCCTAGGACCACCGTTTCTACTGGTCTTTGTAATTCCAATCTGAGTAAAGAAAAATGTTACTTCAGTCTATAGCCAGAAACCTAAAATAAGCAGAGGTTTAAAAATGTAGGAAAGGGCTTCCCTGATGGCTCAGTGGTTGAGAGTCCGCCTGCCGATGCAGGGGATGCGGGTTCATGCCCCGGTCCGGGAAGATCCCACATGCCGCGGAGCGGCTGGGCCCGTGAGCCATGGCCGCTGAGCCTGCACGTCCAGAGCCTGTGCTCCGCAATGCGAGAGGCCACAACAGTGAGAGGCCCGCGTACCGCAAAATAAATAAATAAATATAGGAAATATCTGGCTCTATTCATCTTCATTCCCTGCTTTTCTTTTCTTTTTGTTTTACCATAATTCTTCTAGTTCTTGTACTACCTCACAAAGTGCTTTAAAATATTTTTCTTTTATTGCTTTCTTTACATACACCCTTCCTTCTGGAAATGATTACTGTATATATTAATATACAACACATAATAATTACAAAGTCACCTAAACATTGTATATCCATCTGTATTTATTCTAGCTTTGCTATGATTCTTCTATTCTGATACCATGAAGTTAAAGGAATTGCTTTTCACTAACTCCTTTCTTTTCCAAAGTGATTACTGAATATGTTAAATCATATTAGACCTTAATTTTAGATTCCAACAATAATTGGACACATCCTAGGGTGTCCCCAAATGATCCCCGTGTCTCACGGCCTTGCTGTGACCTTCAGGGAAAGGGCTCTCTTGGCCTGCTCTCTTGCTGGGCCTTACAGGGCTCCTCTTCAAGACTGAATCACAAGTGAAAACAGACAACAGTTCAGACTTTTTGCCACTTGCTGGCTATTTGACTTTATGCAAAACAAACCTCTCACTACCTATCTCTGCAGGATTCTTGTGAGAATTAAAGAGAAAACCCTTTGCAGACTGCAAAGTGTAATACACACACTGGGTCTTGAGTTATACATAATCTCATAGTCATACCTCTGTAATGTCACTTGATCTTTCAAAGTTCGGCTCAACCAGATTCTAGGAAGTCTTCCCTGATCTTTGCAACTTCTTACAGCACTTACTTATCTGTTTCACTAAACTGAGCAATTCCTGGGTTACTCAGTCGCGTGTAGGAGATCTTCTATCTGCTGCTCTGTTTGCAGCGACGTCAGTGACCAACGGTGGGGAGGCACTTAAACCATCAGTTTAGCTACGCGTAGATCTCAGAGCGGAACAGAAAGTGTCATTGCTTAATTAAAATTAATGCACAGAGAAAAAGCGCACTACTGTCTACGGTTACTGTACACTAAAAATGAAGGGCTCTGAAACTCTAGCCAATGCATAGAAGAGGCTGTGACTTTCTTTAGCCTGTTGTGTTTTGTGACGGGCTTTTCTGAGATCTAACTACTGTTGCCAGCCTGGAATTCACTATCACGGGAGGAAGTAAAGCTGGATGGGTGAGAGCCAATCCACAATTATGTAACCACTGCTTTGGGATATCCCATCCCTTTCCAAGTGGAGGAGTGAATTCAGTGCTTTGAGTACTGAGGGGCTGGGGGTGTGGAGAGCTACTTCTAATGCATCTAGACCTTACAATGCAAAAGATGGCCATTCACTCCAGGCTCTAGGCACAGCAGCTGGGTGATGAAAACTGCAATAAACTTAGAACTAATCTGTGCTTCAAAATGTTCCATCGTGGAGCACAAGCCTAGAGAACTAAAGCTCATGTCAAGAAAATGGTGCCAGCTAATCAGGAAAGACAGGCTGGCACTGGATTTTAAGAACCATCCACTGCACCTTGGGTAACACAAAGCGAGAGCAAGAGAATGCTGGATTTTCAGAGAATACACGCTCTGATTCCTCATTAAACACCATCTCGCCAACATGCCATTCAAGGAATGAGGCCCAGGTTAGAGATGAACCCTGAGGCCTCGCACAAGCTTTCAGTACTCAGCTCAGTACTCAGCTCTAGTGCCACGTTCTCTGTAGTCAGAAGGGATTGGCACCAAGAGAAGATAGTGGCAGAATCTCTGGGCCTCATTACGGGCCTTGCCCCAGATCATAACATTCACGCCAGGTGGACTTTTTAAGGCAAGGCAAACAAAAACAATTTAAAAAAGTTCAACCTCCCTATAGGACATGGACCCTGTCCCACAAATCCTTCCTGTTGGACCTGTACAGTTAACATTCTTCTTCTATGCCCTTATCTTGGGCTAAAACAGTGGTTCTTAAAAAATGGGTAATAGTCACATGAAAAAATGATTATTTCACTAAGAAGCAAAGAAGTTTAAATTATAAAAACAAGATACATTTTCTGGTTACAAAATTAAAGTAACCAGTAAAGAAGTTTTAAGAAATGACAAAGTTCAATGGAAAAGAGAGTGGAGAGATCTTCTCAAATACTATTGCTTATGAAAATATAAATTGATTCAATCTTTCTGGAAAGCCATTTGTCAATATACTGAAAGCCTCCTAAATAGTCATAATCTCACACCCAGTGATTCTACTGGGTTGGCCAAAAAGTTCCTTCGGCTTTTAAGTAAAAATAAAAGACACATTTTTCATTTTCACCAAGAATTTTATTAAATGACGTATTCATCGTTTTGTTCCACTACCTTCTGCCATTTTTCAGGCAACATCATAATTCCATCTTCCCAAAACATTTTATCTTTTTGAGCAAAGAACTGTTCCAGGTGCCTTTTACAGTCTTCCAGGGAACTGAAGTTTTTTCCATTACGAGGATTTTGTAAAGACTGAAATAAATGGAAATCCGAAGGTGTTATGTCTGGTGAATATGGTGGATGAATCAGAACTTCCCAGCCAAGCAGTAACAGTTTTTGCCTGGTCATGAAAGAAACATGTGGTCTTGCGTTATCCTGATGGAAGATTATGCATTTTCTGTTGACTAATTCCAGACACTTTTCTTCAAGTGCTGCTTTCAGTTGGTCTAACTGGGAGCAGTACTTGCTGGAATTAATCTTTTGGTTTTCTGGAAGGAGCTCATAATAGAGGACTCCCTTCCAATCCCACCATATACACAGCATCACCTTCTTTGAAGACCAGTCTTGGTGTGGTTGGTGGTGGCTCATTTCATTTGCCCCACGATCTCTTCCGTTCCACATTATTGTACAGTATCCACTTTTCATCACCCATCACAATTTGTTTTAAAAATGGAACTTTTCATTACGTTTAAGTAGAGAATCGCATGAGGAAATACGGTAGAGAAGGTTTTTTTCGCTTAACTTACATGGAACCCAAACATCAAAGCAATTAACATAACCAAGCTGGTGCAAATGATTTTCAACACTTGATTTGGATATTTTGAGTATACTGGCTACCTCCCACGTGGTATAACATCGACTGCTCTCAATTAATGTCTTGATTTCATCGCTATCAACTTCAATTGGTCCACCCGACCATGGAGCATCATCCAGTGAGAAATCTCCAGCACGGAACTTCACAAACCTCTTTTGATACGTTTGATCAGTCACAGCACCTTCTCCATACACTGCACAAATCTTTTTTTGCATTTCAGTTGTGTTTTTACCTTTCTTGAAATAATAAAGCATAATGTGCCAACACTGTTGCTTTTCTTCTTCCATTTTCAATATTAAAGTGGCTACACAAAAATTCACCAGTTTTGATAAGCTTTTTTTAAAAATGCACGCTGATATGACAGTTGTCACAATACAGTCTAACAAAATTGCTTTGAATGAAGTTAAAGACAACTCAGCGCTACTAGAAGCATCTTACAGAAAATACCAAATGAACTTTTTGGCCAATCCAATATTTTGAAGGAACCTATCCTTAAGGGCATAACCAAAAGTTTAGACAAATGTTTAGACCACAAATATACTCACTGAAGCACTATCTGTAACAGCAAAAATTAGATCCATTGTAAATACGCAACATTAGGAACATGATTATGTAAACTGTGGTACAGCCACACATCTAATAAAATACTACACAGTCACTAAAGCTGTTTCCTAAGTGTTTTTTAAGTGATGCGAGAAAATCCTTTTGAAACAAGATCAAACGGAGGAAAGCGGGGGAGTATAAAATTTCATGTGCCATGATTTTTACTAATATGATATAAATGTATATGAGAATGAATGAAATGATATAGTCTAAAATTTTAACACAAGCTATTCCCTGAGTTTATGAGGTTAAGATTACACGATGAGATAGTCAATAAATAATAGTCTCCAATCCTGGCTCTGGCTTCCTGATTGGCCTTGAAAAAAGTTACTTTACCTCTTTGTATCTGGTTTTCCAATCAGTAAAATCATAATAATTATAGTAAGCCTCAGAGTTGCTGGGAGAATTTGATAATGCTGAAAGCCTTACTATGCATAAATGAGGAAATGAATTATGTAGTTATAGTATTTAACACAGACTTCTAAGACTCACATGTCTTACTCCATAGCCCCTTTCACTAGAAGAAAACAAAATGCCCTCTGCACCCCAATCCCACCCAGGGCTCCACAGACAGGGCTTTGACCACAAACACACAACTGCTGGGAATCACATAAATTAAATATATTTAAGAAAAAGAAAAAGATACCAAGACTCAAGACTCTGCCCCATGTTTCTCAATGGTATTATCAGCTCGTTCTGAGTCTAATTCAGGACACAGCCAGGGTGGTCAGGGCATAGCCAAGGATCTTAACGGCATGAAGGTAGCAGATAAGCAAATAGCACCAGAGGCAGAACCTGCAAGGCACTCGCTGCCAGCATGACAAATGTGGACCTTGGCAAAGCAGGGATGAAACTCGGGGGGTACTCCCCAAGGGCCAAACCAGGCTCTATAGCTGATGTTGCCATGACAAAAGCTATGACAAAAGGATATTCTATAGCTACAAACTCCTCAGGGGAAGGGTCTGGCTTTCCCAAAACAGCTGTCACGAGGACATGATCAGGTGATCTTTTCCAGCCACTTTTCCTCTGTCAGAAGAACATGATTTACATGAAAGCAGGCCCAAGAGCCAAAGAATCACTGTGGGAAGCCGGGAGAAAGGAAGATCCTAAGAAGGGAGGACAGGAGGAAGAACAGAGGGGTGTAATACCTCAGGAAACTCCAGTAGCTTTCTTGTTTAAAAAAAACATTTCTTACCTTTTGAACAAATCTTGCAGCAAATGGTGTCTTTGGGCAGGTGATCCAACCAAGGGAAAGTAGCAGAGGCCAGGAACAGGGTACTGACACCAAACAACCATTCCGCAGAATGTGGCAGAAACAAAAATCTCCCCAACCACAAACAGCCCCAGGTTATCTATAATCATCTTTACTCAGGACAGAACTTTTTAGGTATCACTTATTATTCTCTATATTCTACTTGACTTGAAGCATATGCTACACTCTCTAGACCACTCTCATGAGCTCAAAAGCTACATTTCGTGGTACTGCCATAAAAGGAACCCCTTCTTCTAGATTATTAAAGACGTGTACATCTTCACGAATAACAGTTTCTTTTTTAACTCCTTCGGGGTAGGTTTGGAGGAGAGGATAGGGTGTACAATACTGTTAACTGCAGCCAGCAGTCGAATAACAGGGCCCAGAAACAGGGGGTTAATTCTCCAAAGGAACAGATATCAATACTACCTGTTCCTCTCATACTAATACAATGTCCCTGAGAACGTCTCAGATCTCATTCTGAGGCTTTAGCAGAATTCAGGTAGCATCAGAAATTCAAGAATAGGATGGAACCATGATATTACAGACAGTCTCAGGGTTCTGGACATCTGGCTAAGGGGACGTTTTGTCCCACCTAAAGTCCAGTCTAGAAAAGCTGCCTGTAGCTCAGAAGTTCCTTGACAAGGCAGCCAGGTGGTAAATTTAGAGATTAGATTATTTTTTTCCTGACTGAAAATAATCAACACATCTGGCATTACATACACGGATTCCCTTCTATGACTGCTGTCAGAAAAAACTGTGCAAGACTTGGAAATGAGCAAAACATAGATTACTGGGTATTGCCCTTCCAGGCTGTCTGTGTCTCAGTGCCTTTCAGCTATTTTCCTGTAAGCTGTAGGAAACTAATAGTAATACAAGTGATTCTTGTCCATAGAAATGAAAATGAATTTTGTCCTCTCCCTTTCTCAAGAAGCTGGTTTTGCAAATTAATTTCAGCATTCCTCATTGCCTATATAGATGTCTGCTTTCTGAATTCTCCGTGGAACCAGATCTTACTGGTTCTCTCATTAATTAATGAGTTCATTAAAATCTTTAACACATGTTCATTTTATACCTGTATAGTAGTGATGATTTTGCCATTAAAAATTATTATCCTTTAATACTGAACAAAAACACTGTTTCTAAAAAGTGACAAATTCTCCCAGTAGCCAACTCTTAACCACTAAGAGTAGCTGAAATGTTTAGATTAAAAAGCTTTAGGGCGGGGCTTCCCTGGTGGTGCAGTGGTTGGGAATCCGCCTGCCGATGCAGGTTCGTGCCCCGGTGCGGGAGGATCCCACGTGCCGCGGAGCGGCTGGGCCCGTGAGCCATGGCCGCTGGGCCTGCGCGTCCGGAGCCTGTGCTCCGCAATGGGAGAGGCCAGGACAGTGAGAGGCCCGCGTGCCACAAAAAAAAAAAAAAAAAGCTTTAGGGCCTCAGACAGATATCCAAATTGCTTTAGATACAAAAGCATGAAACTTCCCATTTTCAGTATTCCTGATTTTGGGTAGATCCTCAGAAATATCCAGGTGAGGTACAACTGATGCTCCTTATTTCCAAGAGGCCTTGGAGTCAGATGGCCTGGGTTTGTGGTCCATTTATTACAAGCTTGTATGATTTGGGGAAATTTCCTTAACCTCTTTTTTTTGGTAACTCTTTTTATTATGGTAAAATACATATAATATTGATCATTTTAGCCGTTTGAATTGTACAATTCCGTGGCATTAAATACATTCACAATGTTGTTGTAACCTTCACCGCTATCTATACCCCCAATTTTTTTTTTTTTGCGGTACGCGTGCCTCACTGTTGTGGCCTCTCCCGCTGCGGAGCACAGGCTCCGGATGCACAGGCTCAGTGGCCATGGCTCATGGCCATGCCGCTCCGCAGCATGTGGGATCTTCCCGGACCGGGGCACGAACCCGTGTCCCCTGCATCAGCAGGCGGACTCTCAACCACTGTGCCACCAGGGAAGCCCTTGCATTCTTAAATCTTAATAACATCTATGGACAAATGACAAATCACCAAAACACGTAATCATTACTTTGATTTGCCAAGAAACTATCAGGTCTTTAATACTGGCTTTGTCAAGTAAATATAAAGATTTTTAATAAATGAAAATTAAGTATGTGACAAAATTATTACCAAATGATTAAAATTTTTTCTTGAAAGTTGAATCCAATCACACTGGGCTCCTGCATCTTGAAGAAGCAGCAAAATGAAACTTACAGATTGGTTGAACTATATTTGTGTGCAGGGCGTAGGACGTGTATTACTAGGTATATTAACAGGTAGTTGGCAGAGAGGTCGTGTATGAACCAATGAATGGGAATACTGTTTACATCTCAATTCCTCAGCATACATGGGTATGTAAACATGGATCCAGACCCCATTTAGGCATGAAGAGAGATTTGTATGGCTGCAGTTATAAAACTACTTTTAAAAAAAAAAAAAACCAAGTCTACTTTACAAATTTAGATGAGATGCTGAGGTTATAAGTGGCTTTGT
This sequence comes from Grampus griseus, assembly GCF_964374135.1. Classification (NCBI taxonomy): domain Eukaryota; kingdom Metazoa; phylum Chordata; class Mammalia; order Artiodactyla; family Delphinidae; genus Grampus; species Grampus griseus. Next base: position 23,554,480 of record NC_139013.1, on the reverse strand, counting down.
TATTTCTTACAAGATAATAGAAGTATGTGGCTCAAAGCTAAATTGACTATAGATAAAAAGCATTTGAGAGCCTTCTCTCAGGAAGGCAGAAAGGGGAAAACAAAATATCTAAAAACAAATCAGAGAAACCTGAATATTTTCAACTATATAATTTGTCTGTCAGTTTCAGGTTAATCTTTTCCAAAAAACCATCTTCCCAGCCAGAGGAAGTGTGCTACACGCAACTGAGATTCAAGTTACTGACCCTGGCTGCCAAAGCATTTGTGCCTGCATATTTTCAATCTGTTTTTCTTTCTTTCTTTTTTTTTTTTTAAATGAACTAGTTGTAATGGGGAAATCTGTGGATCAAATGCCCAGAAAAACCTTCATGCTAGCAATAAAATATTTTAAGTCCTTTCTGCCAATATTTTCTTTAATATTTTGGGGACGATAATACAACCTTAACATTACCAAATACATTTTCTTTCAAGTTGTACCTACTAAACATTTCTATATAATAACTGTTGAGATACAGATGGACATTAGGATTGTGAACCATTTCTCAATTTTAGTAATAGTTATCTATTCATAAAAATAAAGAACATCAAAAAAGGTATCTGGAAAACATTTGTTTTTCCATCTATTTACCTATTCAAATCAATTCTGAGATGTAAATAAATGACCATTTTATCTCGATTTACTAAAAGCAACTTTTAAAAGCTACAATATTTATAACAAATAAAATGAAGCTTTCAATGATCAAGTCAATGCCTCTACAGCACTTTAAAAACCATCATTTATCCCACATCTAAAAATTATTTGTTTATATATCTATCTCCCCCCGTGGACTACATACTTGTTAGAAGTTCTCTTTCATCTCCTTCCCAGAATCCAATCTAGAACCCGGCATACCATAAGTATTCAGTGACTGTTAGCTGACTCACTTACTGAATAAATTAGTATTATACAAAGGTCCAAGACATAGGACCCTAACTTTATACCAGACAAGAGAGCTTGTACCGTCTCCCACGGGTTTTTTTTGCATTAATAAATCTCATTTCCTGTGTTAGAGATTCAGAAAATAGTCTTGGAGAATTACTTGGATTAGCAGTTAAGATGCAGACACCATCTGTAGTGTTGTTGTTTTTTTTGTAGTATTTTTTAAAAGTATTGTTTTATCATCTTGTAACTTAAGGCTGGTTTTGATAATATATGTCAATGACACCCAAAGGCCACTGTATCTTCCTATATGATTCATTAAATGGAACAATGACTTTTTAGTTTTTAGACAATATTTGATTTTCCTGTTTCCAAATAGAGTTTAAATAACAAACGTTTGTCTCCTATCTTACGTAAGTAGGATTTTTCCTTTATTACAGCTTCCTTCCAGTCTACATAGGCAAACAAATCTCTTAAACCAGGCCAGTATTGAAGAGGGAACAAACAGTAAATCAGCATAAATGTAAGAACAGAATATCTTCATGATACCGGCAGTAGATACCAATATAACACTTTCATCTCAAACTTGAACACCACTTGATTTTAGATGTATGGACACAACATGCTGCCTAATATCCCTACAAATGCAAAGGATTTAGCATAGAAAGTCTTAAGCTAAATTTAATTAGATCTTGGTTTGCAAAATCCAATTAGCTGTAACAGAACCCTACAAACCCCCAAAGCTTTAGAATCAGCAAGCCAGGTAGGTGCCCTGGTACTAAAACTCTCTCTGAAGTCCATATTCCTTAACAGTTAACCTTAGTTGTTCCTTTGACTATTAGAAAATTTTATTTGTCCCGAGTCACTAATACAATCAAAGGAAAGATAAGCATGAACAGATGAAGCAAGACTTTAAATACTAAAAATGCAAAATGAATCAAAACTTGTTAGCCCTATCTGTGCAACCTGGGTCTTTAATAAGAACTCAGCTTAAGTTTGATGGATGGATACTCAACAGCACAAACTTAAATGCTGGCTTAGAAAAATCCTTCTGATAATAAAGCGTCTTAGATTGTGATGACTACTGAACTGCTACAAGCCTTTTAAATCAGTAAATTCTGTAAGGATGTGCAGAAATTCTCAAAGTTGCTGCTTAAAGATTAGGAAAATGTAGGCCAATTTAAATTCGGCCCCCATAACAACACTAAAACTGTGGCTCGTCACACTGTATTCAAAGACCTCTTAACATCAGACGTAGGCGTATCTTCAGAAACTAAAAATCTGACTTCTGAGTATTATTACAACAATTTAAAATAAACAGCCCAAGCATCTGGTCTGTGGTTTCTGGGTTCAGAGGCAAACATACAAATTACTCTCTCTTTTTTGTTCTAACTCTAGCCAGAAAGGAAGATATGGGATTTGGGTTAAAATGTTCGAGGATTTTTATATGTAACTGGAGCCAAGTAATAAGAAACGACTCAATTATCCTCACTTTATTAAAAACAGCTAACAAAGTTTTTATGTCCTCAAACAAAACAAAACAAGAACAATATCAACAAAATCCACATTAAAAGCTGACAAGTAAAGGTTACTTCCATTGTTACTGAAGAATCATTCATTTGCTTGGGGGTCTTATTAAGCTTTTCTCCCCTGAAGGTCCAGCCAACAGAGTTATACAACTATTCTTAACTGTTCCTGCAGCACAGAAATTTCCACTCTCTGTTAACAACCCAAACCACAGGTCTTCTTTAAAACTCTAAACAAACTATTTCAATCTTCAGGAATGGGGGTTGTATTAATAGAAACGAAATGTATAATAACCTTCTTTAAAATAAGTAAAAAAAAAAAATCTGTGAGAGCCAGCCTTCAAGATGGTCCCCAATGATCCCTGCTCCCATGGAGTGCCATCTCTCACAGGGTTGGTCTGTATGACGAACGGAATGTGGCAGAAGTGAGGATTATAAAAGCCTGCAGCTTCTGTCTTGGGCTCTCTGTTTCTCCCTTTTGCACAGCACACTCTCTGGGGAAGCCAACAGCCGTGTCCTGAGCCTAGGAAGAGGCCTAAGTGGAGAGAACCTCAACATCTGGCCAACAGTCAGCAAGGAACCTAGGTTGCTATGAGATATTGTGATTTTAAGAAGTGTTTCTCATCTGTATCTGCCCATCATCCAGGCTCACAGTTCCCAAAGCCTTTAGAATATCCTAAGTGTTGACAGTGATAAAGCTGTCTTTTGTTATGTGAATGAGGTGACTTTTAGGGGCACCTAGGATGGGTGCTGGTTGCCAGGAGATTAGAGGGTTGAAACTTTCTGTCCCACCCACTGGTATCTGGGGAGGGGGGAAGGGTCTGAGGTTGAATCAGTCGCCACTGGCCAACAATCTAGTCAATCATGACTAAGTAACAAAGCCTCCATAAAACCCCCAAAGGACAGTTTTTGGTCCATTTTTGGAGAGCTTCCCTGTGCCAGGGTGCCAGGCCCCAGGCTCCACGACGATGTGGTCTCCTTTGTTCCGAACCTCACCCTATGAAGCTGATTCGTATCCTTTAATATCCTTTTATAATAAATTGGTAATCTAGTGGGTAAAAGGGGGCATCTCCTGAGTTTGGTGACACGTTCTAGCAAATTAAGCCCAAGGAGGGGGTCGTGGGAAACTCCAATTTGAGCCAGTCAGTCCGAAGTACAGGGAATGACCCTGGAGTATGACCTGCCTCTAGTGGAGGGCAGTCTTGTGAGACTGAGTCCTTTGCCTGTGGAATCGGATGCTGTCTCTAGGTAGGTAAGTGTCAGAATTGAGTTGAATTCTTAGACACCCAGCTGGCATCCCAGAATTGCTTGCTGGTGTGGGGAAGCCTCCACATACACAGTGGAATTGGGTGGGTCTCGGAACCTTTTCAGCTAACAGCCATATCAGTGAGCCTGGAGGCAGATCCGCCCTGAGCTGAACCTCCAGTTGGCTGACAGCTTGACCAGAACCTCACAACTACCCAGCTAAACTGCTCCTGGATCCCTGACCCACAGACACAGTGAGATGATAAACGCTTGCTAACTGATTTACTAAGTTTTGGGGTAATCTGTTACACAGCATTGAATAATGTAAAATCCAATAGATAAAGGGAAGATCCTGCAACAGTTAGAAGACTGCTCCAAGAAGTCAAAGACAAAAGAATTTAGCAAAAAGTTACACAAAGCTCAGACGTTACTTCCTGAAAACATTATATATAGTATTTTCCATTAAAATAAGAAATTCATGACATTAGACAAGAGAATGGATATGCTTCAGATTTGGCGATGACTAGTAGGAAAAAAAAAAAAAAGAGCTGAAAGGATCAAAACCACTTGTTTCTCCTGCAGGAACAGCTTCCTGTTTTGGTTACAAAGGATTCATGCTTAAAATAACCATCGTAAAGCATGCTGAGGGTCTGAGAAGTCAATGGCAGGAAGCCACAACAAAGAGCCCTGAATGCAGCCCGACAGAAGATGATTCCTCCGGAGAAAGGACCCAAGAAAGGCTAAGGAAAAAGCTACCCTAGCAAATGAGTGGCATGTAAAGTGAGGAAGGCCCATCAGAATGCGGCTCTCCTCTCAGCATCTGCCCCCCGCCCCACTCCAGCAATGAGCAGACTTGCTAAAGTGGCAGGCAGGATACTTCTCCTCCAGCCGGCATACTCTTGCTGACAGCCAAGAGTGTGGTGACCCAGGAAAATTAAGCTAATGAAGGAGGAGAATAGTGCTGTAAACTTTGAATATTTTATTTTGATGCATTTTTAACTGTGAAGTCTGGAAAGGATACACCAAAAATTAAGGATATTATATCTGCCTGTTTCCACTATATTAGGTTGATTTCACTGTCCTACATAAGGCAAACATATCAGAGAAACAATACATGTTGAAATGCAATTCAGTCAAACTGGGACCCAGACTGAACTAGAGAAACTCCTAGAGTTAGATTTGTGGTCTAGCCAGCCCAATGTTTTGTGGCCAGTGGGGGCCCAGGGCATCTATCATGAGAGGATAGGCATGTTTTCACTGACATCAAATCCTAATGCTTGTGATTCATACCACCCAACCACTTAGCCCTTTTTCCAATCTACAGCTTCTATTTTCTTATGGACTGGGAAGTAGACAGCTAACTTTATAAAGATGTGTCTGTTAACAGAGTCAAATAGGCAAGGCTTAGTGTTTATTGGGGAATTCTGTGAAGGGACTTATGAATCAAATCAGGGTCAAACCAGACAGCTGCTGAGAATCCTACTCAAGTAAGATTTTATAATAGTCAATCAAGTCACCCAAAGGTACGAAACAAAGGCTATAGAGACTGGTAATTCTTCATAGGCATTTTTTCTACCTCCTTTGTCTGTCGTCACTATTTCTATTCAACATCTTCCTGGAGGTCCCTGCTAGTTCATTAGGAAAGAACCGAAATAAAAGGTATAATGATCAGAAAGGAAAAAGTAAAAACTGACATTATTTGCATTTGTGATAACTGATGGTATGTGTAGAAAATCCAGAAGAGTCTACAGTAAGAATTAATAAGTCAATTTGGCAAGTTTGCTGGATACAAGTCAATGTAGTATTCCCATATACTAGCAACCAAAAAAACTAGAAAATTAAAAATACTATTTATAATGATACACACACATAACACACACATACAAGGATCAATTAACTAGGAATATATTCAATATCGAAAGAAAAATATGCAAAAGCTCACCACTGAAAACTATTAAAACACTTAAAAACATTTATTAAGACAAATAAATGAAGCTAGTCATGAACTTGAAGACTTGATAATATCAAATTGTCAATTCTCCCCAAACTAATTTACAGATTCAACGTAATCACAATCAAAATATCAGAAGGTGTTATTTATTTATTTACTTATTTATTGGTAGAGATTGACAAGCTGATTCTAAAATTAACACAGATATTTGACGGACCTACAATAGCCAAGGCAATCCTGGAGAAAAACAAACCTGGAGGATTTACACTATCAGGTATCAAGACTAAATGAGATGCAGTCGTTCTTGAAACCGTGTTTGATGCTGCCACTGGAAATTTCATCCAAAGTACCCACCCCCACTTACCATAAGTCAGCTAGTTTAATTCATTTTTCCTTTAAGTGTTTATCTAAGATCTCCATAACATAACCACATACATATTGCTTTAAGTGACATTTAAAAAGCTTATTCAAAATAACATCTAACACACTTCATGAATAACTGCTAAACCCGTTAATTTTGTCTCTTTCTTTCCTAAGCAATTTTTCAGGTGACTTCGATGACGACAGTTAAGAAACTAACATCTTGAGGTACATTAAGTTTAATGTAGCTTCTCCAATGAACACCGTATTTTTCAAAAATAATTGAGAGTGCTCCATATTCTGAGAAACTTTATAAAGATTGGTTATAAAGTGAATCTTTCTTTGCTGAGGATAATTTTTGATGAAAAAATCTCATTAGATATTAACTGGACATATATGGTACATGAGTGACTGAACAAATGGACATATGCCTAACGCTTTAGAGAGAAACATCCAAATCTGCAAAACTGAATACATGGAACATGTGTGTCCTTGGCTAAAGGCAGGCAAAAGCAGAATAAAACTTTAGCCGCAAACTTTTATCTTTCAACCTAATATCCCAGAAAGGAAAAGGGCAATTCAGAACACACTAATAACATACAGAAAAACATAGGCAGTGCTGCTTTTATGAAATAATTCCCATACTTTATAGGGAAGTGACCGAAACCATAAATATTCCTCCTCTAACACAAATCAATTGGAAATCTCACCCGCCTTCTAAACTCTGTTATTTGTTCTGACAGTTAAGACCCCACAAACACAAAGACAACTGTTCACAGACCAGTATTTCTGGGCCTACTCCAGAAAGTTTGTTCGATATGCTGAGGTTTCTGCCTGTCTTTAAAGCTTGTGGCCTGAAATTACTTTTCTTCCTGGCAGCAACTCTAGGTCCAGCAATACTTTTAACATTAAAAATAGCTCCCTCACTGCACTACTTGAAATTTCTAAAACAACTTCTATTTTAGACTCTAATTTTATGTAATTCATTTCTTAATGAGCAACTTTCAGTTACTAAGCTAGCTGCATTTGAACTTTGTGGCATGAGAACCCAATAGAGACTTTTTTTTGGTAGAAATTTTCCTTTTGGCTTGGTTGAGGTCATAAACATCAATTCAGGATACCTTATAATTATTTTACTAAAATCTGGAAGAGAGTCACCTACATACTCCAGGGTATCTTACAATGTAAGACCCAGCTTGGAGTCCATGTATCTCTAATAAGAACTACAATCAAAATCATCCTCTCAAGAGACAAGTACTTGTCCTAATTAGTTATTCATATGGGTGTTCTAGGTAATATCTTAACCACCCAAGTCTGCTTAACTATGTTATCTTTTACGATTTGTTCTGTGAATCATGGATTTAAAAAAAAAAAAAACAAATAAATGTTACCATGAAACACTGGATGTTCTCACACGGTTCACAAGCTGACCAAGTTCTTGAGTATTTCTGGGTTACCTTTAAATAGCTAATGTGGTCACAGACATTATTAGAAATATGCTAATGGATGTATATAAGCACTGTATAACTATGGAACGCTTCTCTTAACATCAAATCCCTCTGTATGTGTTATTATAAATTCCAAAATAAACTGTCTAAATCCTAAACACAATTTTCAAAATGTGTTAACCAGATAAACTCATTTCACTCTCTGCCTTTCTATTATATCACAGACAAGAACAAAAGGACACAGGCTCGGGTGCCAGAGGCCACAGTACGAAGGGAGGGTTCTAAGAATAAAAAGGGGAAACTCATGAGGATCTAGCCCTTATATTTAGAAAGGGAAAAAAGATTAAAAAAACATTAGTTCTACACTGTCACTGTCAGCTACACCGAGTGACACAATTCTTAATAGGCTATCACTCACCTAGGGTACTTTTTAACAATTCAGATTTCTGAAAATGGTGGTCTGAACATGTGTTTATCTTTAAACTTCCTCTCCAAATCCTATTAAAATGACAAGAAACAAACAAACAAAAAGAATAAACCCACAAGAACAAAAAGAGTAAGAAAGAAGAAAAGAGATGCTGACAACATTTTGGATAAGTGCAAGTAGATGGGCAAGAAGTAATAAACACTTAGCAGGCTAGAAAATGTGGAAACTTTAATGTCTGTGAGGGTGGGGGTGCAGTGGTTATCCACAAAGGCTCAGGAATTTGAGGTACTCCTGAAAAGATGGGTGAGAAGTGGGACTAAAGACAACAAGTTTTTTCAGTCTCTGTAAGAAATAATTATGGGTTTAAGATCCCTCTCCTACTCCACATAACAAGGGCCCCCCCCCCCCCCGCCCATTCAACAGAAGGTGGGAGGTTCACTCTCTGGAGAAATGAACCAGTGAGGTTCTAGGCACAGTGTGAGCAGGAGTGCAACACATGTGAGGAAGAGGAGGATTTGGGAAAGTCTACTCTTTGGATGATACTGTGGTTGAATGTACTGCGCTTAGCAATAGAAGGAGAAGCAGGGAAGATGTTTCACTGCATCTGTTCTACTGAGCTTACCACAAACTATATGGTTTGTGATTTGGTTCTTCAGCCATATTCATCAAAGTCCTTTCTAGAAAGACCTATGGAAATGGTAGAACATCTAATAAGTCTCTTTACTATGAAAGAGTAAAGAGATTCTCTACTGCTCAAGTCATGTGTGTGAAAGCAAATTTTGGCAACTACGCAGCAGCATGGCCTGGGGCAAGAAGTTAAGACATTTTAACTGGGCACCAAAGGAAATGTCCACATGTCATTAACTCGAGGAATAGACTCCTTCCCTTTTTTTCCTTGTCACCACCTCCACAATTCTTTTTCAAAGAAAAAATAGTTTAAATTACATCTTAAATGTGTATCTATCAAAGAAAATGTGTGAGAAAAATATTACACATGAAGCTATTCCAGAGAACAAAGATCTGCCCCTGCAGTACTTGGACAGCTTGGATTTTTTTTTTTCTCTTTTCTTTTTACTGTTGTAGCAACTTTCTATGCTATAAATATTGAATGACTTAACAATCTGGATCAGAAGGAAAAATGAGAACGCCAGAACCCAAACATAAAGTGTACCATCATTACAAAGCTGGAGAAAAAATATCCCTAAAGCATTAATACTAAGTATTATTCCTGCTCAAACTCTGTATTATTTGTAGAAAAGAATCCTCTTGATAAAATACATCAACCATTAAGTTTTACTTACTCACTGGATGCACTTACCAGTTGAGAAACATGTGCCATTGCTCCAAGGACCACCCCACACTATCCCTCCACATCCAACTTTTTTTGCCATTTACCCCTAGCCACCAAGCCTGTAGGCACCAGATCAAAGTCACAGACCTTCTCCCTCAGCCACATCAGGACGGTCCAACCTGGCCTCTCTGTGCTGTCCCTCTGCCACCTTCACAGCAACAGCTCGGCAAATGGCCCCCAGCTTCCTGTCCAGAGAGCGAACCCCTGCCTCTCTGGTGTACCTGTCATCAAAGAAAAATATTTTATTTTTGGCTAAACACCACCTGTAAAAATAGAAGTCATGTGATTAACAACTACCCTAAAGGAAGTGTACGTTTAAAAGTTTATTACAGTTTCTTGAGTACTAACTGCCTCACCTTTAAAAATTCTTCTGTATTCTTATTTCTTAAATATTCAGAGTATTTCCAGCTACAACTTTTCCTTTTATATAGAATATCTTGGACCATTACACTATACTTAAAAGTGAATTATTGGTTCTTCAATTTATAGCGCCAAAGTAAATTTAGCAGCACATAAAACATGATTTACTCCTTGATGATATGTGTAAGTGCTTTCTTAAAATCTGTCGATTTAAGAAAATTCTGATAAATTTATTATACATGAAACATTGCTGAAAGAATCAGAAAAATAATTTTTTTTCCAAACTAAAGCAAAAATAATTGGAGACAGAAATCTAGTCTTTACCTGGAACTGTGCTAATTACCTCTATTTAGTGTCTTTTCATTGTAGAGACTTCTAAAGAAAGAAATATGCTAATGATGCAAGCATTGTGATATAGTGGAAAAGGTTCTAAATGTGGTTAAGCAGAGCTGTCTTAAAAAACATACACGTTAGACTCAAATTCCATAAGCCACTTCATCATCCTTTATACAGTACAATCATTTTTGGCCACCCAGCTCTGGATGAGTTTGAATGGACAGCATCAGCTAGAGAATGCAGTTTTATCTGAAAAACTGGATTTGATTAGGCAGTCAGACATATATTCAAGACTCTGGGGAAGCAGATTTTTTAAGTTCTGAGAAAAGACAAATAAAATTCTTGGCTAAACACTCTAAAGTAAAAAACTAATTTCAATCAAAGGAATAGGAAGATAAAGGAATAAAGTCCATATTATACAAATGCATGTAATTTCACTAAGAAAGAAAATAGGGAGGCACGTTAAAAATAAACAAACCAACATGTAAAAACAAAAACCCAATGTAGCTTCCTAGACAACTATTTGATGAGCTCAGATGAAAGGGTTTGGACAAAAGATGAAAGAGAAGGTCCTGAAGATGCTTACAGAGGGATGGTCTGAACATGCAGAAATGGTACCAGAAAGTTCAAAATGAACTGGAGCTTGCCAAAAATAATAAGGACGTCAACAACAACAAAAAAAAACTTTTTTTAGGTTTGGAACAATCATGGGCTAGGAACTAATGCAGACAGTATAATATTAACAGCGACTGCAGGAACGTAGACACAACTGCTGGTTTGGTTTAGTAATTTTAAACCAAAAAAGGAAGAATCACCAGTGTCAAATAAGAATTGGTTAATGTTTCCTAACCATGACTAGATGATCATGAAGACACTAATTTTCAGAGGACATAAAACTAACGTACTGGATGATAATCAAGATAAAAAAAAATCAATTTGCTGCAATGGTAGCTGAAACTAAAATGTATATTAAAATATACATAATTATAAACGTCTACATCTGGGCTTTAAAAAATTCAACCCTATAAAGATGGAATGAGATAGACCAAGTGCAGCAGAAATTCAAAGAACTAAAGGTGTTGGGTAACTATATGTGCAACAGGCAAGAGGATAACCTAAAAAAGCTAAGAATCTCGGGCCTCCCTGGTGGCACAGTGGTTGAGAGTCCACCTGCCGATGCAGGGCACACGGGTTCGTGCCCCGGTCCGGGAAGATCCCACATGCCGCGGAGCGGCTGGGCCCGTAAGCCATGGCCGCTGAGCCTGCGTGTCTGGAGCCTGTGCTCCGCAACGGGAGAGGCCACAACAGTGAGAGGCCCACGTACCGCAAAAAAAAAAAAAAAAAAAAAAACCAAAACCAACCAAAAAAAAGCTAAGAATCTTGAGACAGTCATAAAATAATACAGTCAGAATAAGAAAATCAGTGGTCTTCTTAACACCGTGAACTATTTAGGCTATGTCTGAAACACTGAGTTCTGCTCTGGGTGTTTATTTTAAAAGAGACATTGACATCACAGAAATCTTTCAGAAGAAGACTAATCAGGAAGGTGAAAAGTCTTGAAAGTGGGTCAAGAGGAATGGTAAAGAGAATAGGACAGGAGATCAGCTCAGTGCTGTGTGACCGCCTGGAGGGGTGGGATAGGGAGGGTGGGAGGGAGGGAGACACAAGAGGGAAGAGATATGGGAACATATGTATATGTATAACTGATTCACTTTGTTATAAAGCAGAAACTAACACACCATTGTAAAGCAATTATACCCAATAAAGATGTAAAAAAAATTAAAAAAAAAAAAAGAGAATAGGGATATTTAGCCTGAAGAAGAGAACATTTATGGGATGTGGACCTGACAGCATTTTTTTTTAATACCAGAAAGGCTGTACAAGGGAGGAATTAGATTCTAGGTGTACATATAGGGCAGAATGAGAAAACTATAGGGAGGTGAATATAAAAACTCTTTTATAACAATTATATTTACTCACCAAGGAGTGGTTTGCAGTAAGCACTGTAATTCAAGCAGTCTAGTTACCCTGGGAGGTAAGGAGGACTAGATGACTTCTAAGACTTCCTCCCCTCCTCCCAAACACCATGGGTCCATGACTACGACACAGGAAAAGATGAAAAACACACGAAAGATGAAAATCTATGTCCTAAGTTGGGTAACTCACTATATACCCAAAACTTGCCTGGAGTGGCAAATACCTGTGCTGTTTTTATAAAAATTAAAACTGCTCAGAGAAATTTCCTAATGTTCACAGCTTTTAATAGCTGATGTTTTGAGCTAACAAGTATATAAAAAAGAAATAATTCTCCAGGCAACAACTGGGAAATACAAATAGTGATTATTCTTTAAGTCATTAGTATTTAGCTCCAGATAAGCTATGAATGGATATTTTTCTCTATCACTCATATTTTACAGATGGGGAAGCTATCAAAAAGGTTAAGTGACTTGTTGAAAGTTACCCAAAGACATGAGAGGTATTATCTGGAATAATGATATTTTTGGAAGACTCTGGTGCAGAAATCACCTACTTTATTTCTCCTGGCATTATCCACACAATAAATCACAAGTTAAGAAAAGGAACTCCTAGGTCAGATTGAGTCTTACTTGTTTCATAAGTAAATTTAAACAGACTTCCAAATAGACTTCCTTAAGAAGGCTGGCTTAGATCAAAAAGCAGCCTGACTGGCCAAACTCTAAGTCAAAGTTCAAAACAGAGGGAGACTTCACTTCTTTTGAAAAAACAGTGGTTACTGGGAACGGGCTGCATGAGGAGTTCTGGCAGCCTGACACAATTTGCCAGATGATGCAACAGACCTGCAATACTGAGCCAGGAAAACTGTGAGAGGCTATTGTAGATAGAAGTTCTCAACAGGATATATTTTCCATTCAAACATGCAATCTATAAATCAGACTCAGCAATACTCAACTCAGATAATTTATGTGCTGCTTGCCATGGGCTTAACCACTTGGTAGCTAACTCAGGAAAATACCTTCTCTGTTGTTCTGGTGTTAATTCTGAAGATGAAAACACTAAGGATATTTTTAAAATCTCTCAAAGAGAAGAAAAGAAAATCTGAATAACTTAAAACTGATGTCTGAAAGTACCATCTCACTCTCAGGAGAATTCAAGTTTCAAGATCCTGGGACATAAAAGGTGTCTCAATATTTTCCATGTTTTTGGTTGTTAAATTTATCAAATTAATCCCTTATACTGCAACAGTGGAAAAGTTGAAATTCTGGCTCAACTGAAGTCCTTAGTTATCTATGAAGATACTCTAAATGCCTTCCCTGTGAATTTCTGCCTAATACAGAGCCCTGTGTAAATCAATAGTTATGGAAATGCTTGCTGGGAATCTGCTGGAGAGAGAAAAATGGATGCTGTGAGTTGCCAGTGAAATAGGAATCTCGTTTTCAGATTTGAACATTATTGAAGCCTCAGGACGGCTGACTAACCTGGTGATGATGTCGAGAGTAGTAACCTGAGGGATCTGAATCTGCTGAGGAGTCAGCCCATGCTGTTCCAGTTGCTTTGGGATCAAGTGCCTGTGGGCAATCTCTATCTTTTCCTCTTGTGTATACCCTGGAAAAGAAGCGATTTTGCTTTGTGATTATTCACATTGCTTCCACAGTGCCATGCTTCATTCATAAATCCAACACAGATGCAATGGATCTTGGATTTAGAATGAATTTAAGTATGACTTCAACTAAGATTATAATCAGAATAAAGAAATTTAATCTCCAATCAATAATTGTTAAAATTTCCAACTTTTTCACAAACAAAATAAGCACTTACTAAGTAAGCACAGTGTTTGAAAAGTCTTCTGATTAATGATGTATCTCTCAAAGAAGAGAAAAAAATCTCAGTTTCATTAACTTAGAGATAATTACCTCCTTAACTCAAATGTGAGCTTTTATTATTTAATAGGAAAATAATACATCCCTTTTCTTTAGCATAATTTGACACATAATTGAAAAAACTGACAGCAGCAACAACAGAGACCTCAATTAAGACTTCAAGGGAAGAGCTGCAAAGGAGCTATTTCCTGAACTCCGACTATAAACTTTAGCAACAAACAAAACAGAAACTAAGACTTCCCTATAAAAGTTTTATTCCTTACATGTTGGAATTATACATATAATTTATATATTTAAAAGACTTCGTGGTCTTAGCTACTTAAAAGCCTCAACGAGTATAAATTTACTTTATCTTTAAAACATATGTCCCCCACAATAATTGCCCCTTTCCATTTAACAAGCAAAAATTAAAAAGATGAATTGACAAGGCATCTTTTGAGTAGAAAAAGGAAATTAAAAACATCAGAAATGCTAGAAGACAGGATAACCAAAACTGCAGAAGAAGGTGGCATCATATGTCCACCTCTGCAGCAGCTGCCCTGATTATTTCACTTCACGTTAGTAAATCTTATGGATTTTGATTTGGAGTTTCCAGGCAACTGGATCTCATTACTTATTTTAGTGTTATAAATAGGCACAAAGCAAGTTTAAAATTCTCCACCATATTTTAAAATTAAATACAGAGACCTGCAGGGTTCGCAAATAACTAAGAAATCCAATTATCATTTACTGGAGGGTGAAAATATATTTCAGTTTAATATGAAATATATATTTAGATTATACTCTATTTTTATTTTAAAAGATACCCACTGACATTTGATCTCTTCTAGGGAAAAATAATTCTGAGCAATTTAAATAAGGTGAAAACACTGGGATTTATTTAGTGTTAGTAACTAAAGGACTTTTTTTTACACACTCCAGTGAAGGAGAAGACATGGTTAAAAAAAAAAAAAAGTATATAACTACTTGGCAGATTCAACTATAAAGAAGAAGAATTTAAAAGCACCCTGTACTTTTATATAAAAATGAGGCCAGCTGTAATAAAGAGAAAGTTTTAGGACGTATTTCTTAACAAGAATAAATGATTACTTTCCAAGAGATGGTAAAAACTTCAAAATCTGATAGACAGGAAGCTACACTGGGTATGTAAAGACCTATTTTTGTGTTTTAGACACTGACTTTAAAAAAAAGAAATTATTTTTATCTGTAATTTTAGAAATTGCTTCAAAGAAGAATATCTTGTTTTGCATAAAAATGATCATTCTTTTATGCTAAGTTAAAACCGAAAGTATTATGCTGTATACAATGTACATACACTCTTGTCTGTCATGGTTAAAACAAACAAAATTTTGTAGACTTTGAATCTACAATATATAAAAGCTGGTTTATATGCCAGATTCAGAACTTTTGAAGATCATACACTGGCAAATCAACTTTTTATTCAAAACTTCACAGCTTGACCAGTTTTAAAGAGTGATGCTCAGAAAAGCAAGAAATAGCTTTTTATTGATCAAAATCATTATTTAACAAAATAATGATTTTGTTTACAAATCAAGTACCTGGCACCTGAATGATCTCCATTCTGTCCAACAAAGCAGGTGGAATAGTAGCAGTGGTGTTGGCAGTAGCTATAAAAAGAACTTGGGAAAGGTCAAAGGCCACATTTAGATAATGATCTGTGAAGTTATGGTTTTGTTCAGGATCCAACACCTGTGGGAGAACAATAAACATTTAAACAGATTCAGTAGTTCCAAAAGAAAGCTGTATAAATTAAAACATGATATTTCTGCTCAATACAGTTAGTTTGGGAAATATGGGGCTAACACTAAAAACTAAACACTAAAACTAAAATTTTTTGAACATATGTAAGCACAAAGAAGCAAAAATTAGCCATTCAAGCTGTTCTCAAATCTACTAATGACTCACTGTGTGGCCATAAATAAGTTATCAATCCTGCAGAACAAGTTTCCCTCTTGGTAACACACCCTCTCTTACCTGCTATGGGAATATTAAGTAAATCTGTACAGCATCTTGAAATTCTTAGGTAACTGGTAAAATAATAATTAGTATATTCCTCCTCAAACATTATCAGAAAGTCTTTAACAGGTTTTTTTTTCTTTTGGTTGCATCACGGCATGTGGGATCTTAAGTTTCCTGACCAGGGATCAAACCCACGCCCCCTGAAGTGAAAGCGCGGAGTCCTAACCACTGGACCGCCAGGAAATTCCCCTAACAGTTTTTAAAAAAGTAAAACCTTTCTGTTTATAATGAGCAAAATATTACTATCTCTTAAAAATATTTTAGTTGGATAAATGAGATAATTTACCAATTAGGTTCTTAAAACGTTGAACAATTGTATGTTAAGGAGAATATATCTTCTTAGATTACTGTTCAAATGCTCCAAGTCATAGGCACTCGCAGTGAAGAGGCCTACACTGGACTTAAAAGAAGGCAATGAGTGGCTTCCACATGTTCTAACCTTCAATATATTACCACTTTCACTTAGACTAGGTTAGTATAGATATAAATAGGGTTGACATGCACAGGCAAGAAGGAAGCAAAATGACTAAAATACTTACCACTCACAATTTTATTATATAACTATCTTTTCCTTGCTTCTGATTCCCTTTCTAAAGTTTTACTTGTTTTTAAATATATCCACAAGTTAATTCGAAGCCCTTTACTCTTGAAAACTCTTGAATGTTTAACTTTTGTTAAACATTCATCGTTATTGGTAACTCAGTGTGTATCTAGAATACAATTCCTAGAAAGTTCTACTATTCATATTTTCACAAGACTTAATAATGTTTAATGTTATAAAAATGTTACTTTCAAGTCATCGAAGACAATTCTAATCATGTTCAGCATAAACTGGTTAAGTGTAATATTACTGTCTACCAACTACCTGAAAACTGTTTATCTATGTATGGCAATCTTAGTTAAACCCACTGTCTAGTTAAATAAAAATCTATCATTTAATGGCTATAATTAAATTTAATACATACATGTTGGATATGTTACTGTTCAAGTGAAGTAATTTTTTTTTCCCCTTAAAATTTTAAGACACTGAGGTTTTGGGACATCCCTGGTGGTGCAGTACTTAAGAATCTGCCTGCCAATGCAGGGGACACAGGTTCAAGCCCTGGTCCAGGAAGATCCCACAGGCCGTGGAGCAACTAAGCCCAGGGGCCACAACTACCAAGTGTGTGCTCTAGAGCCCGTGAGCCACAACTACTGAGCCTGCATGCCACAACTACTGAAGCCTGTGCACCTAGAGACTGTGCCCCGCAACAAAAGAAGCCACCTCAATAAGAAGCCCACGCACCGCAACGAAGAGTAGACCCCGCTCGCCACAGCTAGAGAAAGCTTGTGCACAGCAACAAAGACCCAACGCAGCCGAAAGTAAATAAATAAAAAATAAATGAATTCATAAAAAAAAGACACTGAGGTTTTAAAAAGTAGAAAAATTAATAAAGCAAGGTTCCTGAGTTATGACTGAGGTCTTTTAAAGTGTATTACAGGATACCTAGGTTATGAGGACAGAAAATCAGTGATGCTCAATTTGCCTACCTCCATCTTTTGTTTAGGAAAATACAAAAAGATACGTAGAGTTTAAACAACATCAGAAATACTAATCATTAGTCTGCCAGATAAAAAGCATTTCTAGGAACCACTACTCAGATGAAACCTTAAGGTAAACTGGTGAGTTCATGGAGGGACAAGAATTACAGTCAGAACCTTCTAGCCATCAAACCTCCACTTTTCCCCCAAACTTCAGAGTCAGGGCTTCCATGGCCTTCCAACTCACCCACATAAAAGAGCAGATTCCAAGAATGACCAGAGCTGTTTTTTCTCTTCTCCTGATTAAAAGGTATTTCTACATAAACCCGAAACTATAATTCCTACCTACGGAGTATGACTAGGAACGGAAACAGCTGTGATATGACATTTTATTCTTAGGGACGTGAAGTCAGAGGTGGGATAAACTCTGGGAAGAGGTGTACGCTGAGAATTTTTCTTCAGTAAGTTTCTGGCAAAAGAAGAACTACAGATGTTTGTAGGCAATCCAGGAATATACTCCACTTATTACACATGACGTGGCAACTGTCATCTTTAAGTATGATAGTATGGTGATACTTTTTAAAAGTCTGTATCTTTTAGGGATAGATGCTAAAATATTTATGAAAAGATATGATGTCTGGAATTTGATTCAAAATAAATAGGAGTGGGATGAGGGAGAATGGGTAGGAATAGATGAAATAAGATTGGTCATGAGATGGTAATTGTTAAAGGTAGGTTATAAGTTTTATGGTTCATTATCCTATTTTATCAACTTTTGTTATGGTTGATATTTTCCACAACAAAAAGTAAAAATAAATAAATAAAGTAAAATAAAGTAACTAAAATCAACTCTGGAAGCCACATACAAATACTATAGAAATTAAATCAGTGATGATGACAAAGTTGAGAAAAATGTCCAGAGCATAGCAGAAAAAGGCAGTAAAGCTATGTAGGGGAAATATATGTAAAAAATAAAGATATCTAATTCACAGATAATTGATATAACTAAAGAAGAGGTCTCAGCAAGTGTAAAATCAGATATAATTAAAGAAATAACCAAGAAAATATTCTAGAAGACTCAACACTACAGATTGAAAAGCCTTAGACTCCTCGTGTGCAATAATAAATGACAGAATGTTAGGATAACAGCTACAGAATTTTCAAGCAAACTTATGACTACTTTAAAATGCTTTAAAAATATTTTATTACACAGAATACATGCCACAACACATAAGTTACAAAGGATAACAAAGTGAACATCTGTGAACCAACTACCCAATTGTGACTACATCTGTATTTTGTGTTTAGATCAGTGGTCACCAAAGTGGAATGTTTAGAATAACCCACCAAAGTGCAAGTAGAAAATATGAGTACATATATTCATCTTTATGTATCTATAAATACTAGAAAGAAATTGGTTTTTAAAATATTTAATATACAAAATGAAGTAATGCCCTTACTTGGAATACATGTTATACACATGAGATATTCATAGAGAAGAGTAGAAATCCTATAACATACCAGGCTGATGTGGGGCCCTCACTCATCTGCTTTAAATGTAATTATAGCACAACTGCAGTCCATGTGTGCCTGATTAACTGTTTTTACAGAATATAAATGGATGGATGAAGTGTTTAAAAAAATTCCTGCAAAGTATCATTAAAGATGTGAACAACAAGAAAATGATAAGAGTTGACACTTTTACTTCTGGAATAAGCTTTGATAGCCACATTATAAAGTAAAAACAATTATCTAATTAGAATACATTGTTTTCGCTAAAAATAATTACTTTACTTTAAAAAATTTATTCTGTGTGTGTTGTACATATAAATATCTAACATTAGTACAATGGTACATTTATGTTATGTTTATATTACATATTTATCCTTTGTTATGGATTGAACTATGTCCCCTCAATGTGACTATATTTGGAAATAGGGCCTTTAAGGAGGTAATCAAAGTTAAAAGAGGCCATAAAGGTGGGGCCCTTGTCCAATATGACTGGTGTCCTTATAAGAAGAAAGAGAGAGACCAGGGATGCATAAGCACAGAGAAAAGGTCATGCGAGGACACACTGAGAAGGCAGCCATCTGCAAGCCAAGGAGGAGACCTCAGGAGAAATCAAACCTGCCAACAACTTGATCTTGGACTTCTAGCTTTCAGAACAGTGAGAAAATACATTTGTTTGTTTTTTTAAGCCACCCAGTCTGTGGTATTTTTGTTATGGCAGCCTTAGCATTCTAATACACCCTTATTATATATGTATTTATATCATAGAGAGAGATATTTTCAAAAATTTTAACTGATGGAATATGTGAACAAAACATATGGGGATTACTGGTGCAGACAACAAAGAGACATTAGCAAATATAAAGGGCCTCAAAACATAACCTATAAACAAATCCTTAAAAAAAAGTAACTTGAAGATATATTCCATCTGAACAACAAATATATCAAAATAAAAGGAACAGAAGCAATGAAATCATTTAAGCCCAGAATTCAAACTAAATGTATGAGTACGCACTTTTAGAACGAGGGACTAAGGAAGTCTGAAAATCTGCTCCTCCATAAAAGCAATGAGAACTGGCAAATGTTGTCAAAATCAACTTTTTCAGTATTCTAGAAATTAACTTGCAACAAGCTGTTTATTCAGACTGTGCCCCGCAACAAAAGAAACCACCTCAATAAGAAGCCCATGCACCGCAACGTTTTCTTATTCAAGAAAAACAACTGAATCTCAGTAAATATAACAAGCTTTATGGTCTATTAACTTGCTTTACTCCCTCCTCTTCTCCCAAGTTCATGGTAGCCTTGAAAACTAATAGCCTCACAACCACAATAGCTGTGAAAACCAGTTGCCTAGCAACCCCTATAAGGGGCAGAATAAGATTAGAGCTCCCCAGAAGCCACATCCCCAGAGAATGTCACCCACCTGTCTGAAAGTTCCTTGGAAAGGCTCAATTCTCAGGATTTATCTTTATTTGACCTGACTCAGAGAACACTCTGTGTGAACAGCCCTACACTCAGGGCATTTGTCAAAAACAACCGATAGCAATTGTTTAACACTGCAGCTGCCTGAGGCACCGCTACCAGTTGGGACTAACAAGAGGCTGATCAAAAAACTTAAAGAAAAAAATCTGGGTGATGAGATATTCATAGAGGCTTTTGAAAAGCTCTGAAATATTCCTAGGAATCTAGGTTATATATATGTATAGGACTCTAAGTATGATCAGGAAAAATCTGAGAAAGGCTTCAAAGTTCACCTCTGGCAGACACTGAAGCTGTATAAAAGCAGGAAGCAAAGGCTAAGGTAGAGTTATAAACTCTGCCCAAAAGTGAAGCACAGAGCCCCTTGGAAAAGAGTGGGAGACCTACTGATTCAGGCACTTAAGGAAATCTCTGTCCTACCATTAGCTGACCACTAAACAAGCAGCAACTTCAGTGGCCACCCATGACAAAGAATACAGACTTTACAGAAAGAGACCAGGAAAAACACTGAAACAAACCAAATAACAACAACAACAACAAACCAACAAATCCTTGAGGGAGGAGGAAATCTAATTATATATTTAAAAATTATAACATTATATATGTTCGGTTTCAACAAAGAAATTATGAGACACATGAAGAAATACAAAACTATGGCCTAGGGGCTTCCCTGGTGGCGCAGTGGTTGAGAGTTCGCCTGCCGATGCAGGGGACACGGGTTCGTGCCCTGGTCCGGAAGGATCCCACATGCCGCGGAGCGGCTGGGCCCGTGCGCCATGGCCGCTGGGCCTGCGCGTCTGGAGCCTGTGCCCCGCAACGGGAGAGGCCACAACGGTGAGAGGCCCGCGTACCGCAAAAAAAAACCAAAAAACAAAACAAACAAAAAAACTATGGCCTAAAATCAGTAAAAGAAAAAAAAAATAGTGAACAGAAATTGTCCCTGAAGAAGCCCAGATGTCAAAGTTCTTAGACAAAGATTTAAAACCAGCTATTATATATATGTTCAAAAAAACTAATGCCACAACACGGATGAACTTTGAAGATATTATGCGAAGTGAAATAAACCAGTTACAAAAAGACAAGTACTGTATGATTCCACTTATATTAGATGAATAGATTAGTCAAACTTATAAAAACAGAAAGGAAAATGATAGTTGCCAGGCACTGAGGAAGGAAGAAATGGAGAGTTGCTGTTTCATGAGTATAGAGTTTTGTAAGACAGAAAAGTTCTAGAGATTGGTTACATAAAAATGTGAATAGGGCTTCCCTGGTGGCGCAGTGGTTGAGAGTCTGCCTGCCAATGCAGGGGACACGGGTTCGTGACCCGGTCCGGGAGGATCCCACATGCCGTGGAGCGGCTAGGCTAGGCCCGTGAGCCATGGTCGCTGAGCCTGCGCTTCCAGAGCCTGTGCTCCGCAATGGGAGAGGCCACAGCAGTGAGAGGCCCGTGTAACGCAAAAAAAAAAAAAAAAATGTGAATATACCTAACACCACTGAACTGTACACTTAAAATTGGTTAAGAGGACAAATTTTATGTTAAGTGTATTTTACTACAATTAAAAAATAAAACTAAAGGAAACCACATCTGAAGAACTACAAGAAACTATGAAAACAATGTTCTAACAGATAGAAAATATCAATAAAGAGACAGGAATCATAAAAAAAGCAAATAGAAATTTTAGGATTGAAAAATATAGTAACTTAAATGAAAAATTCACTAGATGGGCTAACTAGCAATTTTAGCTGGCAGAAGAAAGAATCAATGAACTTGAAGATAGGTCAATTGAGATTAATCAATCTGAGGAACAGAAAGAAAAAAGCAAAGAAATGAACAGTGCCACAGGGACCTACTGGACATTAGAAAACATTAATTGACACATCTAATAAGCTCAACAAACCCTAAGTAAACTCAGAGATTCATACCTACACTCATCATAGTCAAACTGTCAAAAGACAAAGACAAAGAATCTTAAAAGCAACAAGAGAAAATACTGTTTTCATTAAGTGCAAGGGACCCTCCATAAGATTAAGAACTGACTTTGCATTAGAAACCATGAGGATGGAAAGCAGTAAGAGGACATACTGAAAGAAAAAAAGACTCAACCAAGAACTGTATATCCAACAAAGCTATCTTTCAAAGATGAAGGAGAAATTAAGATATTCCCAGATTTATAAAAAAAAAAAACACTGAAAACAATTTGTAGCTAGCAGACCACACTATAAGACATATTAAAAGCTGAAGTGAAAGGTCACTAAACTGTATCCAAACACACACAAAAAGAACACTAATAAAAGTAATTACATCAGTAAATATAAAAAACAGTATATGGGAAGGGGGAAGGGATAAATTAGGAGCTTGGGATTAACATACATACACTACTATATATAAAATAGATAACCAACAAGGACCTACTGTATAGCACAGGGAACTATATTCTATATTCTGCAACAACCTATATGGGAAAAGAATCTGAAAAAGAATGAATACATATACATGTATAATTGAATCACTATGCTGCACACCTGAAACACAACATTGTAAATCAACTGTACCCCAATAAAATTTTTTAAAAAGACAATATAATGCATTTTTGTTTGTGACTTTTATGTTCTCTTATCTGATTCAAAAAACTTCATTAAACGATAATTACTGCTGATCCTCATTATTCATGGATTTTATATTTGCAAATTCACCTACTTGCTAGAATTTATTTGTAACTCCAAAATTAATACTTGTAGTGCTTCTGCAGTCGTTTGCAGACATGGTATAGCACATCACCCAAGGTGCATATTTCCAGCTGAGGTCAAACATGATGCTCTGCCTTCTTATTTTAATTCTCATATTCTAAGCAAGGATCCTCCTTGCAGTCTATTTAGTTCCAGGTTTTCATTTTTGTGTTTTTTGTTAGTTATTCTGCTCTTTAAAAAGCCCCAAAGGCAGTGCTGAAGTGCTGTCTACTGTTCCTGTGAGCAAGAAGGCTGTGATGTGCCTTACGGAGAAAACACGTGTGTTAGATAGCTTCATTCAGGCGTGAGTTATAGGGTTATGGTCATGAGTTTAATGTTAATGAATCAACAATATATATTAAATATATAAATAAGGCAACTTTAAACAGAAACACAATTAAAACAAGGTTATGTACTGATTGATGACAAACTGGCTTGCAGGAAGCTAACCCTGTATTTCTTCAAGGAGCAATAATTCAGTATTTGCTACTTCAGTGTTTGCTGTAACTTTATAGAACACAACTACTGCAAATAATGAGAATCAACTATATACTAATGTGTTGATAAGCTTACAGTGTATAGAGATGTATTTTCTATGCGAAAAATGGTACAAAAGAGGGCTGAGGGAAGGAGGGCTTGTTGAAACTAAGTTTTTACATACTATTTGCAATGATTAATTTCATGTGTCAACTTGGAGAGTGTTTTGGATGAAATTAATATTTACATCAGTGAACCTTGGGTAAGTTTGCCTCCATAATGTGGGTGGGCTTCATCCAAACAGCTGAAGGTCTGAAGAGAACAAAAAAACTGGCCTCCTTGAGCAAGAGGAAATTCTCCAGCAAACTGCCTTCAAACTTCGTCTACACTATCAGCTCTCCTTGGGTCTCAAGCCTGCTGGCCCACACTATAGATTCTGGACTTCCCAGCCTCCATAACTACATGAGTTAATTCCTTACCATAAATCTCTTTACATGAGTATATCTAGATATCTATCATATCTATAGATATACATGGATAGAGATAATCTATATATTATAAATAAATATATCTATATGTTCAATAACAGGTAAAACTGGGAAAAGATCAGCAAGGACACAGAAGACCTGAATAGTACTATCAACCAATTAGACATAACAAACACCTAGAGAGCAATCCATCCAACAGCAGCAGTATACATATTCTTCACGAGTGCACATGCAAACATTCTCCAGGGTAGACCATAAGCAAGCCATTAAACAAATATCTATATTTCAAAAGGCTGAAATCATACAAGGTATAATCTTTGACCACCATGCAATAAAATTAGAAATGAATAATTTTTAAAAATTTGGAAATTCACAAAAATATGAAATTAACCCCTAAATTACAAGGGAAATCAAAAAGAAATCACAAGGGAAATTGGAAACCATTCCGAGATGAATAAAAACAAAAATATAAGTTACTAAAACTTATGAGATGCAGCTAAAGTAGAGCATATAAAGATATTGATAGCTGTAAATGCATATACTAAAGAAAATTCCAAATCAATAAACTAACCTTCCATCTTTAGAAAGTAGAAAAAGAACAAACTGAATACAAAGCAAGCAAAAGGAAGGATTAGAGAATAATCCTTAAATAAATGAAACTGTGACAAGAAAAACAATTGAGAAAAATCAACAAAAGAAAAGTTGGTTCTTTGAATAGTTCAATAAAATTGACAAACATTTAGCCATACTGAGTAAGGAAAACAAGGACATTCAACTTACTAAATCAGGAATGACACAGGTCACATTACTATCAACCTTACAGAAATAAAAAAGAAATAAGGGTATACTATAAACAAACTTGTATGCCAACAAATTTGATAATCTAAATGAAATGGGAAAATTTCTAGAAAGATATAAACTATTGAAAGTAATCTGTCAAAAAGTAATAGAAAATCTGAATAGATCTTGCCATTCCTATCCATCATTGTACTGGAGGTTCTAGCCAGGGCAATTGGGGGTCGGGGGGAAGCCATCCAGACTGGAAAAAAGTAAAAGTATCTCTATTTGCATATGACATGATCTTGTACGTGGGAAAACTCTAAGGAATCTACTAAAAAAACCATTAGAACTAATAAACAAGTTCTGAAAGGTTGCAGAATACAAGACTGATATACAAAAATCAATTTGTATTTCTTTACATAAGCAATGAACAATTTGAAAAAGAATTGAAGAAAATAATTCAATTTATTTTCTTCAATAATATCAAAAAGAATAAAACACTTACATTTAACAAAAGAATTGCAAGACATATACTCAAAAACCAAGTTGAAAGAAATTAAAGAAGATCTAAATAACAGAAGGACTCCCCGTTCATGGATTCAAAGAATTAATATTATTAATATGGCAATATCCCCCAGTGATCTACAGATTCAACAGAATCCCTATCAAAATTCTATTTAGCTTTTTTGTAGAAAGTGACAAGCTGATCTTAAAACTTGTATGGAAGTAAAAAGGACCCAGAAGGGCTAGGCAATCTTGCAAAAGAAGAACAAATCAGGAGGATTCACACTTCCCAATTTCAATAATTTTTACAAAATTACAGTAATCAAGATTGTGTGGTACTGGCATAAGGATAGAAATATGGATCAATGGTAGAGATGGAAGTCCAGAAATAAACCCTTACACTTATAGTCAACTGATTTTCCACAAGGGCAACATTACATGGAAAAAGAAGTCAACAAATGGTGCTTGTGACAACTGGATATCCACAAGCGAAAGAATGAGGCGGATCCTGACATCTCACACCACATACAGACATTAATTCAAAATGGATTATAGATCTAAATGTAAGAACTAAAACTGTAAAACTCTTATAAGAAAATGTAGGAGTAATCCTCATGACCTTGGATTAGGCAATGACTTCTTAGATATGACAATTAAAACCAAAATAACAAAAGAAAAATACATATAAATTAGACTTTATCAAAATTAAAACCATTTTGTGCCTCAAAGAACACCATCAAAAAAGTGAAAAGAAAGCCCACAAAACTGGTGAAAACATTTGCAAATGATGTATCTCACAAGGGATTTATATCCAGAATATATAAGGAACTCAACAAGAAAAAGACAAATACCCAATTAAAAATGTGCAAATCATTTAAATAGATATTTCTATAAAGAAGATATACAAATAGCCAATATACACATGAAACGATGCTCAATATTATTAGCAATTAGGGAAATGAAAATCAAACCACAATGAGCTATCACTTCACACATACTAAATCAAATGGATGGCTAAAATAAAAAAGACAGACAACAACAAGTGTTGATGAGGATGCAGAGAAACTGGAACCCTCATACACTGTTAGTGAGATAGTAAAATAGTGTAGCCACTTTGGAAAACAGTTTGTAAGTTTCTCAAAATGTTAAATACAGAATTTTCATATGATCCAGCAATTCTACTCCTAGTCATACACTGAGAACTGAAAACCTATGTTTACACAGAAACTTGTACATGCATGATCACAGCAACATTATTCAGAATTAACCAAAAGGTGGGAACCATCCAAACACCCATCAACCGCTCAATGATAAACAAAATATGGTATATATATTCATATAAGAGAATACTATTTAGCCATGAAAAGGAATGAAGTTCTGATGCACACAACATGGAGGAATCATGAAAACATTATGATAAATGAAACAAGCTAGTCTCAAGAGGCCACATATTGTATGATTCTATTTATATGAAATATCCAAAACAGGCAAATCCGCTGAGACAGAAAGATGAGTGGTTTCCAGGGGCTTCTGGTGGTGGCGGGGTATGGAGAGTGGCTGCTAATGGTACATGGGCAAAGACAATGTTCCAAAATTAGATAATGTTCATGGCTGTACAACTTGTCAATATACTGAAAACCAGAGAATTGCGCATTTAAAGGGGTGAATCTTACGGTTTGTGAATTATATGTCAATAAATTTATTTAAAAAATAAAGGTGGGAAATATGTTTACAAAAAAGAATACAAAAACAAAACACTCTACACACTTATTAAAATGGCCAAAATCCAAAACACTGACAACACCAAATGGTGGTGAGGATGTGGAGAAACAAGAACTCTCATTCATTGCTGGTGGGAATGCAAAATGGTACAGACAACTTGGAAGACAGTTTGACAGTTTTTCACAAAACTAAACATGCTTTTACCTTATGACCCCAGCAATTGCACTCCCTAGTATTTACTCAAGTGAGCTGAAAACTTACGTCCACACAAAAACCTGCACACAAATGTTTACAGAAGCTTTATTCATAATTGTCAAAACCTAGAAATAACTAAGATGTCCTTCAATAAAAGGATAAACAAACTGTTGTACATCCATACAGTAGAATGTTATTCAGTGATAAAAAGAAATGAACTATCAAGCCAGAAAAAGACATGGAAGAATCTTAAATGAATACTACTAAGTGAAAGAAGCCAACCTAAAAAGGCTATATACTGTGTAATTCCAACTATATGACATTCCTGGAACAGAAAAAAATATGGAGACAGATCAGTGATCGCCAGGGACTTGGCGAGAGGGAGGGAGGAATGAGTAAGTGGGGCACATGGGATTTTTAGGGCTATGAAACTATACTCTCTGATACTGTAATGGTGGATACATATCATTACAGAGTCATCAAAACCCATACAATGTACAACACAAAGTGAACCCGATGTAAAGTATGGACTTAAGTTAAAATAATGTATTAATACTGACTCATCAATTTTAAGGGGAAACTGGGGGAGGGAGGGTGAGAGGTTATATGGGACTCTTTGTACTTTCCACTCAAATTGTACTGTAAACCTAAAACTGCTTTTTTTAAAGAAAGCTATTAATTTAAAAAAAGAAAGAATATAAAAGTTAAAAATAGTTTCTGATAAAGATTCATAATGTAAAAAAATTAAATCCTCTAAAGTAACTAGGTAGTGAGATGAGGAAGGGACAGATTACTGTGTATTAATTATTTCATTTTATACAAGGGAGGGACAATATATTTCATTTATGGTGTTGATACTTAAGAGAAACAGAGATGTGTGATTTGTAACTGAAAGGTATCACAAGTAGTATTAAAAAAACAGAATACATGCCTTCTGATCTAACAAACTGTCCATACAGTTAATGATATAATTCAAAGGAAAAATACTAGGTCTCTTTTTTAAAAAGGGGACAGAAAACAACCAAACCACAGATGTCAAAAGTCCCAACATACCAGTTAGTACAATATTTGAAAAGCCTATTGAACATCCAGACTTCCAGGCAGAGTCAAAAGTAATCTAAAAATTGATTATATGAAATAGTAATAAAACATAATGAAACAAGAAGGTTAAAAATTCAAAAAAAGCTGTACCTGGTATACACTAATAAAAAGGAAGGATGAACTGCAAAAGTATTACCAGCCTAAGGAGAAACCAAGGTAAGAATGGAACAAAGAAAATGGCTGTACTAGATAGCAGGAAATGGACACAATGATGACATAAGAAATAAATACTATTAAAATGTAATTAAAAAATTAGAAATTATAAAGTGAAACTGACAGGAAAAAAACTGTCATGGCAAGTTTAATGCACTTCTGTATATCACAACATGCAGAAAAAATAAAGTTATAAACCTAGAGAATAGCAATCTCATAACACACATATATACTCTTGTTAAAATATTGCTGTATTCAGATATATATGTATACACACACACACACACACAAACTATGTTTCCTAGAATCTATGAAATATGTATAAAAATGTTCCTCACTAAACTCCAAAATTAAGAAATTATTTAAATTACATACTTAGACAATACATAAGTGGTAGACAGTACATTAGAAATTATTTAAGTTATATACTTAAATACATAATAAACATCAAAATTATAATATAATTATTATAATACAAAAACAGTGAAAGTGGAAGTCAAAATTTTAACTACAGGCAGCTTAGAATAGTAGGTTTACAATACAGACTGCCCGACACCCTCCACCAGATGATACCACAGGACCCTTCTTTGAAAATAGCAACTGGTCTAAGAGATAAGATTTACAGATCCTGAAATTTGGGGAACCCCACCCCCAACTTATCACTATCTGATGAAGCCCACCAGGTATCAAGCCTCACACGTGCACACAAAATGTTCAATAATCTTAATGTCACACCTTATATATATATAAAGAGACATCGAAGAATCACCAAAGATTGGAGGAAAGCCCTAACATAAAACACAGGGGCCAAACAAACAAAAAAGGTAGAGAGACAAGGTGATTAAAATTAATGAGTTTACTAGCAAAGTTGTAGGATACGAGGTTAATATACAAAATACAAATTGTACTCTTTCTTTATATTAGCAATTATCAAAAATTGAAATAAAAATAGCATCAAGAAATAGGAAATAGTTTGGGATAAATTTGACAGAGTGCAAGATCTGTATGCTGAGAGTGAAAAAACATTGCTGAGAAAGTTAGGAAGACCTAAAAAACCCCCAGAGATATATCTGTTCACAGATGAGAAGAAACAATATTTTTGAGAAGAAACAATATTTTTAAGATGACAATTCTCCCCAAATGATCTACAGGTTCAAATGAAATGCCAATTAAAATCCCAGCAGAATCCCAGCAGGCTGCTTTGGAGCAATTGACAGATTCTAAAATTTATATGGAAATGCGAAGAACCTAGAATAGCTGAAAAATTTTTAGACAAGAAAAGCAAAGCTGGACAACTAACACTAAATGATTTCAAGACCTATTATAAAGCAACGTGATCAACTCAGTGTGGTATTGGCATAAACATAAATTAATGGAACAGTATAGGGAACTCAAATATAAAACCCACATTTGACAAAGATGTCTATGGCAATTCAATGGAGAAAAGATACTTTTTTTGACAAATAGTATTGGAACAATTAAATATCTATATGCAAAAAGAAAAGGAACCTTGATCCCTTACTATGCATCATATACAAAAATTCACTCAGCATGAATCATAGACTCAAATGTTAGAGCTAAAACTATGAAACTTGTAGAAGAAAACATAGGAGAAAATCCATGTGACCTTGGTTTAGTAAAGATTTCTTAATTACAACTCAAAAGAAACCATTAACAAAACTTTTTAAATTTATAAAATTGGACTTTATAAAAAAACAAAAACTTTTGCTCTTCAACAAACACTGTCAATAAAATATTTGAAGAAAATATCTGAAAAATATGTACCTGACAAAGGAAATCTACGTAGAACACATAAGGAATTCTTACAACTCAACAATGAAAAGACAACTCAATTAAAAGCGAAAAGTAAAATTGGAATTTCACCAAAAGACACAAAGGATGGCCAATAATCACATGCAGAGATGCTCAACAAGTCATTAATTATTAGGGAAATGCAAACTAAAACCACAATGAGATGATACAACACACCCACCAGAATGACTAAAATTACAAAAACTTACCACATATCAATTATTGGCAATGATGTGGAGCAACTGGGACTCTTACACACTACTAGTAGAAATAGAAAACAGCATAACCATTTTGGAAAACAATCTGACAGTTCCTTAAAAAGTTAAATCTATACCTACCACTTTGCCCAAGCCATTCCACTCCTAGGTATTTATTTATCAAAAAGAAATAAAACTATATGTCCATACAAAGACTTGTATTAATACATGTGTATTCATAGCAGCTTTATTTGTAACAGCCAAAACTTGAAAAATCCAAACATCCATCAAAATATGAATGGATACACCATCTCTTGTTGCTTCCAAAGGTTTTTGTCTTTCAGCATTTTTACTACATTATGTATCTACAGATTTGTGTTTATCGTACATGAAATTCATTGAGCTTCCTGGTTGTGTAGATTTATGTTTTTCATCAAATTTGGGAAGTTTTCAACCATTATTTCTTTGAAAATTTTTTCTGATCCCATCTCCCTCTCCTGTCCTCTTCTGCACATACTGGTGTGCTTCACAGTATCCCACATTTCCCCAATGCTCTGTTCATTTTATTCATTTTTTAAATCTGTTCTTCAGATTGTATAATCTCTATCAAGCTATCTTCAAATTCACTGGTTCTTTCTTCTATGAGTTCAAGACGACTGCTGATTCTCTCTATGAATTTTTCATTTCAGAAGTGGAATCACTATGTTCACTGTCTTGATTATTTGTATGGCTTCATAATTTATACATATGTCACAGTTTATCAAATTGTGCATTTTAAATATACTCACTTTACTATATGTCAATTATACCACACCCTAGAGCTGTAAAAAAATTAATCAATAAAATATCTTTAAATAACAATTTGTTAAAAGGGTGAGCTGCTTCGGTTTAATGAGTGGCAATCAGCTGACATCTCAATCTGAAAGCCCATCTCCATTTGTGAATTAAACTGCCCAAGGCTAAGCATACATTTTGTAGAACATTCAAATGTTTTCATTTATTTCTGGCAAAACAGAATCATTAATATAAAGGAGATTCCTATATAATTTTTAAATACTGTCTATTCCTTGTGTAAAAAATAGGAATACATAACTTGCTAAATACTGGTAAAATATTTCCCTAAATGGACAGGATATTTTGAAAAGTGCTTGCTCCTGGAAACCTGGGATGTAGACACTAAACCCAATGCATTATTTCTCAATTCATTAGTCAAATTTCTATTTCTCAACTTATTTTTTCTCAATTTACCATTTACTGTCTACTTCTCTCAAGTTTCTTTTTTTTTATTTTCCTTTTTTACTAGTGAATCCAGTGGGGGGGGGGGGTCCTTGTAGAGAAAGATGACAAGAGCCAGGACTTGGGCCACACGCTGGTCTGCTGATTCCCTGATATAGCATCCCTGAGATTGGCAGCAGAGGAAAAGAAACGCTTGGAGACTATCCAGTCACAAATTCATACCAATAATTATCCCAACTCATTCAAGATTAGTTTTCATGTAAATTTAATCATGCAATCCAATCACCACCAAAGTCTAATACCAGGAATTTTAAATAGGATGGAAATGAGAAATAATAATTTTGGTTCAGAATATAGCTAAGGGCTGGAGGGCAGTGGATAGTCTGGTGGCAGCTGGTGCATGTATATGTGGGGGGTACGGTGGGTGGGTAATACAGGAAAGACAGAAAATGGAAGTGGGTATAAAAAGAAAAGAAAAAGGCTAACAAAGACATTAAGATATTTTTGTGTAATCTGCAACTATGCCTTGGGCACTGGTAAAAATGGTTGCTAGCATTGAAAAGTAACGATTAACAAGTCTTAAGCTTCCCTAATTTAGCTTAGTTCATCTTTCATTGCAGTCTTTCCCCTAATTAGAGACGGCAGAGAGAAAAAGAAAGCAGAAAAATGGGTATGGGTCTTCACCTACTCTTCTCTCATAACATCAGTATTTAAGGCATTTTTTACTCTGCTAGAGTTTCAGAATTTAAATTGTAAACATAGCATGTGATGAGATGAAAAATTAATATCATATCCTGGACTTCAAGTTTTTCATTTATAAAAGTTTAGAGCTGGATTTTCCTAAGTCTCTTTGACATTCTTTGACGATAGTTGTACATCTTAGAAGATAATATGTCTGTGGTATCTAAGTAGTAAATATACTACTTGATTTAATTACTAATTGGATCTAGTTTTTTTTTTAAACATTTTTATTGGAGTACAATTGCTTTACAATGATGTGTTAGTTTCTGCTTTATAACAAAGTGAATCAGCTATACATATATCCCCATATCTCCTCCCTCTTGCATCTCCCCCCCACCCTCACTATCCCACCCCTTTAAGTGGTCACAAAGCACCGAGCTGATCTCCCTGTGCTATGCAGCTGCTTCCCACTAGCTATCTATTACATTTGGTAGTGTATATATGTCCATGCCACTCTCTCACCCCCTCCCCATGTCCTCAAGTCCATTCTCTACATCTGCGTCTTTATTCCTGTCCTGCCCCTAGGTTCTTCAGAACTTTTTCTCTTTTTCTTTTAGATTCCATATATATGTGTTAGCATAAGGTATTTGTTTTTCTGACTTACTTCAATCTGCATGACAGACTCTAGGTCCATCCACCTCACTACAAATAACTCAATTTCGTTTCATTTTATGGCTGAGTAACATTCCCATATAAGTGCCACAGGTTCTTTACCCATTTATCTGTCGATGGACACTTAGGTTGCTTCCATGTCCTGGCTATTGTAAATAGAGCTGCAATGAACATTGTGGTACGTGACTCTTTTTGAATTATGGTTTTCTCAGGGTATATGCCCAGCAGTGGGAATGCTGGGTCATATGGTAGTTCTATTTTTAGTTTTTTAAGAAACCTCCATACTGTTTTCCATAGTGGCTGTACCAATTTACTCTCCGACCAACAGTACAAGAGGGTTCCCTCTTCTCCACACCCTTTCCGGCATTTATTGTTGTAGATTTTTTGATGATGGCCATTCTGACCGGTGTGAGATAATACCTTGTAGTTTTGGTTTGCATTTCTCTAATGATTAGTGATATTGAGCATTCTTTCATGTGTTTGTTAGCAATCTGTATATCTTCTTTGGAGAAATGTCTATTTAGGTCTTCTGCCCATTTTGGGGTTGGGTTGCTTGTTTTTTTGATATTGAGCTGCATGAACTGCTTGTAAATTTTGGAGATTAATCCTTTGTCAGTTGCTTCATTTGCAAATATTTTCTCCCATTCTGAGGGTTGTCTTTTCATCTTGTTTATGTTTTCCTTTGCTGTGCAAAAGCTTTTAAGTTTCATTAGGTCCCATTTATTTTTTTTTTTTAATTCCATTTCTCTAGGAGGTGAGTCAAAAACAGTGTTCTGCCTATGTTTTCCTCTAAGAGTTTTATAGTGTCTGACCTTACATTTAGGTCTTTAATCCATTTTGAGATTATTTTTGTGTATGGTGTTAGGGAGTGTTCTAATTTCTTTTGTTCTTTTACATGTAGCTGTCCAGTTTTCCCAGCACCACTTATTGAAGAGGCTGTCTTTTCTCCATTGTATATTCTTGCCTCCTTTATCAAACATAGGTGACCATATGTGCGTGGGTTTATCTCTGGGTTTTCTATTCTGTTCCATTGATCTATATTTCTGTTTCTGTGCCAGTACCATACTGTCTTGATTACTGTAGCTTTGTAGTATAGTCTGAAGTCTGGGAGCTTGATTCCTCCAGCTCCATTTTTCTTTCCCAAGATTGCTTTGGCTATTTGGGGTCTTTTGTGTTTCCATACAAATTGTGAAATTTTTAGTTCTAGTTCTATTTTTTGCTCTAGTTTGTTTTGCTCCTTCATCTGTGTTTTTTTCTGTCTTCTCATTTTGCTTAACTTACTATGTTTGGGGTCTTCTTTTCGCAGTTTGCAGGTTCATCGTTCCTGTTGTTTTTGGTGTCTGCCCCCAGTGGCTAAGGTTGGTTCAGTGGGTTGTGTAGGCTTCCTGGTGGAGGGGACTGTTGTCTGTGTTCTTGTGGATGAGGCTGTGTCTTTCTGGTGGGCAGGTCCACGTCAGGTGGTGTGTTTTGGGGTGTCTGTGGACTTATTATGATTTTAGGCAGCCTCTCTGCTAATGGGTGGGGTTGTGTTCCTGTCTTGCTAGTTGTTTGGCATAGGGTGTCCAGCACTGGAGCTTGCTGGTCGTTGAGTGGAGCTGGGTCTTAGCATTGAGATGGAGATCTCTGGGAGAGCTTTCACTGTTTTATATTACATGGAGCCGGGAGGTCTCTGGTGGACCAATGTCCTGAACTCAGCTCTCCCACCTCAGAAGCACAGGCCTGACACCCGGCCAGAGCATGAAGACCCTGTCAGCCACACGGCTCAGAAGAAAGGGAGGAAGAAAGAAAGAAAAAAAGAAAAAAAAGAAAAGAAAAGAAAAGAAAAGAAAAGAAAAGAAAAGAAAAGAAAAGAAAAGAAAAGAAAGGAAAAGAAAAGAAAAGAAAAGGAAAGAAAAGAAAGAAAAGGAAAGAAAGTAAGAAAGGAAGGAAGTGAGGAAGGAAGGAAGGAAGGAAGAAAGAAAGAAAACAAAGTTTTTAAAATAAATTATTAAAATTAAAAAGTAATTAAAAAAAAGAAAGAAGAGAGCAACCAAACCCAATCCAAAAACAAAGCCACCAGTGATAACAACTAAAAACTATACTAATAAAAAAAAAGACAGAACCCTAGGACAAATGGTAAAAGCAAAGCTATACAGACAAAATCACACAAAGAAGCATACACACCCACAAAAAGAGAAAAGGGAAAAAATATATATATATCGATACATTAGAAAAAAAGAAGAGAGCAACCAAATCAATAAACAAATCTACCAATGATACTAAACTCTAAATACTAAGCTAAGATAAACATGAGACCAAAAACAAATTAGATGCAGAAAGCAAACCCCAAGTCTACAGTTGCTCCACAGTCCACCGCCTCAATTTTGGGATGATTTGTTGTCTATTCAGGTATTCCACAAATGCTGGGTACATCAAGTTGATTGTGGAGATTTAATCCACTGCTCCTGAGGCTGCTGGGAGAGATTTCCCTTTCTCTTCTTTGTTCGCACAGCTCCTGGGGTTCAGCTTTGGATTTGGCCCCGCCTCTGCATGTAGGTCGCCTGAGGGTGTCTGTTTTTCGCTCAGAGAGGACGGGGTTAAAGTAGCAGCTGATTCGTGGGTTCTGGTTCATTCAGGCAGGGGGAGGGAGGGGTAGGGAATGCGGGGAGAGGCCAGTGCAATGTTGCAACAGCCTGAGGCGTGCTGTGTGTTTGCCCGGGGACGTTGTCCCTGGATCACGGGACCCTGACAGTGGTGGGCCACAAGTGACCTGTGTTTTCACACGGGCTTCTTGGTGGCCGCAGCAGCAGCCTTAGCGTCTCATGCCCGTCTCTGGTGTCTGCGCTGATAGCCGCGGCTCGCGCCCGTCTCTGGAGCTCATTTAGGTGGTGCTCTGAATCCCCTCTCCTCACGCACCCTGAAACAATGTCCTCTTGCCTCTTAGACAGTTCCAGACTTTTTCCCGGACTCCCTCCTGGCTAGCTGTGGCGCACTAGACCCCTTCAGGCTGTGTTCACACAGCCAACCCCAGTCCTCTCCCTGGTATCTGACCTCCAAAGCCCGAGCCTCAGCTCCCAGCCTCGGCCCACCCCGGCAGGTGAGCAGACAAGCCTCTTGGGCTGGTTAGTGCTGGTTGGTACCGATCCTCTGTGTGGGAATCTCTCCGCTTTGCCCTCTGCACCCCTGTGGCTGCGCTCTCCTCCGTGGTTCCGAAGCTTCCCTGCCTCCACCCCCCATCTCCACCAGTGAAGAGGCTTCCTAGTGTGTGGAAACTTTTCCTCCTTCACAGCTCCCTCCCAGAGGTGTAGGTCCTGTCCCTATTCTTTTGTCTCTGTTTATTCTTTTTTCTTTTGCCCTACCCAGGTACGTGGGGAGTTTCTTGCCTTTTGGGAGGTCTGAGGTCTTCTGCCAGTGCTCAGTAAGTGTTCTGTAGGAGTTGTTCCACATGTAGATGTACTTCTGATGTATTTGTGGGGAGGAAGGTGAACTCCACACCTTACTCCTCCACCATCTTGAAGGACTCAACTGGATCTAATTCTAATTAAGAACTTCAGTTGTTTTTTTTTGTTTTTTAATAAATTTTATTTATTTATGGCTGCATTGGGTCATTGTTGCTGCATGTGTGCTTTCTGTAATTGCCACGAGCGGGGGCTACTCTTTGTTGCAGTGCGCGGGCTTCTCATCGCGGTGGCTTCTCTTGTTGCGGAGCACAGGCTCTAGGCATGCAGGCTTCAGTAGTTGTGGTGCATGGGCTCAGCAGTTGTGGCTCGCAATCTCTAGAGTGCAGGCTCAGTAGTTGTGGCACACGGGCTTAGCTGCTCCGCGCCATGTGGGATCTTCCTGAACCAGGGCTCGAACCCGTGTCCCCTGCATTGGCAGGTGGATTCCCAACCAGTGCGCCACCAGGGAAGTCCCCAACAACTTCAGTTTTAAATAAAGAAGTTTGGACTTCCCTGGTGGCTCAGTTCTAATATTAGAACTGTAATATTATTGCCTATATAGAAAATTTGGTGTAGTATCCATGTATTTTATTTGCCCATTCACACAAAAGTGTATTTCAGAAATGCACTTATATTTAACGAACAGTCTGAATCTTGAATTAATTATAAATATGATAATAATCTAGCTGATAAAACTTCCATAATTTTGAGTCTAATAATTACATAAAAGGACTTTCCTTGCATCTAATATTTTAACACTATTCAACAACAGACTTGCCTGAATTCTACTACCAACATTTGTTTATCAAGTAGTTAGATCTAGTTTTATATTCTTCCAATAAATTTTCAAAAGAGGTATCTAGGGGCTTCCCTCGTGGCGCAGTGGTTGACAGTCCGCCTGCCGATGCAGGGGACACGGGTTCGTGCCCCGGTCCGGGAAGATCCCACGTGCCGCAGAGCGGCTAGGCCTGTGAGCCATGGCCGCTGACCCTGCGTGTCCAGAACCTGTGCGTCCAGAGCCTGTGTTCCGCAACGGGAGAGGCCACAACAGTGAGAGGCCTGCGAACCGCCCCCCCCGCCCCCAAAAAAAGAGGTATCTAAATTTTAAGTAAATATTTCTATGCTGACAACAGTATGCTGGAAATACATTCTGTTTTATATAAGCAACAATTCCATGGAAGCTCAAGGAAATCAGCATATTCTTCATGAGTAACATGAAGGCAAGAAGAATCTACAGGCAGAACAAGTTTATTTTCTAATTTATTCAGAGTAACCACTCTATATCTACTATTATGTTCTTCATATCCAGTACATATTCTCTTAATACAAGTTAGCTGTAAAATAAAAATAATCTTGTATGAGTAAATTTTATAAATAATGTCTAAACGTCAATTTTGAAAAAGTAGGTTTTCTATATGGAAAGATAAAAAACACATGCTCTTGAATATTCCAGACTCTCAGTAATATTCTACTTTAAATACAAGGTGTTGAGTAATTGAATTTATTCATTTTTTTCATTCAGGGGGATCTACTGGTATTGGAAAATTTGAAGTGGCTTTCAAAACAAACACAAAAGAAATGTCAGTGGATATTAAATTAAAATATTATCTGTAGAGTGATTTACAGTCTACAGAGTGCTTTTATATATATTCTTATTTGCTTCAATAACCTGTGAGGTATGAGAGGTTTTTACCCAGGATTTGGGCAGGCAGGGAGAAGGAGGAGGTCAGGGACCCAGACACTCGGTTCTTCCAAATCTACGTCTTGCTTCACAGATACCACAGTCTATAAGGAACTGATGCCATTCGTCACTAAACATCAGAGATAAGCATGTGGCCCAGGGTGGCATTTACTTTGAGGTATCATTTGAGGCTTTTGTACTTTTAGTTTGGAAATTGCCAGAAGAGTGAATACCCAGTTCTACGGCAGGTAAGAAAATATCAATATATCAGCTGCTTGTTATCAAAGATCAATTTAATTCAACAAATATTACTGAATCACCACAAAGCACTAGGTGAACATTTGAAATATACAGTCAAACAAACATACAGGGGGCTTAATCATCTTCTCCTACTACTTGTGAAGCTGTCTTTGGTGGACTTGTTTCAGGACTCCTACATATAGTCTGTTGGGAAATCTAACTATCAGGAAATTATTCTTCAGTTCTTTTCAACAGGGTAACAGTAAGTGTCTAACGGGAGAATCTGTCAGATTATCTGAAAAGTGCCCCAATTAAACTAAACTGCATGTCCAAAGTTAACAACTAAGAAACCACTAAAATCTTAAATAATGTTCACTATTTTATCATTCAGAGTACTGATTAGTAAACCAGTTACTGAGCCAGAAGAGAACTGTCTTCAAATAAAAACAAGCAAAACCAAACCAAATCAAACTCTTATCTCCAAGCCCTGGGGCTTTTAAAGTAGGGTAACTGTACTTTTTATTGTCCGAAGAGGACCCACTTCTAAGACTAAAAGAGAGTGCAATTAATAATTAGGCATAAACTGGGACTGTCCATGCAAAACAGAATGTATGGTCTCCCTGTTCATAAGACACATGTCCCAGTCCATCCTGTTCTAAGAAGATTACAAAAACAGAAAAACAGGAAGCCAGAGGGAACTCAAAGCAAGGAAATAAACAAGAAAAAAACTTTTACAAAGCAAGTTTTCCCTCGGTTTTACAAATCAGTTTGAATATTAATAATATTTTACTTAAACCAGGGTAAAGAGTGGGGGCAGAGGTGGCAAAATAAGGAGGACTGGTTAAAGTAAATTTATGAAGCAGTCAGGCACACCAGATCCCTTCCCCTATCCCAGCAAAGTACTGGGATTTTCTTAAGAACATAAAGCAGTGGTTCCCTGTGCAGGTGACACTGGGCACAGCTGAGTAGAGTACATACTATACTGAAAACAACAGTTCAGGTGAATGCATATATCCAGGATGCTGAATGCTTGGTTCCTAGAATGTTGGCAGCCAGGCCTTCATTCTCAAGCCAAGAGACTTTTAAAGAGTCTTCTCTGAGAAATCTGACCAGCCTCAACAGAAAGACCTAAAGTTATTGACACAGAAGGTTCCTCAATGAAATGTATTAGTCAGATAACCCTACTGTGAAAATTGTAATCAGTAAGCCCCCTCTCATATGTTCATAGCTTCCAATCAGCTTTTTCATGTCTCACTATTAAATATGAACACACAAAAACTGCCAGACATCTAATGAAAGACTCTAATATAAAAGACAGAGGCCAGAAAAAATATATACCGAATAGATAAATGCAGCTTTGGTGCAAAGAAAGGAAAAAGAATTTTTTTTAATCTATTAGTATTTTTCTCACAGAGACAAAAGAACATTTTACAACTATGTAACAAGAGCAAGGTAGTATAAAAAGAACATGCAGAGAAGTTAAAAAAAGGGGTTCTTTGAAATGACAAACTCATAGAAGGATTAAAAGATAAAGCTGAGGAACTCTTCACAGAAAGTAGAACAAAAAATAAAAAAGATGAGTAATAGGAGAGATAAGAAAATTAAAGATCTAACATCAAATTAATAGGAGTTCCCCAAAAATGGTGAAGAAATCATCAACAAAAGGATTCAAGAAAATTTTACAGAAATAAAAGGAGAGGATTTTCCAATACAAAGAACCTTCAAAGCATCAGCAAAAATGTAAAAAGACCCATGCCAGGGCAGATTATTGTAAATTTTCAGAACACTGGGATAAACAGGAGATCTGAAAAGTTTTCAGAGAGTAAAACAAGTCACAAAAGACTTAGTCTCATCAATAGCAACACTGAAAGCTGGAAAACAATGGAGAAATGTCTTTAAAATTTTGCAGGAAAATTATTTCCGCCTGGAATTCTATACCCAGTCAAGCTACCAATCAAGTATGAGAGAAACATAAAGACATTTTCAGATATGCAAAGTTGAAGAACGTTTACATGCAAGCTTTCTCAGGAAGCTACTGGGAGACTAATACCAGGAAAATGAGAGAATAAACCAAGAAAGAGGAAGACGCGGAATACGGAAAACAGGAAACCCAATGTGGGGGGAGGTGAAGGGAGATCCTCAGACCACAGCTCTGTGCCTAGTGTGGGAACAACCAGTTCAGATTAGAGGCTTAGAGAAGACAAAACCAATAAAACACAAAGGGTCTGGAAGTCTCCCAATGAAAATTAGACAGTTGGTGAAAGTGAACAAAAGAAACAAGATGATTATTAACTCTAAAAACATGTTTAAAAACACAGAAAAACAAAAAGGACAGAAAAAGCAAAGTGATCATAGTTCACCACATGGCTCAGCTGTGAAAAGCACTTATATAACTATAATAGTATAAATACTCAACAATGACTTAACAAAATCAGGATAAAATTTATATTGGGAGATTGGGGATATAAAAATGATATAGTAGGGGTAGAAGGAAGCAAGCAAGCAAAATCATCTCCTATAGATAGGAATCTATAATGCCAAAAACTCTAAAATCAAGAAAGCAGTACAGCCATGATCTCTAGAAAATGGACTAATCAACTAAAAGTCAGAGGATCAAAGTGCAGAAGAGGAAATAAGGCACCCCAGGGAGGAGACGTGCTTGCTGTTTTTTGTAACAATCTTATAGAACAACTGGTCTCTAAACAATAAATATGCATAAAATTTTTCTTAAACTACTTGATAAAAACAAAGAAAGAAATGAGGGGAATTATTAGAAAAAGAAAAAAGAAAATCTCTATGACATTTTAATTTAAATATCAAATGGCTTCAGGTTTCAGTTTGTATCAAAGTGTTTTTCCCATGGTTAAACCCACATCAATGTATATGTTCCCTAAATATGACTATCTACTCTCACCCACCCATACTCTTCCAGTGTGATTACAGACAGGGAATTTCCTAAATCTTACCTCAAGCAGAGCTGCTGCAGGATCACCCTGTAGACTTTTTCCTAGTTTGTCCACCTCATCTAACAGGAACACTGGATTGTTCACCCCAACAGTCTTCAAGCCATTGATTATCCGGCCAGGCATGCTGCCAACATAGGTGCGTCTGCGGAAGGCGAATAGTAGATTAGCAACAGGGAGATGGCAGAGCAGTATCACTTAGAAATCGAAACTCTGGACTGGGAAACAGTCATTTAGTTATCACAGGAATATAGCAAAGAGATACTGTAAATTTTAAAAGCCCTGTGATACATCAAAGAGTTACGAGATTCAATTCTTATCTTATTTTCTATTGAATTCTGGCTGTAAATTACCCATGATATTAGAAACACTGTATCTAATTTTTGCCACTTAGTGAAACTGAAAAAAATTATCCTTAAATCACAGTTATGATTCTTACTCTTTGAGATTCTAAAACTTCCAAAGAGTCCTATGAATTTAATTCCCACATTTTTCTTAGTTTTTCTGGGCACCTCCCTGGCACTTACCAAACCCCAACATAACTACCTTCTTACAAACTGAAATGGCTGACTCAGAACTGGCTAAAACATCATCACCATCTTCATAAAGGAAATCAGAATTGGTTCAAAGGACCACTCAAAATGTAGGCCTCTCCCCAAAAAAAGAAAGAAAAATTCCAACTTTTTTATATTCAGAAGGAATAATTTGTTATTCACTGTAGTAAGAGGACCTGGGGCCAACAGTATTTATATCAAAATTCCATTAATTCTGGCCTTTTGAATAAAACTGTGTTCACCCTATATACACTGATTGGCATAACCAAGCTCAGCCAGACATTAGGTCATGCATTCAAATGTTAGAGGCTGCTTTAACATATCTCAACAAGAATCATCTACATAATTGACAAATGCACAACGTGACATGAAATAAAAATATGCTTGTCAAACTGAAAAAAGTGCCTTTTCTACAAAGCCAGCAAAACTTTATTTTAAGCAGTTTACTAATTTTAGTTACAACCTTGCTGCCTAAGCCATGAGCAAATCAAATGCTGTTTGTGAACAGGCATAAAAGGGTGAATGCCTGCAAGAAACAAACCAAGGGCAAGTGGAACAGCGGCCGTATCTCATGATCTGCACAAAGCCAGCTCACGGAGCAGTTCTGCCACATGACTGGTATAAAGTAGGACAGAGTAAACAGTGACCTTTGAAAAGACAAGAAAGCCTTAAAAATATCGTGGGAATGCCTTTCATCTTGGGGAGTGATCAAGGCCCTGGAACCAGATACAGTAAATACTGTCAACTTATAATAAGGAGTTAGCACACTTCAAGATTTCAGAACAGGATATAGGAACGACAAGACTCACGATTAATAAATTCTCTGAAATTCTCTCTCTAGAGAACTTACAGATTTGTCAGCCTTCTGTGAATAAGCAGGGAAGGGAAATTAAAAACAAAACAAAAAACCCTCAAAGCCTCTAAGGGTCATTCCTTAAAAGAAAGGGCATTAATTTATTTTCCCTTACTGCTTTTGATAGGCAGATTTCAAAAACAGGTACTTGCAATTCTAGACCTAAAGTCATGGAGAGAAAATAATATTCTAGGCAGCTGCCCTTTCTAAAGAAGAAGCGGAAATCTAGGTACTAGTCACAGTATACAAACAACTCCTCCTAAACTTTCTACTGCTTCCCAGAACCTAGAGAATAAGGTCCAAACTCCTTTGTCTGGAATTCAAGGCTCTTCACAATCCAGTCCCCACCAGCTTTCCTAACTTGCTGCCCTTATGCTCTTGCTTCATCCACAATAAAGGTCCTATTAATAGCCCTTACGCTTTTTTCTCTTTGTTAATATGGTGACTTCCTGCCCTTAATACTCTCCCCACCTAGGTAAATCCCAGAAATTCTACCAAACTTTTCCTGACCACCCCTCACAAAGTGATCTTTCCAATACTGTAATGTCTGCAACATTTACTGGCCCTACAATTTGCCTGATTCATACTTACAACCTAGGTTTTATCCATGGGTACCAAGCATATTGCCTCCACTAAAGAGTCAGTGAGCATTCTGAGGACAGAAAGTAGGTCTAAATACAGATTAGATGCCACATATAGAGTTGTAAGATTGTTCCCCAAACAAAAGTTTGTTTCTCCTATTTGTTTAAGGACAACAGATCAACAATGATAGCACCCAAAGTATCTTTCTATCACCATTGTTAAGGTCATATAAGTCTCTGAGTACTGCTTTGCATAAATAACATGACCCAAGCCTCAGTTTCCTCATCTGCTAAAATGGGGATAGTAACAGTGC
The DNA here is from genome assembly GCF_964374135.1 of Grampus griseus. Taxonomy (NCBI): domain Eukaryota; kingdom Metazoa; phylum Chordata; class Mammalia; order Artiodactyla; family Delphinidae; genus Grampus; species Grampus griseus. Next base: position 23,510,802 of record NC_139013.1, on the reverse strand, counting down.
CAACCTGATGGATTATATGAGATCACGAGAGAACATAATAGGTAAAGCACAAAGCACAGTACGTGGCACATGGTAAGCTTTCAAAACATGTTAATTATAATTGTTATTAGTAATAGCTACTTAAAGTCAACTTCTAATTTCCTAGAAAAAATACAAAAGCAGAAATCAATACACCTAAATTTGGATCCCATTTCAATCTCTGTCTCATGGAAGCAACTCTTTTTTTTTCAATTAATTTTTTTTTTTTTTTTGGCTGCGTTGGATCTTTGTTGCTGTGCGCCCAGCATTGCGGTGCGTGGGCTTCTCATTTTGCGGAGGATGGGCCCTAGGCGCGCGGGCTTCAGTAGCTCAGTAGTTGTGGCGCACGGGCTTAGTTGCTCTGCTATGCATGTGGTATCTTCCCAGACCAGGGCTCGAACCCATGTCCCCTGCATTGGCAGACAGATTCTTAACTACTGCGCCACCAGGTAAGTTCCAGAAGCAACTCTTATAAATGTCTTTTCATAGTGAAACCAAGCCCCCCAAACCAAGTTCTCTTACCGAGTTTATGATTAATCTCTCTATCCAAAACTTTACTCCTTTTCTTATCCCCTCTGACCTCAATCCTGCCAACACTGGTCAACCAGAGTCGGATGACTGAAATTGCTGTTGTCAATAACATTGTTAATGTACTGAAATCACTGTTATAGATCTTATCATTAACATACAAACTCAGGTTATTTCTCCAGGGCAAGATGAGCCAGGGACTACCTGGCCAGAGAATTGTAAACCAGAGACATCCTGACTCCTGAAACTATGATTAGGAAATGTCACAAGATGATAATTAACCCCAGCCTTTTTGTTCTTTGCCTTTTAAAAAAACCCTCAGTCAAAGATCAACTGGAATTGGATCTGGGGTTTGTCTCCCATGCGTTTGCTTGGCGCCCTGCAATAAACCCTTCCTTTGCTACAAACCCACTGTCAGAGCTCAGCTTTCTGTGCTGTGAGCAAACGAGCCCTTTGCTCAGTTACAACAGCAACAAGTGTGCTCAATGCCTCCAGAGTTCCTTAATCACAGGTGACGTCCTCAAATGTGTACCACTAGTCTAGATGTCAAACCAAGACAACTATTATCAGAGCCTGTAAGCTACTGAAAATATCTATAATGTGCTTGTCTTTTGCCACAAAGTATGCGTAACAGGCAATTCACTAACTGAAGTTACAGAATAAACTTTGAATAAATCTTTGGAATATGAATCCGACGGTGAAAAATGTAGCAACACACAAATGAAAATGTTCTCTTTCAACATCACTCAACAAACACAAACATTTAAAAGAACAAATTAGCATACCAAAATATCCTACTGAGAAACTACATTAAGTAGGAAATAAATGAAACTAGTATTCTTTTACAAACTATAACTTTTTTGAGGGCAAAATACTGTCTTTTCTATGTTCTTCCTTGTGATACAACATCTAGAAAGCAATGTAGCACAATATAGGAAAGTCTGCAAAGAATGTATCATTTTAATTACTTATTATTCAGCCTGAATACGTAATTACCTAGGAGTTTTTCTTAAAGTACACAAGTGAACTAAATAACATATGGATTCATAAGTATAATTATTACAGGCAGTTCACAGGTTTATCAGGACAATTCAACTAGTGTATAAGATACACAAAAACAAAAGTGTCTATACAGTTCAAAATTTTAATTTACAAGATCAGCATTTTTAATTTTCCAAAAAGTAGTCTGTGTTATACTTCAAAAAACAACTACACAAAACTACAATATCATCTATTTACAGCTCTATGGTAACCAACTATTTTACTACTCTGCATCATCCCTAGATATATTCAAATCTAATGTAATCCAAGAAGCTGGTCATTCTGTCACTGCCAAGGATATCAGGATAAATGTCAGGAATAAGGGGTGTTTTACTCACCTCTTTTCCAGCATGTAGAGAGGGAGAAAAGCAGGCATTTACCATCAATTTTTTCATGCCTATCCAATTAAGGAGCTCTTATGGGCTATAACACAAACTATTAAAGTGATATTTACAAACAATTTGTAATATAAAAAGTTTATGTTACAATGCTAAGTGGAAAGGGTAGGATAATTCTGTTGCTTTAAAAAAAATGGCAAAAGCTGCCCAATGAAAAGTTGGGCAGGAAATAAAATGTTAAAGGTGATTACCTTTGTATGGTAGAAAAACATGAGAATTTTTTTCCTTTTATTTTTCTAATTTTCTACCAAGGGTGTACATATATACCTCTCAAGTTGGCAAAAGTAATAAACCTAAAAGAGATCCTAATGATTTCTTTTTAAAAAAGAAAAAGTCTTTAAGGAACTAAAAATAGTCTTTAATATAGCATGTCTAAACAAATTGTTCTTACAGCAGTCATTCCTAAATCATTTGCATGGATGTGCTCATCTAAAGGACTGCATGACTTCCAACACGTTTTAATCCTACTTGAACTCACGCAGCACTTAGAGAGCACTTACCACGTTTGGCACTGTGCTTGGCAGCACAGACTGATACAGAGGAGTATAAGACATGTGAAAACGCCTACCCTACAGAGCTCCTACTTTTAATATATCTATGTTTTACCTCTATAGGAATATATTAGAAATGCCAGAGGCCTGTATTATTTGATCACTGAAGAGCACAATAGACAGTACGTAGTCAGTTCAGAGGAGAATAGGATCATCACTGACTGCACTTATCTTAATGGAGGAAGCCTTGGGCTGGGGCCTCAAGATAACCTGAAAGTTTTTCGGAGGCAAAGAAGAGCTGCAGGGCTTCCCTGGTGGCGCAGTGGTTGAGAGTCCGCCTGCCGATGCAGGGCACGCAGGTTCGTGCCCCGGTCCGGGAAGATCCCACATGCCGCGGAGCGGCTGGGCCCATGAGCCATGGCAGCTGAGCCTGCGCGTCCGGAGCCTGTGCTCCGCAACGGGAGAGGTCACGGCAGTGAGAGGCCCGCGTACCGCAAAAAAAAAAAAAAAAGAAGAGCTGCATACAAATATAGGTTATAAAGGAGGCTAGTGAGCAAACCGTAACATGTCTGGCATACCATGCTAAAAATATTTTAAAGGCTTGCTGCTTCAGGTATTTTTCCCTAATAATGAAACTGCAAATTTATTTAAAACATCATTATTTCAGGTTACATATGAAAATTTATCAATGTGGAAAGAAAAGTTCATTTTTCTTCTCATCTTGTTTAAGAATTGAGCCAAGAATTCCTTACAATGATAGAACTTTATCATCTGAACAAACAGCTGGTCAGTGACTTCCAGTTACTCTCAACAATAACTTGAGAAATATCGCAACAGTAGTATATTTCACTGAGGAACAGCTAATGAAAAAAGATCGTTATAGAAACATGATTTCAAAAAACTTCATCCTAAAAGAAGTCACTTTATACTTAATGTCTATGAACTGATTTAAATTATTTAAATATAATATTTAAATATAAAAATGTAAGTCATAAAAACTGATAGATGGGAAGAGAGATTCTATGGCTTATAAAAGTAGACAGAAAAATCCCAATGGAGATAATGAGAAACGTTAAATTGAAAAAAATGCATTAGTTAATATGGAGCATAAACATGACTATTCTTCCTCTTATCCACTTAAAATAATATGAACCAAAACAATGGGCCAATATTTAGTCAGATCACTATATTTTCCCAGTTTAAGATTTAAATGTAAACCAAGTCTTTTTTTTTCTTCCCCATCTTTCACCTCATTATCGTTTTAACTCTAAAAGACATATCTTAGGTTGTTTTAAAAATAAATTCCTAACTTATTAGCACCTTACTCCACATAAACCGGTACTTCTACCAAAAGGCTGGAGCTCCATGCATGGGAAAATGGGGAAAGTGAGTGACAGAATCGAGAATAAGCAAGGAAGATAACAGAACGCAGCTCTGTTTTTCCTTGGCTATTTTAAGGCTGCAGAACAGTGGTGCCTACTCACAAGCTGGGGAAAAACAAAACTCTGCATGAACTCTACTTGTGGGCATGTGACCGGTACTTAAATGCCAAGACCTGGGTGTTCCCAAATGCCCACACACTCCACCCCGTGGCTGTGCTATAATCCTCTGCCGTTCTTTCCCCTCCTATCACCTCCTCCAACCCGCAACTCTGACACAAGCGCATACTCTGCTCTCAACCCCCTCCCCTTAACCACCACACCCCACGCTCCACCTGCTTCCAAACAGGTTTTCAAACAGAAATTTTCACCAGGCTTTGATAATTTAGTGGGTAGCTGGGTAATAAGTCCCCAGTAGCACAAGGGCAGATGGCTCTAGTGTTTAGTGAACATCTGGTACAGGGATGGCTAGTGAGTACATGCTTACCAGCAAGGTGTATCAAAAATCAGGCTTAGTAGAATGAGTCATAGACAAACCCACAAACCTTTTATTTGGCAACAATCATAACCTCAATTCCCACCACACATTTCTTTTTCTTTTTTTTTTTTTTTTGCGGTACGTGGGTCCCTCACTGTTGTGGCCTCTCCCGTTGCAGACCACAGGCTCCGGACGCGCAGGCTCAGCGGCCATGGCTCACGGGCCTAGTTGCTCCGTGTCATGTGGGATCTTCCTGGACCGGGGCATGAACCCGTGTCCCCTGCATCGGCAGGCGGACTCTCAACCACTGAGCCACCAGGGAAGCCCCACACATTTCTAAAAAGCTTATATTTACACATATTTTAGGAAAATACACAAGCTCCTTTCACAAAAGACTCATAAAGAAAATAAATTCTCATTTTCTTTAGGTTCAATCCCCTTAACAATAGTCACACACAGGAAAGGATACTCACTTGAAAAAAGAGAACAAATTTTAGGTCTATCAGTTTCAGTAAAGATTGAAAACAGAGATCTGTTTAAACCCAACAATGCTCATAAGAAGTGGTGGGGATTATGACATTACATACTGCCTACCAGCAGGCATCATAAAAAAACATTTTCCACAATTCTGCCACATAAATTAAATAATAATGCCCAAAACAGGATATTTTAGGTACAATTTAAGAATCAGATTGAATTTTATAAAAAGTCATATTGAAGCTTATAAATCTAAACTTGTCCTCCTGAGAATTGAGAATTAAAATAATAATGAAAGCTAATTTTTATTGAATGCTCAGGGTGTGCTGGGCACTAAGCACTCTCCAAGCCTTACTGAATAATCAATACCAATGTAGGAAGAAATAAGGACAAATACCTACATGTCATGTGCCCATGACATTAATTTCACATGACAGTAACTCCACAAACTCACTCTCTAAATTCCATCAAATATCACACAATACTGTGCCACAGATAATAAAAGGAAGAAATAAACTAAGACAACTCTGAGTGCAGGAATCAAGTCTCTTGCATGCAGAACACCTCCCTAAAGCTCTGTAGCATAAATCAGAAGATTTAGGTCCTAGATCTAGCTTCTCCAGGATGGGCCCATGATGCCAATTTCTTTACAAAAGCAAACTACAGCCTCTAGTGGCACATGTGAGAATAAGAAAGTCTAGGCAACAAAAACATGATTTGAAATTGCCAGAAAAACTGACCCAAATCAATTCCCTGACCTAATTTGCAGTCCTCATTGCTTATTTACTAAAATCTTGGAATGCTTTTTCTTCAATGCGTAAGAATTGTAAATAAGCAAATAAAAGAGAATAAAAAGAACCATTTTTCATGAAAAAGTTTCTGAAATAGTTTCCCATCCCTGCCTAAGGATTCCACGAATAAGGCAAATGGAAAATAAGATGTTATAAAAGCATCGTATTCTTTTCTTTTCCCCACAATCCAAGTTTAATCCATATTCACCAAACTGTAAATATGCATTTAAATTACCCTTGGCCACTGGCAGTTGTTCACTGCTTGCACTGGCCTGCCTGCCAAAGCCCCCACTTATAACCTGCAATGCTTTTACAACTTTAAGATTGAGTTTATGATCTTGAGGTTAGAAGTTTTATCTTCAGTTTAATTACTTTCTACTCAAAGTTACATGCCTTCTTTCAAAAAAATTGTTTTAACTGAGATATAATTGACATATTACATTATATTAGTCTCAGGTATACAACATCATATTCTTTTAATCAGTTCATAATTTCTACATTTTTAAATGTTCTACATTTTTAAATGTTCCTTAACACATAAGCTATAGGTATGTTTTCTCACAACTTGCAACTATGAAACAGAGGTTCATGCTTTCCCAAAGCATCTTCCGATATGAGCCACCGAGAACAAAACAACGAACATAACATGCAAATCTCATTCTAATAATGTCAGATTAATCAGAGACACAGTTCTTACAGTTTAATGTATTTTTATAGAAAGGGTATCAAAAATGCAAAGCCTTTATTATCTTTTCTCCTTATTATTCATACTCACACTGCAACCCAGCCTCCTTGAAAGAAAGTTTAAAATGCAAACATAATAAATTTGTTATCAAAGATTTCTTACCTCCTCCTACTTGCCTGCTATTGCACTTATTCCTTAAACTCTAAAAGTTATGGGTCATTATTTATGAAATGCTATTGGGCCAAAATAAATATAAAAATATAATATTTAATTATAACTAATTTATAATTGCATTCAAATGAGATTCCAGGAAAGCTGAGGCACAGACACCACCCCACCCCCACATCCACCGTCACACAGACATCAAGGTTAGTTTGGGTATACCCTGACGGTAGAGGCTTTAGACTAGCAGGTAAGTACCATAAATGTCCTTTCCATTCAAGGTAACACAAAGAGGCCTTTAAGAAAAAGATATACATTATGCCTTGGCTTTTGGTGGTGCTGGGGGGGGGGTGGCTCTAGACAAATGAAAAGGAAGGAAATCAGAGATTAAACCGAGAAGTATTCTACCTATGTCCTCGAATGTCAGACTGATCACACACGCCTCCAAGTGCGATCCTGTGGAACTCTCGGCCCAGAGTCTTGGCCACTGATCTTCCCACGCTTGTTTTACCAACGCCAGGAGGGCCGACAAAGCACAGAATGGGGCCCTTCAGGTTGTTTTTCAGCTGTCTGACAGCCAAGTATTCCAGCACTCTTTTCTTCAATTTTTCCATGGCATAATGGTCATTATCCAGAAGAATCCGAGCTGCTCGAATGTCCAGACGGTCTGTCAAGCAACCCAACAGAAACAATCTGAGCATGTGGAATTTTTCAATGGGAGAACTCCTTTCCAGGCTGGTAAGAGTCAAAATAGTTTTTTGAAAAAAGATGTGACAAGAACAGGCTTGGTTTCTTCTAAATGAGTCTTCAGGGAGAACCGGACTTGGTTTTCTTGCTTAAAAAGATTTAGTACTTACAGAAATAGTAGACACTACATAATTAAAAACTCAAGGAGTTAATACTCATTTCATTTGGAATGATTTTCTAGATACACATTTCTATGGAGACATAATTTCTACATATTCTATTTGTGCTGGCATTTGTTCTTTTTTTTTAAGTGTTTTTTTCTTATTACAATTAGTTATATATGCTCATTCCAGAAAACCCTATGACACTAATAAAAGGAGAAGGAAATAGTCACCCATAATTTCATTTCTCCCCTAGAGAACATCACTACCTTCACTTCAGTACGTATTATTCCAGATTCTGTGTGTGAGGGGGTGAGTGTGTGTGTGTATGCGTGCACACACGCTTACATACCTATTTTTCAAACTAAGATTATATGGGTCTTCAAGTTTTGTAAAATGTTTTTTCACTTATTACAGACATCTTTCAGTGTCAAATGTATTGTTCAGTAACAGTTTAGTGGGTACATATTATTCCATTACTTAATTATCCACACTCATTTAACTAATTCCCTATTGCTGAGCATTTAGGTTATCCACAAATCTTTACAGTTATAAAGCATGCTTCACTGTGCATCCCTGTAACTAAATCTCCACACATATCTGTAATTATTTCCTTCAGCTAATCTTCTAAAACAGAAGGGCTGGGTCAAAAAGAAAATTAAGTCAAAAAAAAAAATTAAGACATAAAGAACTGCCTAAGTTCTATCCATTAAAGTCTCACCAGAAATGTATGAATTAGGCCCTGTTTCTAGAGCCAAGCTTTCATTAGGTTTACTGATGTGCTTCAGGCTCTGAAATAATCACAGATTAAACACTAGGTCATGGAAGCCAAAAGGAATTCATCAGCTGGGTGGCAGCTAGAGGATAATCCACAGCCACAATACTGACAGTGAAGAAGAAAATGGAAGAGAGAAAAACACACACAAGTCCACTCTTTCAATCAGTTATTTGGAACCCGTTATACATTTTTCCTACAAGAAAAAAAAAAAATGCCTTAAATGGTAGTTTGGTTCCCAAGCTAGTCTACAAAAACCCAGGTAAGCTGTAATGTATGTAATTTAATTATAGTACTATTCATTTTAGTCAGAGTCCTGGCTGAGTGATTTGGAAAGGGAAGAATAAAATTTCTTTCCCTTTCCTGGCTTCAGAAGCCAACCAATGAATATATGAATAAATGAAATGTGGAAAGTTTCCTGTTTCATGATGCTAACCCTAACACTAAAACCTACCATAGTAAACAAACAAACAAACAAACACACTTCAGACCAATTCCATTTTGCACAGCTCTAAATATTAAAATGCTTGTAAATCAAATCTATTCAAAGAGTAATCTACTAAGTCCCAGTGGGATTTATTTTAGTTATGCCAAGATGGTTCAATATTCAGTTATCAACATATTTATTATATCATCATGTCCAAGGAGAAACACCTTCCATCAAAATGTCATTTTGTACCTAAAAAGGCACTTGTTGTATGCAACATCCATTCCTAATTAACATTTAGTAAACTAAGAATAGACTTCTATGTACTTTAGGAAAAAATGAAAATAGTGAAGGAATTTCTTCTAATATGCCACGTAAAGACAATTTTAAAAGTTCTTTCAAACTTTTAAGGAAAGATAATTTCCATGTTACGTACTGTTGTATATCTTTTCTATACAGGATGTATCTTTTCTGAATATTATTTTTAATGATCAGAATGTGTGTTTCCTATTATGAATAATACCTGTGATTAAACATAAAAAATTTAAAACTTACATGAACATATATTTTTCTATTTACAATTAGAAGATTGAAATGGCATCTACTGGCTCCCTCCATTCAAGATGGAAAATCAACAAACTTATTTCCTCCAACTCGTTCCTCTCTGCTTTCCTTTCTGCTTTTGATAATCTCTACTTAGGTAAGCTTCCCTTTACAAGAATTATGAAAGACATTTTCACAGTTTTATGATCTTACTCATAACTATTTAGACCTAAGTCTATATAGTACTGGTTTAGAAGCTCAACATGACTACTTCTGTACCACAATTTACCTATCTTCAGTTCTCCACTGAAATGATGAACAATGAGAAGTGTTTTCGTGATGGGTACATGAGTGCTATGTGTCTCTAATGCTGACCACATCCAGCAGAAACTCTCTGAGCTGTAAAGGAAAAAAAAAAAAAGCTTTGCCTTGTTTTCATATTTTCTTGGCTATTTCAGTGAAGAATGGGAGCTAGCACTCTGCATTCAAATAAACATTTTGCCCTCAACTCTCCACAATTACATTGTATGAACCTGACAAAAATTCCTAGCTACTAATTAATTTCACTTTACAAATAGGACAAGTGGGAAGGGGAGGAAGCCAAGAGCAATTTACTAGGCTACTAATAGTAAATAATAAAACCTGCAATTTTAATATTCTCAGGCCATTATACTATATACACCCTGCATTTCTCTTAAGTCATTAGTTAAAATAAATCCTGAAGCACAGAAAAACATTACCAAAAGAACACCAAAATTTCAAAACAAGACCCCTGGTGTTACCAAGTTACCTAGATGTGCTGCTTCACATTGTGCGCTAGCCCTACTGTCAACAGAGAAAATAACAGGGTTTGGAAATTACCACCACTCCATCAATGACACAAAAAAATACCTATCAAACACACACCAAAATGGAAGATGTTTCATTTCACACAGATGAAATGAAATCAGAGCAGTTAAACATGTAAAGCTTACTTTTTTTTTTTTTTTTTTTGCTGTAGTAGGCCTCTCACTGTTGTGGCCCTCTCCCGTTGTGGAGCACAGGCTCCGGACGCGCAGGCTCAGCGGCCATGGCTCACGGGCCCAGCCGCTCCGCGGCACGTGGGATCTTCCCGGACCGGGGCACAAACCCGTGTCCCCTGCATCGGCAGGCGGACTCTCAACCACTGCGCCACCAGGGAAGCCCAAACATGTAAAGTTTAAATGTAACTTTCTTTCCCAGGTCTAAACTAACAGGGAGCAGGACCCTCTCCAAATCTCACAGAATAGGACCACTTCACTTAAAAGTAGGCAATGGAGAGTGAGGAGTTAACTGAAGCGATCTGAACCAAAATGTATTTCCTAACAGCCCAGCTAGATCCAGACAGACATCAGAACTCAAACTGACCAAGTGACAACTAGGGGCTAATTCAATGGGAATGCAGGCTCCCCTGCATTTATCTTACTACGGCATTTCTAGAAAATTTTGAATTAAGAATGAAACTAAGAAATTCAGCTTCAGTTTTTCTGGTAAAACACCGTCAACTAGAGGGCAATATTCTGTCATGAATGTAAACATGAAATAAATTAAGAAATAAATTTACCGACATAGTCCACAGCAGCTGTATATACAGTTGCCAAAAACCTACATGTCCAACAACAGGTAAATGGATAAATCAACTACTGATATATGCAGTAACATGGATGAGCTTTAAAATAATTATGCTGAGTGACGGAACCAATAAAAGGGGGGGGCACATACTATATCATTCCATTTATATATAAAATTTTAGCCACACACATTAATGTGTTAAGTGAGCCTATCAAAAAAAAACTAATTAATATAGGGTTGTTTTAACCTTAACACTGCCCCAGCATAGTTAACTTAACACAAATATGCTTCATTCTGGGCCCTCTTTGAGACAAAAATAATTTTTTTGAATGCTCAATACCAGACAGCATGGTCCTCTGTAGATTAACCGAAAAGTATTTTTTTTTTAGAAAAGTATTTTTTAATATTAAAAATTCAACATCCTGAAATCTAGTATGTATATCATACCTCATGTGGGGCATAAACGTGCGTTTTAGGGCTAATGCTTCAAAATTTCTAGCACTGTTTTAAATGTAAGAGTTTTATTAGCCAGGATAATATATCTGTTCAATTTTCAAAAGTCAACCATACAGCTATACTTATGCCAAAAGTAGTTCAGGCAATCAACCCCCTGCTGAACTCAACAAACCTTGTATGTAAACTTGACAAAAGAGTGTCCAATAACAGACATAAATTCAAATAAAATGATTCTGAAGATTCTGAAAAACGATTGAGTATCTTCTTACCCCAAGAGAAAATACATAACAAATACATAAGAAAACTGGTATAAAATGCTCCTGATAGGTAGAAAAATTCTACTGAAGGATAGAGAGATGAAAAGAATTTAAACTCTTTAAATAAGTTCTAGTGGGAGAAAAACAAACTTCCAAATGGTAAAACTGTTCCACTGTTATCCTGCCTTTATATGTAATTATTTCCTTTAGAAAACATAAAAGATGTACTGTCTCTAGTACTGAGTTGGCACTTACTGCCAACTACCTCAAAACTGTTTTGTTTTCCTATGTTCCTGACAAAGAGCACATAAATATAAAAGTTTATTGTCTGACTATTGGTATTGAGAAACACATTTTTCACCAATTACAGAAAATCTTACTTTCTCCAAAATTAGGCGAAAGGTACTTCCATGAAGCACCTTCTTTTCCTTTTCATCCTAAAACCTACATGACACAAGTTTGGTCTCTAAATAGTTTACATCATGAACTACTATAACAGGAAGTCAATGGGGAGTATTTCAACAGAATTTGCTTGAGCTTCCTGAGTGACAATCGGACCGCAAAAAAAGGTGTTACTTTGTTTGCTCACCAGTTGTACTTTTGTTCCAGGGAAGTTCCACCATAAGTTCTAAATAATTTCTAGTCAGAGCATATTCTGGCATCGACTGAGGCATTTTTTTGAGCCTGTGTGGAAAGAATACATAGCAAATCTGTTCAAGAACATAGAAAAATTCTGTAAAACAGAAAACCCAAGTATATCTCCCTTTCATGGCCAGATATATCATGCATTTTTGGCTAAACAAATCTGAAAAAAGTTTTAAAAATCTAGTTAATAAAATGATTATTTTGTTTTAAACAGATACTTGCAAACTGGTGGGGAACACTATATGTGATTCTATCCTTGAAATATGGCCTTATCAGTATCAGTATCTCACAGGGAGGGTCTAAGTCACACTTACCCATGATTTACTTAAGTGCCTAATCATGCATAATACAATAATTACATATTGTTTTGTATCAGAGATGAAGTCAGCTCACCAGATATTTAATAAAAAAATGCAACTTCCAAAATATATGCAGTGCGTAATAAGGTGTTCTGCACACAACAGATGTTCCGCATTTATTAACTAATATCAGAGTCGATATAAAATATGCCTCAACAACATTTATATTCTTAACTGTGAACCTCAGAAGTCAAACCTTCAGTTACCGAGCAATCAGTTAGGTTGATTACAATTCACTCATAAAAGAAAATGCAATATAGTTACAATGTTACAAGTATGGAAAGGAAAAATGGGTTTTCTATTTAACCCTGAGATTATCCATAAAATGTAATCAATCCATGTACCCTATCCTGTCATCAAGGTTCCCCTGTACTTTATCTTGTACAAAGAGAAAATGACAGTCCCTACCCTCTAGAGTTTATAATCTAAGGAAGAAAATAGTAACTGAATAAACATTATTTCTAAGCAAAATATGGTCTTTGTTTTTGGCTGCATTGGGCCTTCATTGCTGCGCGTGGGCTTTCTCTAGTTGTGGTGAGCCGGGGCTACTCTTTGTTATGGTGCGGTGTGTGCGCTTCTCACTGTGGTGGCTTCTCTTGTTGCGGAGCACAGGCTCTAGGCGCACGGGCTTCAGCAGCTGTGGCTCGCAGGCTCTAGAGCACAGGCTCAGTAGTTGTGGCGCACGGGCTTAGTTGCTCCGCAGCACGTGGGATCTTCCCAGACCAGGGCTCGGACCTGTGTCCCCTGCATTGGCAGGCGTATTCTTAACCACTGCGCCACCAGGGAAGCCCAAAATATGGTCTTAAGACTGTGAAAAGGAATACTACCTAACACCATACACAAAAATATACTCCAAATGGATTAAAGACTTAAATGTAAGACCAGACACTATAAAACTCTTACAGGAAAACAGGAAAAACACTCTTCGACATAAACCACAGCAAGATCTTTTTTGACTCACCTCCTAGAGTAACAGAAATAAAAACAGAAATAAACAAATGGGACATAAACTTAAAAGCTTTTGCACAGCAAAGGAAACCATAAACAAGACAAAAAGACAACCCTCAGAATGGGAGAAAATATTTCCAAATGAAACAGACAAAGGATTAATCTCCAAAATCTACAAACAGCTCATGGAGCTCAATATCAAAAAAACAAACAATCCAGTTAAAAAATGGGCAGAAGACCTAAATAGACATTTTACCAAAGAAGACACAGATGGCCAAGAGGCACATGAAAAGATGCTCAACATCACTAATTATTAGAGAAATGCAAATCAAAACTACAATGAGGTGTCACCTCACACCAGCCAGAATGGCCATCATCAAAAAATCTAGAAACAATAAATGCTGGAAAGGGTGTGGTGAAAAGGGAACCCTTCTGCACTGTTGGTGGGAGTGTAAACTGATACAACCACTATGGAAAACAGTATGGAGGTTCCTTAAAAAACTAAAAATAGAACTACCATATGACCCAGCAATCCCACTACTGGGCATATACCCTGAGAAAACCATAACTCAAAAAGACACATGTACCACAATATTCACTGCAGCACTATCTACAATAGCTAGGACATGGAACCAACCTAAATGTCCATCGACAGATGAATGGATAAAGAAGATGTGGCACATATATACAATGGAATATTACTCAGCCATAAAATGAAACAATAAAATTGAGTTATCTGTACTGAGGTGGATGGACCTAGTGTCTATCATACGGAGTGAAGTAAGTGAGAAAGAGAAAAACAAATACCTTATGCTAACGCATATATATGAAATCTAAAAAAATGGTACTGATGAGCCTAGTTGCAGGGCAGGAATAAAGAGGTAGACATAGAGAATGGACCTGAGGACACAGGGTGGGAGAGGGAACCTGGGGTGAAGTGAGAGTAGCATCGACATATATACACTACCGAACGTAAAATAGTTGGCTGGTGGGAAGCAGCATCACAGCACAGGGAGATCAGCTCGGTGCTTTGTGATGACCTAGAGGGGTGGGATAGGGAGGATGGGAGGGGGGCTCAAGAGGGAGGGGATGGGGGGACTTGTGTATGCATATGGCTGATTCACTTTGTTGTACAACAGAAACTAACACAGTATTGTGAAGCAATTATACTCCAATAAAGATTTATTTAAAAAAAGACTATGAAAAGGCAGTTGCAATAGTGGTCATGTTTGATAGCATACAGTAGGTGGGAGAGTTGTATCATTTATACTCAGCATTTGAGGAAAAGACTAGTGAAAGTGGTGTTGATTCAGGAGTATTAAGAACATTTTGAGAATCAGATTCTGGTGGAAGAATGAAGAGGAAAAAGCACTCCACAGATCACAGCTATAACCTGAGAATTAGGAAAGCCATAAAGATAAGAAATATAACAGTTGACAACGGAAAGGTAAGATGAATAGAGTGGTCCATGACTATACTAAACTTAAGAAAAGGAGAAAGATCAAAGAATATGAAACAAATGACTCAGCTTTGTAATGCAAATTGGCAGATTCATTTCCATGAGCAACAATTTTTAACGTTAATAAGCAAAATGAAAATACTAGTGAACGAACAGCTTCTACAATTTACCTTTTCATCTCTTTGACGCAGACTTTGTGGGCCTGGTCTGGCATACTGGATGTTCGTATTTTTTTCTCTAGCATGACAATGTCATCATTGTCTTCATCCTCATCCTCATCTTCTAAAGTACCTGGGATGTGTGTAATCCTCCTGATAGGGCGTATTGCTATAACCTAAAGCATAAAGTAGAGAAGTAAAACCACATGTCAAAATAAATTGGAAACGAAGTATCCAGCTAGACATATACATTTTTATGGCTAGAGTCTAAATCTTTAGGAACTAAAGTTCAGAAAAAGTAGGACGCACATGCACATATGGAGGGAGCAGGATTTAAAAAGCAGACCAAGATAAGGTGGACATGATTCTTCCATATATGCTAACACTACCAGCATGAGACAAAAAAAAAAAAAAAAAGCAAGGAACTGGCTACTAGAAATAATTAAAACATCTAAGAATTGTCTTTTCTTGAGCTACTACTGCAGCCACTATTTTCTTGATAAACTTATGACCACTTAACCATTTGGCAACTGAATAAATTCCATTTTGCCCCCTACACTACAAAGTTTCTCTCTAACATCTTTAATCTTTCCACCATTGCTTCTATTCTGTTTGTCGTCAACAGACAGAAAAGTCCTCCTCCTTTCAAAATATTTTATCTTACCTCCGGTCCCTTCCAGTTATACATTATTTAATTCCCTTGTGATATTCTGCTTTTCCAACAAGAGGCTTTAACCACCACTTCCCCCTTCCTACCAATTACTTAGTAATTTGTACTTTGTACTTTGGTTTTTGTCTCCATTGTGCTGAAATCGTTCTTTGAAATCCAACAACATTCTCCTTTGCCAAGTCAAATGGTCTTATTTAAGTTCTCTTTCTCCATGACTCTCTATCATATTTTAAAACTACCTGCTCTTTTGAAATTCTCAACTCATTAATATCATGAATCAACTCTAGCCATTACTGGAGCAAAATGGTGTACTGGTATTGAATTTACACTTGATCTTAGCCAAAAGGCCGAGAAGCAATGGTATTGAATTTAAATGTCTCGGAATTTATTTTTTAACCTATGAAATTACCTATTTAATACATTCAAATATATAAAGTTAAAAACATAAAACAGTAAAAAAAAAGTTATTTTATAAAAACAGAAATATTAAATACATACTTTTATTCTCGCATTAAGTCATTAGCAAACAAAATTAATAGAATATTTTAAAGTATGAAAAGCTAAAAATAAAATATTTAAGTGAGATTTTATAAAAGCACATCAATTATTTCATTGCTGAGACAAAAGTACTGTTTTATGCAATTTTTCCCCAGCCGCTAAAAGAGAACTTTGAACTCTTCGGGGAATAGGCAAGGAGACAGTTTTAGGCAAACTCCAAAAATTGTCCTCTGATTCCTACATTTTCAAGTAACAGTTGCTTGTTTGATAATTTTCTGGAGCAACTTTCTTTTTAAGCAATGGTAATATTAGTTGCTAGCAAGCTGTAAGTTTTCTGTCTCCCAATGCAGAGTGTACACTGGCTTGTCCTTTTGCACAAAATAAATAACTGAGTTGATCTGATCTCAAGCAGATTTCTGGTGTTTGCTTTCAATGGCATGGTATTCTAGAACACCAACCACCAGATGAGCTACTCCCATCTCTCTCATTCTCAGCCTACTTTCCTGCTCCTTCTTTAGTCCCACCAGGGAGGAATCCTTCCCGTCTGCTCTTCTGTCTCCACAATGTCTTCTCTTCAATGGAGGAACGCTTCTGTGCTGATGACCATCAAATCTGTAACATTATTCTCAACCTTCCACTGAATCTCCAACAGCCTTCTGGTTCTCCAACAGCTTTCTTAGAACCATCATCACTCTTGTCCACATCAAATATGTTTTCCTGATCCTAACTCTGCCCACACATAACAACAGTAAAACCAACAGCTCAAAGTAGTCTTCAGACAGATCGCATCTTCCATACAAATACACAAATCAATAGAGAAGTGAAGGATTATTTGATAATGGTGTTAGGTCAAATAAAAAGGGAAAAAATATAACTGCTATCGTTACCTTATTAACAGGGCAAAATAAAATACATATAGGTTAAAAAGTTAAATACTTTTTAAAAATCAACAAAAGGAAAACTAAAAGGAAAGTGGATATTATCAAATCCCAGGAGGATAGAGGACTCTAAGCTTAGAAGAAGGGAAAAGACTAACAGTTTATATATGAAAATTGAAACTTTTATAAGTTAAAACAAAAAACTTT
Source organism: Grampus griseus (assembly GCF_964374135.1). Classification (NCBI taxonomy): domain Eukaryota; kingdom Metazoa; phylum Chordata; class Mammalia; order Artiodactyla; family Delphinidae; genus Grampus; species Grampus griseus. The sequence continues at coordinate 23,493,636 of NC_139013.1, read as the reverse complement.
TATAAGTTAAAAAAAAAAAAGTCAGCCAAAAAACTTTAAAAAGTAAAAACAATTAAATTTTTAAGAAAGCCAAATTATGGCACAACACACTGACACAGTCCTTTTAGGAAACAATTCTGTGGTATGTTCTTAATACTGTATACAATGAAAAAAAGTCATACTCAAAGACACTCATCGTGGTTATTTGCCAATTTTTAAAATACTGAAAACATCACACAATGTTTGGCAGAAAGAAAAATGGCTTAGTAAACTATCCCTTTCAATGATTACCAAAACAAAAACAAAAAATGAGAAAATGTCTACATGCTTAAAAGGAAAAAAAAAAGATCCAGACAAGGAGAAGTAGCAGGGGGAAACAAACTAAAATTCAAAATTGTATCAGTAACTTGAGTGTAAGAGACAATGAACTTGTTTCTTCTTGTTCCTTTCTTTATTTATTCCCCCATGTTTTTTCTTCAAAAAAAAAAAAAAAACCCTGAATCTCACATCACACAAAAACAACTAGGAACCTGAAGAAATGGATTAAAAGAAGCATTTACCCGCTTATCATCATCTTGCTTGTGTTTTCTGGTTTTCTGAAGTAATTTCAGGCCTTCGATTTGTCTGACAAGCAGTGGTATGGTCATCTTGAACCGTTCCTCCAGACTCACAGCATCTAAAATCTGAGGAAATGTATAGCATCTCTCTCTCAGAAACACATGCTCCAAAAACAAGGCAGTCAAGACTCATGACTTAAATTGAGTAGAAAAGACAATTCTATCAATATTCACAGCTACACTATGGTTAACACAACCAAATTATCAGCAAGGTAATCTGACACAAATATCAGAATCCTAAAAAAAACAAGAATAGGGCTTCCCTGGTGGCACAGTGGTTGAGAGTCCACCTGCCAATGCAGGGGAAACAGGTTCGTGCCCTGGTCCGGGAAGACCCCACATGCTGCGGAGCGGCTGGGCCCGTGAGCCATGGCCGCTGAGCCTGCGCGTCCGGAGCCTGTGCTCCTCAACGGGAGAGGCCACAGCAGTGAGAGGCCCGCGTACCGCAAAAAAAAAAAAAAAAAAAAAACACAAGAATAAAAATACCTTGAGTTTCCATTTAAAGATGAAGCCTTATGTATTGTTCCAAGAGCAAGAACAAAACACATTTTATGTCAACTCTTTCTGGGAATTATTCTCTTAAAGCCCAGTCTACATATTAGGTCTATACAAACTTTAGGTTCAAAATATTAAATTTTTACATACACAAGAGACTAGGAGCACTTTTAACCAACCTCCACTAACAATTTGTCTGAGTGACTAATACTCTCTGGTCCTTCAGTAAAATACCCTTGCTAAGCCTACAGCCAGGTCACTCTCTAGAGCTCCTGCCTTCTCTGCTCCTACCAGCTGAACCGAATTCTTGTGTTTAAACCCAGCCTGTCTGCATTAGTTGCACTTGCTAGTATAATTGTTAGACTGAAGTATTAAATAAACTGGGGATTTATTTAATAAATAAGGAGGGCTGTTTCAATGAAAACTAACTTTAATGTTCTACGAAGATTCAATAAAGCAGACTGCTTAAAAGTACTACAAAAATAAATGTGCAAGAAAACTTTTATAGTTTGCAGGAAAGACATTCAAATCTAAGAGTCCGCACTTGGATTATTTTTCAAGTATCTTAGAAACTCATTTCACTTTAAATAAAAAAACCTGAAAATCACAAAAAATCATAAATATCGCATCATAGGGGTGGTTAACGTAAGAAACCTGAAGAATTCTAAAAAAGCAGGCCTATACACAAGGGAAAGGTCACAGCTCCACACTTTTAAAAGTAGTGAGACATGGGCTTCCCTGGTGGCATAGTGGTTGAGAGTCCGCCTGCCGATGCAGGGGACACGGGTTTGTGCCCCAGTCTGGGAGGATCCCACATGCCGCGGAGCGGCTAGGCCCGTGAGCCATGGCCGCTGAGCCTGCGCGTCTGGAGCCTGTACTCCGCAACGGGAGAGGCCGCAACAGTGAGAGGCCCGCGTACCGTAAAAAAAAAAAAAAGTAGTGAGACAAAGCATATTTATATATTTAAGTTAAATTAAATATTTAGCTTTTTTATTATTCTAGCTTTAACTTTTTCCACAAATTGACAGACTACCAGTACTGATAATGCAAATACAAGAACTGCCTAAGTATACAAAAATGTAAAGCAATCACTGTAAAAGTCAACTTAAGCCTCGTAAAAGCATCTTAACTACTTGAGTCTCCAGTATCTTACCTGAAAGTCAAAACTTACTATCTAGATCTCAATAGGAAGTGACAAAGCAACGTGGCATTCCAGAGTGGAACACTGTTACCTGGAGCTTCTCTTTGTTGCTTGTTCGGATAATTGATGTCAGAATGTCTGGTAAAGCTTCCCTCGGAAGACTATCTAAAAGACGTCTCAATTTAGCAACTGCGGGGACAGACATATCCAACATTTCAACCAACTACAAGGGAAAAAAAAGTCTTTTTAATGAAATATGGCATTATTTGTGAATTTAAAAAATCAAATTGTCATAGAGGTTTAATGTTTTGGCCTCAGGGAAAGTCTTTGTTTCTGAAAAATCACTGATTATTAGAGTTCAGGCATTTTTACAGGACTCAGAGGAAAAGAGAAGTACTTTTAAAATGTCAATCAGGATGAAAAGCAAAAATGGTTCAGAAAGTGGATAAGGGCTTCCCTGATGGCGCAGTGGTTAAGAGTCCGCCTGCCAATGCCGGGGACACGGGTTCGTGCCCCGGTCCGGAAAGATCCCACATGCCGCGGAACGGCTGGGCCCGTGAGCCATGGCCGCTGAACCTGTGCGTCCAGAGCCTGTGCTCCGCAACGGGAGAGGCCACAACAGTGAGAGGCCCGCATACCGCAAAAAAAAAAAAAAAAAAAAAAAAAAAGTGGATAATACTAATGTTTATGAAAGGCTTTGTAAATTTGTGATTTTATTTTACTTTGGAAAAAAATTAAAATTTATATAAAAATTGCAATAGTACAAGAAACTCCTTCCCCTAATATCCTTCCCCTAAATTCACCAATTGTTAACATTTTGTTACATCTGCTTTCTCTCTCCCCAACTCTATACACACACACACACACACACACACACACACACACACACACACACACACACACACACACACACACACACTATTACTGCTGAATGTTTTACAGTAAATCACAGACATCATGACCCTTGTTCTTAAGAACCAAGGCATTCTCTTACACAATCAGTGTAATTGTCAAATTCTGGAAATTTAACATGGTTGATGCTATTATATTAACCAATAGGTAGCTGAAATACTGTTTTTCAGAAGAACACTGGATTAACTAGAATCTGAGCACTGACTGAATGATTTTTTAAAAAACAACTTCCAGGGTATAGCCTGGAGTTAAGACAGATTAAGCTCAAGGCAACCTTTCAGTAACTGTGATAGTCACTGGGGCTACTGACAAAGTTTCCCTTTCCTTTTCACCTCATGGTAGGGCTGCTCTATCTCACCTTTGAATACAGATGTACATGGCTATGGGTCCTGCCTTGAACCATGAAACATGAGGGGAAGTGACAGTTCCTTCTGGGCAGAAGCATCAAAAGCCACTGAGAGCTCTGCCACATTTCCTTTTCCTTCCTCAGCAATAACGGAAGCACGTTTTGAAATGAATCTCCAACCCACTGGGGTCCCGAGGTGACTCTAATTGCTAGATCACCACACTCGCTGGTTTGGGGCATGAAGTGTGAGTGAGAAATACACCTTTGTCACGCTATGTGACTGAGATTCTGGAGTACTTAACACAGCAAAACTAACTTAACACCACACTGACTAACACAGATGATGTACCAAATCCTCATACAGTCACTCTAATGAGATTTCATATGCCAGAAATAAGCAAACCTCTCTAAAAGCACTGTAACTTTGGAACCTATCTGTTACCTGCCTAGAGTCAAAAGAATTAAAGCATAATTATGATGACGCTGTCCAGGTGGGAGAAGTAGATAATAAAATTGGAAAACTCTTTCTCCTAAAGTCATTCTAAGAAAATAAAACAGTACTTCAAGTACTGTTAAAACAGTACTTCATTCTCCAAGTACTTATTGAGTACAAACTATCTGTCAGACACAATAAAGGGCTCAGTGTAACATGGTTAAAGCAGGGATGAATTCAAGTTTGGTAGGGAAAAGAGACCTACAAGACAAATTTCAATACAGCGTGATAAGCATTATATTAAAAGGGATGTTTAAGCGATTGTGGATACGCATGCAAAGGAGCACTAACAGCCTATAGGAGTTGGGAAAGCATAAGTCAAGTCTGAAAATTCAGAGGAGAAGCACTCTTAGCAGACAGAACAGAAGGTAAAATCACAGAGACATGAAATAACAAGATGTGAAGCTCTCTGACACACAGTGTGGCTAGAACTCTGGGTATAAATGGAAGTAACTAGAGTTGCGAAGGGCCTTAACGTTATACCAAGAAATGTGAACTTTACCCTAGAGCCGTTAAAGTCTTCTACTCAGGGGAGAGGCATACCCAAAGCTTCTTTAGAAAGGATTAATGAATAGGTGGGTGACAAAGAGAAGCAGCTAGAAGGAAACCGAAAGCTCCTGAAGAAGTCTACTGCTGAGGGCTGTAGAAGAAGATGTAGAGGGGATGGAAGAAAAGCATTAGCTGGAAACAATCCTGATGTCTAAGAAGAGAAATGATAAAATTATGATATCCCAACTCAATGGAATTCATAAAAGTACTTAATACGAAAGTTAGATATAGATAAGAAAACAAAACATAAGACTGAATAGGAACCAAGACAAGAAGACAAGCAAAAATAAAATTGGATGCATGATGGCAGTAAATAGTGGTGATGTTTCTCTCTAAAAATCCCTTTAATGTCATTACAGAATCTTTACATATTTAAATTTTTGTTGTTGATTGATACTGGAGAGAAGTAAAGAACAAGAGAAAGAAGCTATAAAGCTATGCCCAACATAAGAACGGAGACTCAGGGAGGATTACTCAGGAAAAGGAAGACAAATTCTATTTTCCACTCTATTTTCTTCACTCCTGAACAGTACATTCACTTACTCTGGTTCTCAAACTGAAGTCTCTTTCAGCCCCCACAGCAGCTGTAGTGCCAAATTTTCTATTTTTCTATTGTTGTTCACCACACTAGCAATGTGTAGCTTCAAATGCCACATCAGGTACAAATACCATAGGCTATGAACACCTGCCTATGCACGCCTAATGTGTGCTTCCCTCCCAGAATTCTAGAGGATCAAGGTTTCAGCCATACTTGAAACCATGGGCTTAATCTTCCATACCACTCACAGTGTGATCCTGACTTCTGAACCAACATAACATATAATTTGATGCCTAGATAGTCTAGTGACAAATAGCTTCTGTACAGTATTTTAATGTTTAAGATTATTTAGGTTTAATAACTACCTGGTTTGGAGACACTGGAAATTATAAGGAAAACTCTAGAAATACTCTTTGGAAAAAGTTTAGGAAGCGTTGGCTAGTATGTCCTAGAATGATTTAGGTACAATCCCAGACAAAAGCAGTTTGAAATCAATGTACTATAATATACTGAGAAATCATTTAAACATATACTGCCCGAAAACTTCACCACTCAACAAATTCATCACATCTTAGGGCAACAAAGAAACCGAAGAGGGTTTTAAGGAAAAACTAAAAGCAACTCACTTGTACTGCATATTTGTAAAACTGTTCCGATAGTTCTCCTAGCTCCTCCCTAGTCTTACAGGTGTTGGGAAACTCCTCCAGCCAGTCCAGCTGTTCCACTTTGGCAACAGGATATGGCTTCTCTTTTACGACCTGTACGATCTGGAAGCGGCACAGGCCCGTAATCAGCAAAGTATAGTGGGGCTTGGGCCAGTTACTGCCCACAACCTGGACCGCCAGTGCAGCTGTCCCAATCCTGAAAAACACAGAACATCAGTATTACAAATGCTCAATATGGTAGAAGAGAAACTTACCTCAAGAATAAAGACGCAGACGTAGAGAATAGACTTGAGGACACAGGGAGGGGGAAGGGTAAGCTGGGATGAAGTGAGAGAGTGAAAACGACATATATACACTACCAAATGTAAAATAGATAGCTAGTGGGAAGCAGCGGCACCGCACAGGGAGATCAGCTCGGTGCTTTGTGACCACCTAGAGGGGTGGGATAGGGAGGGTGGGAGGGAGACACAAGAGGGAGGGGATATAGGGATATGTGTATACATATAGCTGATTCACTTTGTTGTACAGCAGAAACTAACACAACATTGTAAAGCAATTATACTTCAATAAAGATGTTAAAAAAAAAAAAGAAACCTCAAAAGGGTTGCCTTTTCTGAGAAATTCATTAAAAACCAAAGAACGTCCCAAGTGCAAATGAATTATTTCTCTATTTAACTTAGCATCCAGTACAAGTCCCTACCATCTGATATGGGGCCATCTCATTCTAATTAGCCATTCAAAAATTAGGTAGAAATTCCTAAACATCTGGATTATTTAAGCATAGAAACATGAGTAAATGCAGCTGAGATTTATACAGGAATTAATTTTGCCCGCTGGGAATGAGGCAATCTTACACCAGAATATATATGAGCATTTTAGACAGATTTAAACAGCGTGATGTAAACCAATCTAAGAAATCTCCTTCTGATACCAGTTTTGCTACTAACACCAAGCCAGGTGTTTTACATAATCAATCTATAAAACTGCCATCAGATCTGGGAATTAACACGTATGTCCTTGAATTTTGAATTTCTCAATCTGGGGCTAAATATCAGAGGCCACACTTTCATGGACTGAGGAGAGTTAGTCACAGACCTACATCTCAGGAAGACGTCAACCTAGTTCTGTTTAAGTGGTAATCACCTCACCTAACACGAGCTGAAAATGTTATACTTTAAGTCTTAGCTCCATATCACGCAATTCTGACCAAGTCACATATAAACTAATTCACAGAAAGAAAGCTTCATCCAAACTAAGCTGAAGTGATATGAAACAGAAAGATCAATGTTCAGAGGACACTTCCAGATCCCAAACTACCATTATAGTTTCTCCCCTCAGGCACAGGAAAGCTTGTAATTTCAGAAAGAAACTAAAATCAAAGTGACCAGAGCTCTCAACACCCTGGGACCATGGTGACATTGGAATACTACACTTACCCGTCTCAAACATACTGATGGCACAGACAGTATGTGCATATTTTAGTGAGCTTGCTCACTTCTAGATGCAGTTAATTCTTGATTAGTTCCTCGTAAATGATTCATTCTGTAGATTGTCTGTACCTTCAGCTTCCCACCACCACTCAGTTTATTCTGAGCCATGCATATAATTTCCTGAACACCCTTCCAGGCATATCACGTGGATAAAACTCGATTTAAACAAGAACTTAAACCAAAAAATTAGGAAGATAATTTGGTGGAGAGAAAAAACATCATGTACTTTAAAAACCTGAAATGATCTGGCAATCATCTATTGAGTTATTTGTGTCGTGGCTGCTTTTCTTCAGTCACTAATCAAACAGTAGGTTCTATCTCCCATTCCCTTAAAACCAACTCCGACTGCCTGAAAGAGTTAGCCATACCTAAACTGATTAGAGACCAACGAAGACTATAATTCACTGCAGATGACAACCACCAATGCTTACACAATGCAGGAACAGTTTACAGTTCTATATACAAGAAACATTAACAGACAAGAAACCAGGTTCCTGGTCTAAGGGGTTTACAAACCAGAAGCCAAGGAGAAACCAGAGAGAGATGAGACAAATCCAAACTTCCAGATTAGGAAACAAATTTAATTATTTGGGGTATGTCACTGATTAAAGGTAAGACTAAAAGTGAGTTTTCTAACAAAGCAAATAAAATAGTTTTCCTAACTGTGAAAGGAAGATGTTCCAAACTGGAAAGAGATTAAGTTGGATTTATACTATGCTTTTCCTCCTAATAAAAAAAATATATATAGGGCTTCCCTGGTGGCGCAGTAGTTGAGAGTCCGCCTGCCGATGCAGGGGACACGGGTTCGTGCCCCGGTCCAGGAAGATCCCACATGCCGCAGAGCGGCTGGGCCCGTGAGCCATGGCTGCTGAGCCTGCACGTCCAGAGCCTGTGCTCTGCAACGGGAGAGGCCACAACAGTGAGAGGGCCGCGTACCGGAAAAAAAAAAAAAAAAATATATATATATATATATATATATATATACACACACATATATATATATAAAGGTTTTAAATATGTTAATTATTTCTTGCTTTAAATCACTTATAGTTGACAACATACCTAAAAAAATAAAAGGGTACATAAAAAGAATGTACCCTTTTTAAAGGAAAAAACAATGATGTGTGAAATAATTAGATGGCTAGAAACAAACTACCTAGTGAAAGACATTTGGGGTAAAAGCTCTGGAAAGAAAGACGACGTTTAATGTTATTTTAGACAAGTTGCATTGCATGTTGGGCTCTAGGTTTTATATATAAAAATAGGTAAACAAAATATTCAATTAATCTAATACTTTCCTTCTAACTATGATCCATATGATACAGAGGCTTTATATCAACTCAGTCATCTTTCAAAATATCCTAGTTCTTCTATTACTATGCACTTTATTAGGCATGACCAAAAGCAACAATTTGATTTTGCAACAGATCCGCATTTATTCGTACCCAAATGTGTAGTGCTTTTTCCATTTAGGTTGTAGCTGTGTAAATCTACACCTTAATTACTGTGGTATTTTACAGTTCAAAGAATTTCTGAAATTCCTGAGAACTACTCTCAGAGTTGTAAAATATTATTTTAACCCAAAGTCTGACAACAATGGATAAGATCTGTATAATTTGGAAACTGACTTAGATAATATAAGTTTTTGAGAACCATCAAACTACAGTGGTGGGAAAATCTAAAAGCAGCACTACTGCAAAAAGCAGTTTTCCAAGATGAGGATAGCTGTGGTCTATTTGCCAACCACTTGCTTTTTTCTCTTCTTTCGTTTTTTCTTTACTTTAAAGCCCTCCATTTTTCTTGGAATCCTTAATCTTCCAAATCTTTTTTCCAAATAATGCTACTTCAGTTCTGCCCATATTAAAAGAAAGAATATGGGGTCTTCCCACTCCTTCCCCCAACCTCCATTTGTGAAATCTACACTTAAAACTACCTATGTGGGCAATGGTAAAACCATTAACATACAGGGTTATTGCACTGCAGTTTACAAAAGGCTTTCATAGGTATTATTTCATTACACACCACCGTTTACCTCTGTGAGGAAGGTAGCACTTTATTAAAAATGAGTAATTCAGATTCAAAAAGGGTAAACAGGTTAGTTATCCATGATTACAAGGATATTAAATAGCAATAGGGGAGCTGAATTAGGTTTTATGACAAATTATACTCTTTTCCCACCACAATGGACAATATGAATTTGTACTTATAAGAAGTATAAAAATAAACACTATTAACATAGCTTCTAAATAGCTGAGATACTGCAAGGCACAGCTATTATTTAATATCTAATGTTTACATCTTAACAACACTTAAGGAAGAGAAGTATTTCCACCAAAGCTCTGGAAGCAAAAGTTACACACTTCTGGGAAAGGACCACTGAAACATCTTTTTGGTTTTGACTTGGTGTCACCCAACTTGTCTTCCTGAATATCTGATGATTTTGAGCAAAATGTATCATCATTGTTAATAAAGATTTAGAAACAAGGAAAGAGTCTATTAGGATAGTCCCAAATTCTGCCAGAGATGAGGCTTCTGTGACTACAGGGTTTTTGATTTTCACTCCTTTCTTGAAAGTTCATTTCTGAATTTAAGAAATGCAACTTGCAGACAGACCTTCCTTAAAAAGAGTAAATGCAGGGCTTCCCTGGTGGCGCAGTGGTTGAGAGTCCGCCTCCCGATGCAGGGGACACGGATTCGTGCCCTAGTCCGGGAAGATCCCACATGCCGCGGAGTGGCTGGGCCCGGGAGCCATGGCCGCTGAGCCTGCGCGTCCTCCACAACGGGAGAGGCCACAACAGTGAGAGGCCCACATACCACCAAAAAAAAAAAAAAAAAAGAGTAAATGCAGACTTAGGAACATCTAAGTAGAGCTATTCATTACATACTTGCTAATATAAAAGACTAAATTTTAAAATCTTAGTGTTATCAGATTTCTTGAATGCTGAAGAGTGCTAATAGATACAAATAACAGTAACACATGGAGAGAGGCTTGGCAAATTATGAAACTGTGTATCTGCTCTATATAAATCATTCATTTTTTGTCAGACAAATGCCAATGAAACTAATTTGGGGTCCTAGAGACCCCAAATGAAGAGGGACTGAGCATTCAGCACTATGAGGAAATGAAGGCAGGTGCCCTGAAGAATGGAAGGCTGGGAGAAGACTGCAGGGCAATCTTGAAATGCATGAAAGGACAGTGCATAAGGAATGCTAATTATCCATTTGCACCAAGAAAACAATGGGTCACTGAGGAGCCACTAAAAAGACAGTTCAGTGAAGCAGGGTGGTCTGAGGTGGCATGGGAACCAAATTCTAGACTGTGGGGATATTATCCAAAGCTCTTCCTGTGTTAGGCGACATGCCTGCACACTGACGTGCAGATAGGGACTGTGCTGTTCAAAACGGTAAAGGAATTGGTTCAGGTAAGTCAACACCTGGCCCTGCCACTTTGTATGACAAGGAACCCAGGGGAACAAATTACTTCTGCTGCTCCCTGAAGACTGAGGCATTGTCACCTGGATGGTCTAAAGGAAACTAGGGACAGAAAGAGAGCCCTCACCGTCCCTCTGATGTCCTACTACCACCTGGAAAAGCAGGTAACTGGGAAAGGACAGATTTGCGTATCGCAACAGAAATAACATTATAGATAACGCAGTACTTGTACTATTAAAGCTCTTTTAGGGACTTCCCTGGTGGTCCAGTGGTTAAGACTCCCCGCTTCCACTGCAAGGGGGTGTGGGCCAAAATAAAATAAAATGGTTACTTTAAAAAAAGCTCTTTTAACTTTTTAAAGTAAGAGCATTTAAAGGTGATATTAGAGAAAAAAGACATTGGAACCTAATACTAAGGAATGCAATGCAAACTTTCTACAGACTTTTCAAGTAGCAAATAATATTTCTAGGATAACGAGATGGTCTGCTGGGTCCTCATAATGCTGAAGTTCTATGAAGAATTTTCTATGTATGTTTTCTAACTTAAATGATTAAATTTTAACACTGCTATTCATTTAAAACAAAGGCAGCAATATGAACAGCAAGGACCAGATTACCCATCATCTGATATTAGTGATTACTTCCAAGCAGAAGAATTTAGTTGTTTTGGAGGAATTTACATAAAAGAAATTAAAAACCCTCCAAAATCTTGCCAGAATCATACCAACAAATAGTCACTCAAACCTGAAACATGACTAATCTACTTTCGAAATTCACAGTGTACCCATGGGTAATCAGCAGAACTAAAACAAAACAGCTTATCTTGAGCACTCTTGCCTCAACAGGCAACTAAGTACCTGGGCACAGAAAGCAAAAAATTAGGGGAGAAATAAACAAAGGCTAAAGGAGTGGGGTCATATGTAGGGAAACCAAAATCCAACACAATTTGTCACAGTTTACTGAAACTCGGAAAGTACCCAATTCCACTCAAGCAAGATGCAAAGTATATCAGATGGAAACCAAAATGTTTTCCATGCTTGAGAAAAGCAAGGCTTTTGCAATGTGGACCAACAATGGACTGCTATGGTTTTTTTGGTTTTGTTTTGTTCTGTAAGAGGAGGGGAGGAGAACCAAATCTCCTTTGAGAATTTTAACAAAGCTATGGACTCTCCTTTAAAAGGAGAGTATATAATCACAAGATTTTGGACAAAAATAAGACATTCCTAACTCTCCCCAAAACCATTGAGAGTCAGGCTACACCTTATTTTAAAAAAGGATAACTGTAGGTGAACGAGGGAGGAGCTCTAAGTTGAAAATACCTCAAGAAGAGTTAAGGAAAGGAGGCAGGGGCTTGGGAGGCTTGAAGATAATGGCATTTGTTGAGAGCATGCTGCGTACCAGTGCTGTCTGGTAGAAATATAACGTGAACCACATATGTAATTTTAGTAGCCACATTAGAAAATAAGACAAGTGAAATGCTAATATTTTACTTAATTCCAACATTTAATCTATATAAAATTTATCAACAACACATTTTTCATACTAAATTTTCAAAATCTAGTGTGTAGTGTACACTTATAGCACATTTAGGGTGACCGACCACCCTGGTTTGTCTGGAACTAAGGGTTTTCCTGGGATATAGGACTTTCAGGGCTGAAACCAGGACAGTCCCTGGCAAACCGGGACAACTGGTCACTCTAATACTACCATCTCAATTTGGACAAGCCACATTTCAAGTGCTCTGTAGCTAGTGGCTACAGTACTGGTCAGTGCAACCATTTATCCAGCCTGGCGCAGAACAGACCACACATGTGATTTCACTTCATCTTCATAACACACGTAAAAGACGGATGCTGCTAGTTTCCAAATTACAGCTGAAGAGAGAAATAAGCACAGGTTCAATCTGTCACCCAAAGTCACACAACTAGGGCCACGGTGTAGGGGAATCCAGTGGTAAGCTTGGGGCCTAAGAAACGTTACGATATGAGAAGACATGAGAAGATAGGAAAGTTCTAGAAAGGGAGAAAAGGGACAATGTGAACAGGGAAGGCCCTTTAGGAAGGAAAACAGAAGCAGTGAGGGGAAGAGAGAAGGCAGGGGGCGGGGGAGGCAGGGAGTGTGTTAGACAGGCACCCCCAAATTAATAAGGAAATGGTGCAATTTAGGATGGGACGGGAAAAGAGAAAACGTGAAGCAGCAAAGTATCTCCGTTAAGAGGACAAAAGAGGTGGGAAAGAAGTTAAAGAAGGAAGACAGGAGTGGGGGAAGGCAAGAGAGAAAGGAAAAGAAAGAGGGGGGCCTGGAAGGTTAAGAGCACCGGCCTAGGAGTCTGAAGACCCGGGGGGCGGGAAAGGAAATTCCCATCAGATGATGAGCAGCTAATCGTGCAGCTTTCATGACTCCGTGAGTCATCTCATTTAACGGTCACGAGGCATTCCTCTGTCACCCCCGTCTGGCGCGTGAGTCGTCTGAAGAGGCGGAACACCGCCGCGGAGCCCCCCGAGCCCCACGCCCCGAGGCCGGGCCGGGTCTCGGGAGAAGGCCGCGCCAACGCCGCTGCCGCTGAGCCGCCCAGCCTACCTGTGCAGCGGCGGCAGGTCCTGCGCGTCGCTGGCCGGGTCGGGAGTGTTGGGGATGACGCCCAGGATGGTGCTCTGCAGCGACGTGCCCTTGAGCAGGCGGCTCCGCACCAGCTGCAGGTTGCGGGCCGAGTCCACGCTGGTGCGCATGGTGGAGCCCGGCAGCAGCACGCCCTCGTGCGTGAGCAGAAGCGGGAGGCGGCTGGGGATCTGGATGGGGCTCAGGGATGACATGGCGACGGCCCTCCGCGCCGGGAGAGTCCCCGGGAGCCCGACAGCCGGCTTCGCGCGGCCTACAAGGCAACTACCAACCCTCACACCCCTGCGCGCCGCCGCTTCCGGCTCCGCGCTCCCGCCGGCCCCCGGGCTCGGCCGCCGCCCCGCGCCGTACACACGCGAAGAGATGCGCACTCCACCCGCCGGGGCGACCCCTGCCTCCCGGCCCCGCTACTCCGCTTTCTGCAGAGGCTCCCACAGAGCAGAGCTGTATGCCCAAGGATGATCCCATGTAAATTGTGTCCACTTGAAATGTTTGCACCTTTCTATTCGAATTGATTTTAGATGTACAAAAATATAGTAGGGAGTTTTCATGTACCTGTCACCCAGCTTCCCCTGTAATCATCTTACACAATCATCCTTCAACTATTAAAAACCAGGCAACTAACACTCCTGTTATCTAATCTTTAGACTTCCACAAATTTTGCGTTTTCTCACAAATGTTCTTTTTTCTGGTCCACGATCCCACTTTTCATTTAGTTGTGCTGTCTCCTCAATCTTTCTTTTCTTTTTTTCTTCAAAGCTTTGCAACTTTTAAAACGTATTGATCCCTTAATTTGTAGAATGTCCCTCAATTTGGGTTTATCTGATGTTCTCTCAAGATCAACATTATACATTTTTGTCAGGAAGACCACAGAAGTGATGTGCCTTAGTGATACATGATGGTGAAATGTCTTACCAATGATGATTTTGACAGTGATTCCTTGGTGAAGGTATAATAGTATCTGCTAGGTTTCTCCACTTTAAGGTACTATTTTTCTCATTATAAGTAGTAAGTATGTGTAGGGAGTTAAGTCTACATTTATTAATTGAAATCTGTAAGAAAAAGCTGCCCCATCTCGCTTCCCAATAATTGAATAATTTACTTTTTATGTTAGTATGGACTTGTGGGTATTCCGTTTTTTATGGGCTATCATGCAATATTATCATGTATATCATTGCTTGAATTTTTTCAGATTTGGCCCTTGGGAGCTCCTTCACATTGGAATTTGACTTGGGTTTGGCTGTAGTTTGCAGATGGAATTTTTTCCCCAAATATGAAGTCCAGCAATGCTGTCAGAATCCAGGAGGGAATTGAAAGTCTAGTCAAGACAACATGCATTTGTTGAGGGCCTGCTGAGTGCAAGGCCCTGGTCTGATTGTGGAGGGTAGAGAGCGGAACAGAAGGCAAGGTCCTACCCTCAAGCACCTCTTGGCCAGAGGGACAGACCCATAGACAGCTGAGTCTGATACAGTGCAGCAGGTAAGGGAAAGGAGAAGGCAGGTGTCCTAGCTGCTGTGCTGGAGACAGAAATTCAGGAACTCGGAGTCTCTGGCCTAATGCTCTTTCTCTGACGTGATCCCACCTTTTATTCATTCTCTAAACAACCATTTTTTGTACGCCTACTATGTACTGGATATTACTTTAGGTGCTGGGGATACATCAGTGAACACAGCAGACAAGGTTCCTGCTTTCATGGAGCTAACATTCTAGGGGGAGAAGCAGAAAATAAGCAAGGAAAATCCTTTTAGATGGCGATACGCCCTTTACATGGTCAGAGCAGACCTCACTGAAGAGCTGAGCCCTGTACTGCAGCCATGCAGAGGCCGTGGGGTGGGTGCCAAGGCGGGTGCTATTTCGGGCAGAAGCAGCAATGATTGCAAAGACTTTGTGGCTGGAATGAATTTAGGATGTTTGAGGAGACTGCTCCTGGAATTTGCTGAGGTGGGGCCTGCTGAGGGAAGCAGGAGAGAAGAGGGAGGGGAGGCTATAGGGGACCTTATAAGGAGTGAAGAGTTGGGGTAAGGAGTCTGCTAAGGAGTTTGGGTCTTACTCTAAACCCTATGCAAGCCATAGGCAGTTTCAGGTTGTGGAATAATTTTTCAGGCTTATGTTTTCAAAAGGTCATATTGGCTGCTGTGTGGAGAATGGAATGCAAGGTTTTAAGGTCAGACACGGGGAGGCCAGTTAGGAGGTGGTTGAGATTGTCCAGGCAAGAGGTGATGAGGCTCAGACTAGAAGCAGTGGATTCAAGCCATGTTTGAATGTAGCTTCAACAGAGCACGCTGATGGATTGGACATGACGAGTGAAGGAGAAACAGTCATCAAGGATGTTCCCTAGACCAGGGCCCTAGCCGCTAGGGCCTAGAGAGCAGTTGGGCTGGTAGCAGGAGATCCTAGATCCAATCAGCAAGCTCTGGATCACCTCTCTGGATGGGGCTGAGTACCTCACCCCCTGATAGACTCTAGGGGTAAAAAATATAAGATTAAAAAATGCATGGCCCAGCTCCCCAAGAGCTTACCTTTTCACCAAGACCTCCCCAAGGACAAGGGGGAAAGGCCCCATTTTTTGAAGAACTTCAAAAACCATCTTATAAACCTTGTGGTATATTTTTTGATCATGTTTAATGCTTTTAACATACACTCTCCCCAACAACAACAAGCAATGTGAGTGTCTAGTCACATAATAATAGCTGGATTTATTTTTAAATACGAATTCCTTCTGCACTGTAGAAGGTGTGGTATGGGACCGGGTCCACGTTTAAGTTGCTTGCTTTATGAACACCTTCTTTCTATCCCATCAGTCTATCTCTGTGATGGGGTGCCAGCCCACTTGGGAAAGCATCAAGAATCTAAGTGTGAGCTCTTAAGCAACCGTGTGGCTCTCCTGGTTCCTACTTTAACCAGCCCTACATCTACTTCCTTCATTGATCCACCAAATACTTATTCTGCATCTGCTATGTGCTAGGCAGTAATCTAGATTCACGGATGCATAAGCGAAACAGACAGACAAGGCCCCTGGTGTCAAAGGGCTTACAGTCTAGTGAGGTAGGCAGAAAATAAGTAAGCCCCCAAAGAAATGACAATTTCAGGAAGTGATAAGTAAAGGAAATCTAATAGGAAAATCTGTAGAAGGTGCTAGAGACAGGAGGACAAGATGAGGGAGGGAGGTCTGGGAAGGTGACCCTGCAGAAGTCGTGTTTGAGCTGAAACCTCCATGACAAGAAAGGCCAGGCTCTGCAGGGAGTTCGGAGGACAGTGTTCTCAGCAGAGGTTAGGACTCAGACAAAGACCAAGATGGGAAGGAGCTTCCCAGTTTCTAGAACAGAGAAGACCAGGCTCTGGGCTGTAGGGATTCAGCAGTCAACAAGACGGCCACGGCCAGCGAGGGGCTCCAGGAGCTCTGAGAACCAGCCCCTGGATAGCTACCCAGATACCCAGGGAAGGCAAGGGATCCGTCTAATCATCTCAGCTTCTTCAGGCCTGGCTCTCCAGCCCTCTGCCCCTCGCCATGGGCACCTCCCCTACCCTCTGGTGCCCCTTCTGGCCTTGGACACTAGACCCTGCTGGGAAAGTGGTAAGAACAATGAGGAAATAAATCAGCTCCTCCAAAAAAGTTACCTCTCTCCAAGGGCCCCCCTCCTGTACACAGGCTGTTTCCCCATATGCCAATGGCCCGTGTCTAAACTAATCATGACTTTGGTCCCCTGGGGATCAGGGAGCACAGGGCTGGAAGCATCTGTTTCCTCTCTGGTTTACTCCCAGTCCTGTCCTGGCCCCCGGCCTGACCACAGTGATGAGCTTGCCCCTAATTAGAATGAAGAAACATCAGCTCTATCTTCTTGAGAGGAAGGTGGGAGGCCAGGGAACTTTTCTAGGATGCCAAAGAAAACTCTGGAGGGAATTCCCCCGGCCATTCAAGGAAGCGGAAGTGGGCCTCATAGACATGGAAGGCAGCTCAAGCCAATATGTGGCTGAGTTCCAGTTATGTTGAGATGAGCAATTTGTGTTCTGCAAGCATATCCAATACACACATTTGCATTCCCTTCATTTTCATTTGCTTTACTTTTCCCTGTTGCTAGTTTCCTGGATGACTTCTGTATTTCTACAAGGACTCATGTCTTTAAAACTCTCATTGTATCTCTTTGCAGGTGTGTATAAATAAACCAGTTGGCAAATCATAC
Source organism: Grampus griseus (assembly GCF_964374135.1). Classification (NCBI taxonomy): domain Eukaryota; kingdom Metazoa; phylum Chordata; class Mammalia; order Artiodactyla; family Delphinidae; genus Grampus; species Grampus griseus. The sequence continues at coordinate 23,476,180 of NC_139013.1, read as the reverse complement.
TATAACTGAAAGGTGAGAAAAAATCTAATTTCTGTATTTGTTCTCTAAGAATCAGGTCTTCCTCATGAGCCACTACTTGCTGGTTAATTAGCAGAACATAAATGTTTAGGCTTACCATTTTAAGATGCTAGTTCATAAGAACAAACTGTCAAATTTTCAGGAATTTTGAGAACCCAATTGTTAAACACAAACATTAAAATTAAATTATATAGACTTACAATTAATAATATCAAAGGCAAAGGTAATACTCAAAAATCTGTCATTTCCTAATTATTTCACTACATTTTACTATTCATACTTTTGAGGTTATTTACATCTACCGTACTTGTATCCTGGAGATAACCGTACAGTGATTTCGTGATGCGCCTCTCTTCCCAACATGTTGGTAGCTTGAAATCATCCAGGATGGGAATATTTACACCACAAAAATCAGCAAAGACTACAAATCTGGGCTTGTTTTATTATTTTATTGATTGTCTAGACTTAAGAAATAAATTCAGGACGTGTTAATAATGCAGATTAACAAGTGTGTGGTGCTTGTAGCCATTACATTGTGAAGAGCACAAAAAACGAGAAAATATTCTTTCAGTATTTGAAAACTCTTCAGCAAAGAGACTCATTAACACAAACCAAAATGTCAAGTAACAATTATGTTGGAACTACACCAATTGGAACCACAGGTTAGTTACCGATACACATGTTTACCAGCACACTACTGAGACCGAGGACACAGCCCCTTGCCAGGGTGCATGACTAGCAGTCTAGAATTTGCTGCCTCCCCTCCCCCTCCCCATTACCTCCACTGAGAACCTTTGTGTAGTGAATAAACTGCACACCAGTACACCATGGTCCTACCCCAGGGCCTCCTTCCATTGAATCATGCCAATTTCGCTTTAATGTGTCTGTGTCCTAGGCTGGTTCATAGCAGCCAGAAACTGGACTCTTCCCACAGTCTTAAACAAGAAATATGTGACAGCCTCTCTTCCCTGACATCCCTCCTTTTCTTTTTAATTTTCCATCACCCCTGAAAGGTCCACTGCTACCATCACAGTTGTACAGTTGCCCCTCAGTTCAGAGGGGGAATTGGTTCCAGGCCCGCTGTGTATACAAAGATCCAAGGATGCTCTAGTCCCTTATATAAAATGGTGTAGTATTTGCATATAATCTAAGAACATCCTTCCATATACTTTAAGTCATCTCTAGATTACTTATAATACCTAATAAAATGTAAATACTATGTAAATAGCTGTAAATGTAATGCTATGTAAATAGTTTCCTGTGCCAGTTGAAGTTTACCTTTTTGGAACATTCTGGTTTTTGGGGGTTGTTTTTTCCGAATGTTATCTATCGTCAGTTTGTTGAATCCTGATAGCGGAACGTGTGGGTACAGAGGGCCAACTGTATACCTTATGGCCCGGTGCCATGGCTGGGGAGTCTATCTTTTTTTTTTTTTTTTTTTTGCGGTACGCAGGCCTCTCACTGTTGTGGCCTCTCCCGTTGCGGAGCACAGGCTCCGGACGCGCAGGCTCAGCGGCCATGGCTCACAGGCCCAGCCGCTCCGCGGCATGTGGGATCTTCCCAGACCGGGGCATGAACCCGTGTCCCCTGCATCGGGAGGTGGACTCTCAACCACTGCACCACCAGGGAAGCCCAGGAGTCTATCTTGTAGGCTCTATAGGAGAATTCCGGAAACTGAGTTCACCAGATTTGGGTGTGATTTGCTAAAAGGAAGTGAGATGGGAAGGAATGGAATAAAGGAATTTAGAGAATCTTCTTCCAAGAGAATAGGCTAGTCTTTAGGTCTGTTTACTTGAAGCAGAATCCAATACTTGAATGTCAAAAGCTGTATCTGAACACCAGGACTGACTACATAATTTGCAGGACCCAGTACAAAATGAAATTGTGGGACTCCTTGTTCAAATTATGAAGAATTTCATGATGGTGACGGACAGAGCATTAAACCAAGCCTGGAGCCCTTCTGAGTACGGGGCCCTGTGAGACACCCATCATACCCCATGATGCCAGCCCTGTTGTACATTTTCTTTCTCTTTCTATTCCTTCAGAAATATTACTAATTACCACCCCGCTCCTGCCCCAGGCACATGGATGTTCTGGGAGTGAATCAGATATTCACAAAGGCAAAATGAAAAGCAAATTAATATATTTTTTAGTTATTTAAAATTCCTAAATTGTGCCCAGATCCACTCCCTTGAGTCTGTGAAAACCAAGTCAGAGAATGGCAAAATCACATTTCTTTCATTTATTTATTCATCCATTCACCACTTATTTATTGAGCGCATGCTCTCCTCCTAGGAGATCCCTAGGCCCCAGAGATTTAATAGTGAGCAATGTGGACATGTCTCTGCCCTCGTGAGGATCTCTGTTTAGTGCAGGAAATGAACTCTAAAAAATCAGTGATTCACCTAAATGGACAATTACAAACTGGGATAAAAGAAGAAGCATGGTTTTAGGAGCAGGCCTTGAATATATTAAGAAGATTGACCTGGCCCAAGGATGTGGGTTGGGAATGGGTGGTTTGAGGTTTCCCTAGGTGATCTTGGGCTGAGACCCAAGTAGATGTTTAAAGAGAGGGACCCAAGCCCATTCCCAGACGAAGGAAGAGCAGGTGCTGTGACAACAGCCCCCAGTATACTCGCTGCTGGGTGATAGCCCCCCTCTCCTGGCTGCTTAGGGCTCTATCTAATCTGCTCCTACCTGTTGCCTTTTCAGATTCTCTGATTCTGGGAAACAAAGAATTGGCAGGACATCTGAAAATGACCAGAAGGAAGATATACTGGGTCGCCAGGTCTTCTGGTGACCTTGTGAATCTCGGCTTGGATATAGATGATGACATGGTTTCAGGACTTAAGCTATGTAAGTAGATCTCCTTTGCATCAAAACACCAGGAAACTGAGTTGACAGGATATTCTCAATGGTCATAAACTAGGTCAAAGAATTTTGTCCTATATTTATTCAACTTTGATTTTTTTTTAATGGAACGCTGGCTTCCACAATTAGATGAATCATAATCTTTGGTCATGATACACATTCATGGCTCATACATCTGTCTGCCACTATCCCTCTCTATCTCTGTCTGTCTCTCTATCACACACCTATTTATCTATGTATTTACCTATAATAATATAATAAGTACCAATAAACTCATCACCAACTCACCAGCTCCTACCCTAACAATCACATCCAGCTACTGGTCTTCCACCCATCCCATTTCCCAACTCTCCCTGCCTGAAGTAACCACTATTCTGAATCTCTTCCCATAGATCCCTTGCTGTGCTTTCAAGAGAGTGTTATTTATTCTATATGAAGTCCTAGAAATGATATATCTTTTTCATTTTAGTTGTTTCCCACTTTGTCAAAAGGGTAACATGTAATGTCTTCAGATTAACTTTTTTACTTCTTGATTACTTTTTAGTAGTTTACCCTCAGAGGGTGACTTGGTCTTGCATTCTGTGGATGACTAAAAATAGCACCCTTTCTTCTTGTCTAGAGTGTTTATCGACAGATAAAAGCCCAGGAGGTGGAGTGACACCCCCTCAGAGTCACCCAGCTGACGTGGAGCAGAACCAGAGCTGGGACCTGGTTGTTCTGACTCTCAGCCCATTGCTCATTCCCTGCCTGGCAACCTTTCTTTTATTTACTTTTATTGAGATATAATTGGCATAAAACATCATATTAGTTTCAGAGGTACAACGTAATGATTTGCTGTTTGTATATATTATGAAAGGGTCACCACAGTATCCATTACCACACATAGTTCAAATATTCTTTTTCTTGTGAGGAATTTTAAGATCTACTCTCTTAGCAGCTTTCGAATGTGCAATGCAGTGTTATTAACTATAGTCACCACGCTGTGCATCACATCCCCATGACTTATAACTGGATGTTTGTACTTTTGACCACCTTCACCCATTTTGCCTATCCTCCCCGCCCCACCCCCCAGCTCTGGCACCCAGCATTCAGGCTTTTTGTTTCGCTGTTGGTTGGGTAGATGTTTTTTTATTTTACATATAAGTGAGATCATACAGTATTTGTCTTTCTCTATCTGACTCTGGCAGCCGTTCTCTAGAAGGCTGGATGTGGAAAGATCCACCCTCCTTGGGTGGCTGGTCCCTCACTCCCTCAGGACAGTATTTGTGAAGTCTGAAACTGATGGCCTTTTGTTTTTTCTTTCCCAAGAAAACTTTCTCTCTTGAAGACAGCCCCTGGAGCCAGCAGGTGAGGGAGCCTGAGGCACCAGAGATGGGGAAGTACAATGCTGCCTGGAGAACCATGATTCCCTTCCGTCCGAAGCCAAAGTGAGTCCTGAAGGGGGACTGAGGGTTGGTACCCTCCAGGGCAGTGATCCTCAGAGCCTCACACCTAGACCCCTCCCAAAGGCTACATAATCATGTCCCAACACCGTCCTGTCATGCACCACAGCCAAACACCTCCTGTGAAGCCTGAGGCACATCAGGGAAGCACAGCCAGCACCTTCATTCATTCATTCAGTCAACAAGGATTCCTTGAGCACCTACACATGCCAGGCACTGTGCCAGACGGTGGGGTGATAACAGTGAGCGAGACAGACAGGATCCTTGCCCGTCACCAACCTCATGTTGGGAAGAATGACAGTAAGCTCATAGGCTCGAAGATAAACACGTGATTACAGCTGCTTGAGGAAGGTGCTGTGAAGAAATATGGGGCATGAGGGACAAGGGAACAGCGACAATGTGATGGGTTCCAAGTGATACTGAAGCTGAGACCTGGAGGATGAACAAGAATTTACTAGGCAAGAGTGAGGGAAGGATGACCTGGGCAGAGGGAACAGCACGTGCAAAGGCCCAGCCTTGCGGTGGAAGGAACACAGTGATGTATGTGTCCAGGAATTGAGAAGGAGGCCAGTGTCTCTAGAGAGTCCTGTGTGATAGTGGGTGTGGCACGAGATGGAGCTGTAGGCAGAGGGCAGGCTCTGGGGGACCATGTGTACCCCACAGGCCACATTAAGTACATTCGTCTTCATTCTGAGAGAAATGGGCAGCCATTGAAAGGGCCGTTTAAGGGTAACATGCCCTATGATGTTACCCTTAAACTTGAGTTTAAGAAATTCATGGAGCCTTCTCTAACAAACCATAGTTTAAAGTAACCATCACCAAATGACTTTCTGATTTATACACCCATGGTTTCAGGGCCCCCCACAGATTCACGCACACGTTCATTTATGCATCATATATTGACAGGACCATGACACTTCTAGTCTGATTCCTCAGCGTTTCATCACCAGGAGCCTGTTTCATATTTACAGATCCCTCTTCCCTCCCCCATTTTAGCTGTCAAACAAACTGCACTGGTATTCCTATTTTTTAAATCTGAGCTTCTATCAATACTACCTAGGTTGTTACCCACCGAATGCATCTTATCTCCACCAGCACGAAGAACCTTGGTGCTTGAGTTTACCTGGGCAGGCTTATCTTGGAGTGAGTGTTTCTGCTGGGCCTTTGGAATATCGGCGCCAGCTCATCAGTTCTGGCCCTATTCTTGTGATCACAGATGGCCCCATACATCTGCTGCAATGTCTCATCTTCCCATCAGTCCTTCTCTCTCCAGCATCTCTGGCAAAGGCATGGCCAGCATTGCCCAGAATGTACAACCATGGCTACTGACGGGCTGGGAGGATGTAAAAGGCCAGAACATGGAGAAAAGAGGCCATAGCCAAAAACAAAGAACATCCCACGAGTTTCGCATTTTTGGCTTCATGTCTTTCTCCCCAAATGTTTTTTAAAATATTGAATTTTCTTCATATTAAATTATTTAGCATTAAAGGCAATTTTGAAAAAAGAAGTAGAAATTGGCACTTCGCTGGTGGTCCAGCGGTTAAGACTCCACACTTCCAATGCAGGGGGTTTGGGTTGGATCCCTGCTCAGGGAACTAGATCCCACATGCCACAAGGTGCAGCCAAAAAAAAAAAAAAAAAGTAGAAATTGCGCACGATCTCAACACCCTAATCCAATCATTACTTCTGTATTTGTGAATCATTCCCAGAGATTATGACCTTTTCGTTCTTATTTACTTTTCTTCATTTTTATTGTTTTTGTAGAAGTTATATAAGTAAAACAGAAAACTTAAAACAATGAGAATCTCTTTTCCTGTTTCTTTGCCAATTCTAATCCCTACTTCAAACACTATTAATGATTTGATTTAAATTGTCATACAATTTGACATATATTGTATGTAAAATAGATATATATATATTGTTTTGTCTGCCTTCCCTTATTTTTTCCTTTTTTATATAAGTAAAAACACACTAAATAAATTTCTTCATCTGCAAGTGGCTTTTTTTTCTTGCTTAATATTCTTAGAGCTCTTTCCATGTTCTACATGTAGATCATCTCTATTTTTAGGCCCTTCTGCATTGTTTTCTACGCTACGGTACAAGATGTACCATACTGGTTTTCTTTCTTTTTAAATCATTCCTCTATCGATGGGTGTTTTGTTGTTTCTAGTTTTTAACTATCACAAATAATAGTCATGAAAAAAAATCCTTTTTTGTATATCCAAATGACCACACTGTGGTTTTTACATAGTTACCACTCATCCCTTCCAAATCTTGCCCTTGACTTAATTGTCTACCTCTGGCGCCTACATCCTAGTGTGACCACATTGCCTGTGACTTCTCTGCTAGGTTTCCTGCGCCCAAGCCCCTGGATGATGCTGGCCTGTTCTCTTACCTAACGCTGTCATGGTTCAGCCCAGTCATGATCCAAGGTTTACGGAAACGCTTAGATGAGAACACCAGCTGTCAGTACATGATGACAGTACACGATGCCTCAGCCCCAAATGCCCAAAGGTAAAGTCACGTTGGTTAAGCCAGTGGGGTTGGTTAAAGACACGTCTTGGTGGATGGTGACCAGAGTTGCTTAAACGTGTGTGTTTAGGGGTGGTCCATCCTCAGACAGCCAAAATATATCAGTTCTTCCTTTGTAGCATGAGGCCGCACTCTAGTCTGGAGGTTCTTAATCTGGAGTTAAGAAATAATTTACATATTTTATATGTATGGGCTAGAGCTCTTTTTTTGGAACAAGAATTCGCATCTTTTATCAGGTTTGCCTGGGGGCCCAGGGCTCTGAGAAGTTAGAAATTACTGCTTCTTGTCCCTTTTGCGTTTTTTTTGTGGATCAAGCATTTATCTGTGTCACTGATGATTAAATTTTGGTGAGTGGCCCAGGTTCTTAATCCTCGAGCCACCACTAACTAGTTGTGGGATTAAATTTCCTGTACCACCCACCTTACAAGGTGATAGGAAGATCATATGGGGGAAAATGAGTGATTTGAAATGTCCTGTACTCCTGTTACTACCTCTAGCTGCTTATGAGATACCCCAGGTGTAGACGGCATTTTCCAAATGTGTTCCAGGAAATGGTGGTCCCCTCAGAGCCTCCCTGAAAAGAGCATTCAGTGGTCAGGGAGCTTGTGAACTGTTGCATGCTGTCTCCAGGTCTCAGAGATTTATAAAGAAAATCAGTGTAGTGAAGACACTGAGAATACAGAAACTGGTTAAACTTTGACCCATTGCTTCTCAGACTTACTCGGGGAAAAAAAAAAAGAAAAGTTTCCAGGGAGCACCTTTTGGATAATGTCAGATACTGGTCGGAATCTCACCTTTTACCAGCTATGATGTCAGATGAGTTACTTACCCTCTCAGGGTCCTGTGTTTTTATATATAAAATAGTAAATTATAAAAAATTAAACTCATGGTCCTTCATAGGATTGTTGTAAGAATCAAGAGGTAATAGATTCAGTGTAAAGCACGTAGGAAAATGCCAGATGCATAACAGGCAATCAGTTAAATGTTAGCTTGCTTGTTCTTCCCTAACCATTGTGAGGACAAGAGCTCCTGTTTTGTTTTTTTTTTTTTTTTTGCGGTACGCGGGCCTCTCGCTGTTGTGGCCTCTCCCGTTGCGGAGCACAGGCTCCCGACGCGCAGGCTCAGTGGCCATGGCTCACAGGCCCAGCTGCTCCGTGGCATGTGGGATCCTCCCAGACTGGGGCACGAACCCGTGTCCCCTGCATTGGCAGGCGGACTCTCAACCACTGCACCACCAGGGAAGCCCAAGATCTCCTGATATACTTCCCTTCACTTCCTGTTCACTGATGCTGCCTTTTGAATTCTATAACTCACAAGGCCTGACTGCCAACACTTTTGCAATCACTCCATTTTTTGGATGTTTCTTTGGAAAGGTAATTATCCATGCATTCACACTTTTAGAGGGGTTTCTTTCTATATGTTCTCCATTTAACAGGTGGTGTTCTGGGGTGTGTCTTCCCTAATCCTTCAAAAGGGCTTTGGATTCTATAAGGACATGCTGACAAACTGTCACCATCATCACTGCCACCGCTCTCGGCAGCATCACCATTAGCACCACCATCACCTTCATCCTTAGGACCCTCATAATTCTTCACATTTTTATTGTTCTACAATTACAGAGCATTTCCCCATCCATTGTCTTCTTTGACCATCACAATAGGGTTATGAAATAAACAGGGCAGATATTATTTTCCCCAACTTACAAGTGAAGAACCAGGATGAAGAGAAATGAAATGATGTTCCCTGAATCACATAGCTAATGAATGGAGGAGGTGAAATTTGAAACCAAGTCTCTTGAATCTAAGTCTAATAATCATGGCCAGAAATTGATAGAGTTGCTAGGAGAGCTGTGGGCAGGCTACGGAAAACTTGGATTTGTTTAGTCAAAGTATCAATAGAAACAACTCTAGAGCTTGTTGTCTCTGTGGATTGTGTTATGTGTGGGGTTAGGGCTGGAATGAGGAGATGTGGCTCCACGGTCTGTCCTGAGTAATATCATCTACAAGCAATAGAAGTCTCCAACACAGACAGGTGTCCGGGGGGACATTTTTGCTTTGTTGAGCTAGGGCCCAGGCTGTTCAAGTTATCTGGTCCACATAGGTGGACATGGGATGGTATAGTTTTCATTACTCAGGAAGAAAGAAGAGGCCTGGAGTTTTGATTGCAGGTGAAAGAAAGTAGGACAGAAAGATTTTCATGGTATTGGTTCCCTTCTGGTTTTAGGCTAGGCATGAGTAGGCATGGCTGGAGGGTAAAGAGTAGAAAGGGCTAGAACTGCTTGCCATGAGAGACTTGGTGAGATTCTGGGCAGAGAATGAGACCCAGATGCTGACAGAGCTGTTTGAGAACATGCAAAAACAGTGCTGCTGCCAGGCCCTGGCAGCAAAGGGTGGCCAAACAAGGGAGGCTGTTCTGTCCACCGTGCTCTCACAGTCTAAGGAGTAGCACCTTCCGGGAGCATCTGGAGTCCCCTGGCGTAGTCCTTGATGTTCTCATCATGGGCAGTGGTGACCGCTTTCCAGACAGTGGAACCGGACATAGGGGCGCAGGAGCCAGGAAGTCCAAGGGCCGATGCCAGCACGGTGCCTGCAGCTGACAGATTGCATTGCAGATGCATGGGAGGCATCCAAGGGCCAGATTAAGATGCTGGAAGCCTTGAATATCACAATGACTATTGTCCAGTCCCCTGTTTCTGCCTCAAATATAATTCAAAATAGAAAAGAAGTGTAAGAAAGTCAACATAATTTTAATTTTTTTCACGATAAGTTCTTTGATGCTTTTCTGGAAAAAAATGAAATGTTTTGAAACCCAAACGAAATGTTTTTGGTGTTTCTGTTTGGCTGGTGTAGCACAAACCTCCCAGGCATCATTAGCTTGGGATGTCAAAATAAGGATACAGTTTTGGTTGGATGATCCAACACTGGGGCACCCTTTTGGGGACTTTGAAATAAATGAGGGCACTTTTTGGAGGTCAGAGTTCTGGGTTTTATTAATCTTAATTTGCGTATAAAATGGAAGAGTGACATTATTCAAAGCCTTAGGCGGTTTCCTCAACCTACTGTATTTCAGGGTAACAAAATAGTTGATGAGGGAAAGTTACTTTTTACAGAAAAAATTCGAGCTACTAAATAGAAAAGGAATGACAGAATTAGACAAATCACCATTTTGCCAGTCCTGTTGGAAGTGGAAGTGGATGTAGGCAACGATCATCAGTGATGGGGAACTGGGCAATGAATGAATCAGGCTGACACACCTTAACTCACTGATCAAGCTTAACATAACTAAAAGTGGGACAGCAGACGTTGTACGTCTTCTGATGTGATGCAAAAGGACATACACTACATCACCTATTAAGTATTTTTGCCAGCTGACTTGAATTCTGAATTTTATTAAGCCTCTAGATCTAACTAGCAGTTTAATAGGAAATACAGGGAATAGAAATTTATGTTAGACAGACCCACAGGGATGCAATCAGTCAAATCCAGAATGTGGAAAACTCTACAAGATAAATAACTCAGTTTCTTTGACAAGTAAATGGCAGAAAATGCAGAGGAAGGGTAACTGTTACAGATTAAAGTGAGATGCAAGAGGCCTATCAGATTTGTCTTTTAACTGCGATGAGTGGACCCTATTTGGATCTTGATTTAGGCAAACCAACTGTAAGAACATATTTTTGAAATAATTAGAGAAAGTTGGATTAAATGCCATTAAGGAATTATTCTTACTATGTTATTAATATACAACTATTAATTAATAGTTACTAATAATGAATAGTTATTAATTCATAACTATTGTTATTATGGTTACTATGAGGTTTTTTAAAGCTTTATCTGGAAGAGATACACACTGAAGCATTTATAGATGAAATGATATCTCTTGGATTTGCTTGAAATATTCTAGCAGAAAAAGAAAAAAGTGGAGGGGAGGAGAGATGAAATAAAAATGTCAAATGTTGATAATTCTTAAAGCTGGGGAATGCATATCTGGGGAGATACCCTATATTGTTCTCTCTATTTGTGTTATGTTTGATTATTTCTGTGCCCAAGACCCTAGACTAGCAAGAACTAGGACAATTGGGTGACACATACAAAGAGATTTCATTTGCCTCAATTTTCCTCTTTTCAAGGCTTCGTCTCCTTTGGGAAGAAGAAGTCTCAAGGCATGGAATTGACAAAGCTTCAATGCTTCGAGTGATGCTGCGATTCCAGGACTGCTGCTTCTCTGCCGCGAGTGTTCTGGGGCCAGTAAGTGGCAGGCTTGGGGAGGTTTTGGGACTCCAGGCCTTGGAGATTAGCATGTTGAAATCCATGCCAAGAATTGGGGATGCCTTTGTCTCTCAGCTGCTGCTCAGAAAATGAAGACTTTCTGGGGACAGTGGAGCTAGTAGTAGTTAGAAGTGTGAATTCTGCAGCCACTGCTTGGGTTCTAACCTTAGTTCTGCCACTTAATTTCTGGGTGACTTTGGGCAATTTGTTTACCTCCTCTGTGCCTTGGTTTCTTCGTGAACCCCATGACACTCTCAGCCGTAGTCCTCATAGAAACCCTCACATGTGAAATGGAGAGCCCAAAATTACCTGCCTCATAGGATGACATTAAATGAGTTAAGCATATAAAACACTTAGAACTCAGCCCAGCTCAGTATACACGAGCTGCTTTGAGAAATGGCTGCGCAGCTCTGGGCATGTAGGTCTCCTCCATGTACCATGGTTGGGATGAATGGGCTCACTATTTCCTATCAGCTCCTCAGCCCAAGATTCTCACTGCAGACAGTGAGTCTGGCTGTCCCAGCTGGGGTCACGTGCTCACCTGTTGGCCAGCAGTGGAGCATTTTGATTGACAATCCAGCCTAGACTGCGTGCATTGGGGCAAGCAAGAGTCTCCCCAGAAGAAAACTGAGGCACTGTTATTAGCTCAGGGAAGGATGGAGGTAAGTTAGGAGGAAGCAACAGCTGACACAGAGATAAGTGACTTGGGTGACAGTTAGTGTGCTGCATATTCTCCATTTGTCCCTCCAGATCCACTCTCCACCTTTCTCTGCACCACCCTCTGCACCTTTATGGATCACATCAATGGAGTCCCCCTGCTTCTGGCTTCTGGTTGGATTGGACCAGTGGGAGATTCTAACGGGAGGCTGGAGGGAAGGAGAAAGTGAGGGCAAGATATTTATTGCTCTGACTGCCTCCCTTCCTGTCACTGGACGTTGGTGACCAGATCCGAAAATGAGGGGGCCTTTCTGTATGACCTTCTCCTTCTGGGTTTCAGTAACCTCACCCTGTCTCCTCCCCTTAGTTCCCTGCTGTTGCTAGCTCCAGGGTGCTTCTCCATCCCTGTTGAATTTCCTCAGTTCTGCCCACACCTTTGTAAATAGTCTTGTTATTAACTCCTGAATTACCCCATTCGTTTTTGTCCTCTGTTTCCTGTCGGGACTGATGCTGAAACTGCCTCTGTGCACCAGTGCCGAATTGAATCTCGGAGACAGAATTTTGGGAGAAGTAGAAAAGAAGAGCTTTATTGCTTTGCCAGGCAAAGGGGGACACAGTGGGCTAATGCCCTCAAAACTGTGTGTCCCTTTTGGGGGGGATTTGGTGAGGAGTTTTATAGCAATGGTTCAAGGGCGAGGTTGCTGACAAGGATCAGGGTACGTGCAGGGCCTGCATTCCTTTAATCTGGCCTCAGCTGGTATCCTGATGAGCTCCTGTGGTTCTCAAGGTTGTCAAACTGTGACCATCTCTCTGGAATGAAGAATGCTTCATCAAGTAGTTAACATCTTCCATTTATTGGGGGTTTTAGTTCTGCAGAAGAGCTCAAAGATATTGTTGTGTGTATCCCTTGAGGCGGAACCAGGACGCTGCCCCAAGGCTGCACTATTGTTTCTTGGCTGTTCCTCCCTAGTCTCCACATCCCCTCCCTTCCCTGATTAGCAACTGTTTGAACTCGCCCTTTGGAACTCAGGGAAGCCTATTTCCTACAAACAAGAAACGGGGGACACAGAAAGGCTTCTGTGTCCAGGAGTCCCACAGGATCCTGCTTGGTTTTAGGACCAGCTATGAGGTGGTGGAGCTGGGATTCTGATCTGGGTCATTTGAACTCCTAAGCCTCCTCTGACTGGACTGCAACCTTCTGGAGTGCAGGATTAGGACTGAGTTAGTTGTGATAGTTCAATAAGCCCCCTCCCTTGACTTGAGGACCTCACACATGGTGCATATTGGGTTGGTGTTGCCTGAAAGCAGGCTTGGGAAGTCTGAATGATCCAAACTCCTTTTTCCTTTTAGATGCTGGTTATACCAAAGATCCTGGAATATACTGAAGAACGGTTGGGGAACATTGCCTATGGAGTAGGGCTTTGCTTTGCCCTTTTTCTCACCGAGTGTCTGAAGTCTCTGAGCATGTGCTCATGCTGGGTCATCAACCAGCACACTGGCAACAGGTTTCGTACAGCTGTCTTCCCCTTTGCCTTTGAGAAGCTGATACAATTGAAGTCTTTAACACACATCACCATGGGAGAGGTAAGTGATGAGGCTGCACGTGGAGGTGAGTTGGTAGTTTCCTCCTTCTCCTGGAGACATCACTTTCCTGGAGGCCAAGGGAGGGAGAAGAGGGAGTTAGGAGAGAAGGAAGAAAGAGAAAGGAAATCATTCCCAGGGTGAATGTTGATAACCATCAACAATTGCCTCTGGGGTCGTAAGAGCAGTTCAACAACAACCCAGGGGGATGCCAGTTGTATTCAGAACCTTAGAGAGGATTTATCCGTCCATTCAACAAATAGTTCCTGAGGCCTACTCTGGGCCAGGCCCTGTTCTAGGCCCTGGGGATACAGCAGTGAACCAAAAGGCACAAATCCTGAGTAGAGGCACAACATAAAGCATATCCCCTCAAGACAACCTGGGGAAGAAGGTATGGGAGGACTTGGTAGCTCAGGGAAATCTAGGGAAAAGCGAGCAGAGATAAACCCTCTCAGTATTAATTTTCTTATCTGCAGAGGAGGAATACTTACAGGCCTGGTTATTGTTATTGTCTGGGGCTCCCTTACAGCATAACACAGACAAACAATGGCAGAGATTGAAGAAAGATATGACCAACTGTGGCCCAGACTCATGGGGGGGATATTGGAATTTTCTATATTTAATTTTACTTTCCCTATTTTTCTTCTGCTTACCAATTTCCTTGAGGAGCATGGATTACTTTTATATTGAAACACACATTTTAATTTTTGGAAAACTCAGGACTGCTTTGGCTCTTTACCCTCAAGCCAAACTCCTTTGTGATCTGGCATCAGCAACTTTGCAGCCTCATCTCCTTCTGTGTCCCCTCCTCTAGTCCTAGGTTGGCGTCCACCCTCCCAGCCTGGTGGGGCTAAACCTACAGTCCCTAGATAGACCAGACATGTCCATCCCCTGGCAGCTTTGCTCACATCACTGCCCCTGCCCTTTTAAAATTCTGTTCATCCTTCAAGGCCCAGCTGAGACGTCCTCTCCTTCCTGATAGTGTCTCGAGATCCCACCCTCTGCCCCCACTCCCCACCAAGCACAAATCTGGCTGTTCCACTCAAATGAGCCCCCTTCAAAGACACGAACCATTTCAGATTCACTACTCTATCCCTGGAAAAGCCCAGAATCCAAATTACACAGGACAATGTCCAAAATAATGTCTGCTGTATTAACCATTGCCACCAAGTAGATGATTTTTCTAATTCAAATGCTTACAAATGTAAGATATTTATTGTTATCATCATTATTGTTATTCTTCACCATTTTATTAGTTCTGTGATCTTAGGCAACTTGTTCAGCCTCTCTGGAGCTGTGGGATAATAATAGGGCCAGTCTTATAGAATTGTTGTCTCATAGGATAAAATGAGTTACTATTTACATGTAAAGTATGTGGAAGGGGGCCGGTGATTCATGTGTTAAATGGTATCATTAATTTCTGTTAGGGCTTAAGCAGGAGGCTGCCCTGTCCTCCTGCACTTGACTGGAGTTAAAGGACTCACAGCAGCCCTTCTCCCTGTTCATCTCAGCAGAGTCATCACAGAAACTGCTAACTTCCTCTGAGCTACTGTCCCAGGGGCTTTACTTAGCTCAGTTGGTCCTCTGACGACCCTCTTATGCGGTAGTTTCCTTTATTGTTCGCATTGTCACAGAGGTGGAAACTGAGGCCAGGAAAGGGTATGAAACTTGTACAAGTCACATGATTGGTAAGCAGCAGAGCCTGGCTGCAAATTCCAGGCTCTGAACCAGTGCCCTCACTTGTCTCGCTGAGGAGACTTTCTGCACCGAGGCCAACCCTGGCTCCTTTTCTGTTTGCCTCTGTTCTAGGTCCCTTCTGTATGTGAGGCCCAATTTCCCCAAACATCTTCACAGAAGCAGAAAACAACATGACCCATTTGGAACTGGAGATGGAAGTAGTTGCTCATATGAGGATTTCTAGAGAGCTGCCCCCATAAATTTTTTTTTTTTTTTTTTTGCGGTACGCGCGCCTCTCACTGCTGTTGCCTCTCCCATTGCGGAGCACAGGCTCCGGACGCGCAGTCTCAGCGGCCATGGCTCACAGGCCCAACCGCTCCGCGGCATGTGGGATCTTCCCAGACCAGGGCACGAACCCGCATCCCCTGCATCGGCAGGTGGACTCTCAACCACTAAGCCACCAGGGAAGCCCTCCCATAAATTTTATATTAAAATTAATTTTGAAAACACCTGAATACATTCTTCTTGGAAAAAAAATAAAATAGTATCGATGACCCCCTACACCTCCTCATCCCCCTTATGCCTGGAGGTGACTACCATCACCTTCCAAACTTTTTAAAGTACATTTAGGTACACATGCAAGTTACCCATAGAAAACATATTGTATTTGTGTGCGTGTTTTTCCATAAATGATACTGCATTTTACATAGTGTTCTGCAACTTGGTTTTACCAATAGAAAATGTAGAATATAGATTTTGGGGTGAGATTTTTACATCAATATTATCCAATACTTCTTGGACGCTTTAACCTTTCCTCAACAATGGACATTTAGGGTGTTTCTGGGTTTGCTGCGATAAGCAGTGCTGCAATGAACATCCTTGTATATGTGCTTCCTCCAGCACAGGAGAATGTTTCTCAACAGAGAAATGAAACTGGCAGGTCATGGGGTTTGTGCAATCATTAATTTTAAAAGATACTGTTAAATTGCCCTCCAGAGTGTCTCTACCAAGTTATGTCCCTCAACACTAACAGTTTTTTTTTTATTTTGCGGTACGCGGGCCTCTCACTGTGGTGGCCTCTCCCGTTGCGGAGCACAGGCTCCGGACGTGCAGGCTCAGCGGCCATGGCTCACGGGCCCAGCCGCTCCGCGGCATGTGGGATCTTCCTGGACCTGGGCACAAACCCGTGTCCCCTGCATCAGCAGGTGGACTCTCAACCACTGCGCCACTGGGGAAGCCCCAGGTGTACATTTTAATTAACTTAATGCATGTGAGAACTTCACTGGTCACGCGGGTGTGCTGGTCGCTGACCTCAGATGCACGATTCTGTATCTTCACAACCTTTCTGGCCAGGAATATCTGCAGTCGGGATGCAGCAAGAGCATCTTTTATAAGGGCAGGAAAGTGTGGCCTGGCATTAGTGTGGCAACTAAGAGTACTTCCAAAGGTAAACTCCAGTTGTGGACTGAATACCTGGGTCTAATCCTGCACTGTTTGAACCCATTGTGACTCTCAGTTCCGAGTCTCTACTGAAGGGTTCCAATGGAAGCCTCTCCACGCCATCATGCCTTGGGCACCTGCCTCACACATCCTGGGATGGGGGGTGGGAGGCGTTCTCTTCTGGGTCCCAAGCTAAGCCATGACTAACTAAACAGAAATACGACTCCTCTGCCTCTGGGAGCCCTAAACTCTCTACCAATTACAATCACCTTTTTTCAAAAAAATTTTATTGAAGTACAGTTGACTTACAATGCTGTGTTAATTTCTCTGCACAGCAAAGTGACTCAGTTATAGATATATATGTATATTCTTTTTCATATTCTTTTCCATTATGGTTTGTCATAGGATATTGAATATATAGTTCTCTGTGCTGTACAGGAGGACTACAATCACCTTTTGATCAGAATACCTGAGCTGAGGGAGGAAAACACTCCATTTCAATAATTCAGAGCACACAAATCCAAGAGTCACTTCCTGTTTTGCCCAACTTTATTTCAGCTGAATCGTGGGCAGCAAATTTGCTTCCTTTCCCCCATTATACTGTGGCAATGTTAAATGTTATCTGTTTTATTATATCAGCACATTCTGGGTAGAAAAGAAGGAACCAAAATCTTACACAGAGGATGGCTACTGAGGAAAGTCTGTGAAGCAGATAACCATCACAGAAACCTACGAGGTAGACCTCACCTCGTAGTGATTTACCTCCATTTATGAGGCCAGCACTGTGGCCAGAGAACCATTTGAGGTAGGAATTGAAGCTGAATTTCACCTGCAGTGGAATGAGCAGTCAACAAGAGTCAACATTCCCACTGAGAAGTACCCTGGATTCCAGAGCCCTAGGAGTTCCAGGGAATGTCCAACATCAAATGGGTGGCAAAGGAAGACATTACCTCCAGTGGTAAACTCAGGACAGAGCAAAGCACGACAATGAGCGCTGTGGGTCCAAGAGTGAGGCAGGAGGTGATGCTGCAGGCTATCAGCTGTAAGCAGGTGAGCAAGGCCAGGGGCCCATAGTACACTCCTTCAAACAGGCAGTGTATGTCGCTGGTGAAGAAGCTGATGGCCTATAAGACAATAAGCCCATGGACACAGGTGTCACCTCTCCAGGCACCCAGAAGAGGCTACATGTGCATGTGGCAGGTGGGCTCGCCATGCCTTCTCCAGGCAGGAAGGCTTGAGGCAGGGTGGGAGAGTGGAGACAGACACACCAGGTTCACAGCTCTCCTGTTACTAGCTGTGTGACCCTGGACAAGTTACTTTGCCACTCTGAGCCTCAGCTTCTCCACCTGTAAAGCTGGAATGATTATACCTGCTTTATATGGTTGGTGTGACAATGTCAATAAATATCTGCACACATAGACTGTGCCCAATAAAAGTTATATTTTTCTATACTACTGCTACTACTACTAACAGCCACATTCCAGAGAGCAGCTTATAGTCTTCTATTCTAGTCTAGTCTATTCCATTCATTCTACTACTTCTAATACTACTAACTGCATTTCTTGGCAGGAGCTGAGGCTTTTTCTCCTCCTCCTTTCTCTTTTTTGCTATAGACTCTTTGGCCCACTCGCTACCTCCCCAACATATACTGCCTAGTTCGGTGTATAAAAGCTGACATTCCAAGTCACAAAAGTTTTGAGGAATCGACTCATTAATGTCTTTTGGAATTACCAACCTGAATCCCTAAGAAGTGATGTCCTTTTAACCTTAACCTGATGTCCTCCCAGTTCCCAGGATGTACCCCAGGCTGAGCCTTTAAAAACTGTTAGTGTTGGGCTTCCCTGGTGGTGCAGTGATTGAGAGTCCGCCTGCCGATGCAGGGGACACGGGTTCGTGCCCCAGTCCGGGAGGATCCCACATGCCGCGGAGCGGCTAGGCCCGTGAGCCATGGCCGCTGAGCCTGTGCGTCAGGAGCCTGTGCTCCGCAACGGGAGAGGCCACAACAGTGAGAGGCCCGCGTACCACAAAAAACAACAACAACAACAACAAAAAACAGTCTTAAAAAAAAAATCTTAAAAAATAAATGTACACCTGAGAGAAACAATTTTAAAAAATCATTAAAGGTACAGAAACTCTGGCTTTCTGCTGGGAATGTCATGGCAGGCCAAGCCTCTCACCTTCTGGGGATTTCTTTCATGTTCCGGGGCTTGCTCTATGCTCTTGGGAGAATGTTCTTGTGATGAATTCCAGATCTCAGAAGAAAGGAAATGGAGCTCTTGGAGAAGTGTGGGTTTATCCTGAGCCTGACCATTCTCACCTTGTTCACAGCCTCCTCCATGGCCTCAGTAGTGACGTTCCTCGTCCGCACAGGCTTATGGCTGAAACTCACAGCTTCAGTAGTGAGTGTTTGGGGTACTTTGTTTCCTCCCCCATATTGACAGGGAGGTTTCTCATGTGTCCTTTTCTAGTCTAGGCCGCTGAAAGGTCTGAAGATTTTGCGAATGAATAATACAAATTGATCTTGATCTTCCAGACTTTTAGGGTCTCGAGCTTTCTTCCTTCTCAGTCCATCTGAGGAACTGATATCCCTTGCATAGCAGCTGTGGGGCAGGGGAAACAGTCATCTGGGGGTGCAGGGGAGGTGAAATTTGTGGTTAACACCCGGACGACGCTGAGATTGAAAATCCTAAAGTGGGGAGTTCCTCTGATCCCAAAATAGGGAAATGAAAATGCATTTTAAATACAAAAGTCTAGCTTCTTCTGTCTTTTCTTTTGTGGTCTGACCCTGGCCTTGGGAAGCAGCAGCTGCCTTTCAAGGTTAGGAATCCAATTCTTTGAGAATAGGACAGAGTGCTGCTCTTAGAGAGGTTGGAAGCCAGCCAGGGAGGCCAGGAGACCACAACTGAAGTAAGGGGTGGGAGCATTTGAGAGTCTGCAACCAAGGGCTCCTCTGCACTCCAGACGGCAGTCACCTCTGCTAGGCCCCGGCACACACCAGGGAAACACCCCGGCGAGTTGGTGGGTGGACGGCAGGCTGTGTAAGGGGAACGCTCAGTGGAACTTTAGGGTCACGCTGCACTCACACCATGCCAGGCTAGACCAAAGCGTTCCTGCTCCATTGGAACTGAGATTAAGCTGGACCCAGAAGTGGGTGGAGATGGGCCATGAACGGCATGAATTGGAATGTCCCCAGGGTACCTCCAGGAGGTCACATTCTGGGATCCTGAGAGCCGAAGGTGGTTTGCCGTAGTCAGAGGAGGTCTCCTGAGAGGGTGAGGCGTGGATTAGCCTTGATGCTTAGGAAGATTATTTTTTCTTTTTCTTTTAAAATTTTTACTGGAATGTAGTTGATTTACAATGTTGTGTTAGTTTCTGGTGTACAGCAAAGTGACTCAGATATAGATACAGATATCCATTTTTTTTCAGGTTCTTTTCCCATATAGGTTATTACAGAATATTGAGTAGAGTTCCCTGTGCTATACAGTTGGTCCTTGTTAGTTATCTGTTTTATACATAGCAGGGTGTATATGTTAATCCCAATCTCCTAATTTATCATTTCCCCCCTTGTTTCCCCTTTGGGGACCATAAGTTTGATTTCAAGATTGCTGAGTCTCTTTCTGCTTTGTATATAAGTTCATTTGTATCATTTTTTTATTAGATTCCACATATAAGTGATATCATATATTTGTCTTTCTCTGTCTGACTTACTTCACTTAGTATGATAATATCCATGTTCCTGCAAATGGCATTACTTCATTCTTTTTTATGGCTGAGTAATATTCCATTGTATATATGTGCCATATCTCTTTATCCATTCATCTGTCGATGGACATTTAGGTTGCTTCCATGAACACTGGGGTGCATGTATCTTTTCAAATTATGATTTTCTCTGGATATATGCCCAGGAGTGGGATTGCTGGATCATATCATCATTCTATATTTAGTTTTCTAAGGAGCCTCCATACTGTTCTCCATCATGGTTGTACCAATTTACATTCCTACCAACAGTGTAGGAGGGTTACCTTTTCTCCACATCCTCTCCAGCATTTATTGTTTGTAGATTTTTTGATGACGGCCATTCTGACTGGTGATACCTCACTGTAGTTTTGATTTGCATTTCTCTAATAGTTAGTGATGCTGAGCATCTTTTCATGTGCTTTTTGTCCATCTGTATGTCTTCTTTGGAGAAATGTCTATTTAGATCTTCTGCCCATTTTTTGTTTGGGTTATTTGGTTTTTTGATATTGAGCTGCATGAGCTGTTTGTATATTTTGGAGATTAATCCCTTGTCAGTTGATTCGTTTGCAAATATTTTCTCCCATTCTGTGGGTTGTCTTTTCGTCTTGTTTATGGTTTCCATTGCTATGCAAAAGCTTTGAAGTTTCATTAGGTCCCATTTGTTTATTTTTGTTTTTATTTTCATTACTGTAGGAGGTGGATCAAAAAAGATAATGCTGGGATTTATGTCAAAGAGTATTCTGCCTAAGTTTTCCTCTAAGAGTTCGATAGTGTCTGGCCTTACATTTAGGTCTTTAATCCATTTTGAGTTTATTTTTGTGTATGGTGTTAGAGTGTTCTAATTACGTATAGCTGTCCAGTTTTCCCAGCACCACTTATTGAAGACTGTCTTTTCTCCATTGTATATTCTTGCCTCCTTTTTTATAGATTAACTGACCGTAGGTGTGTGGGTTTATCTTTGGACTTTCTACACGTTCCATTGATCTACATTTCTGTTTTTTGCGTGGGGAGATTTTAAATATTAGAAAAGAGCATCTAAGGCAAATAAGAATAGATATGATTTTAACAACAATAAGAGTACAAAGCTATGTCTCCAGTAGACAAAGCTCTCTCACATGTAACTTTTCAGTGCTTCCCAACTATTCCTGTACCACCTTTAGGATTTGGGGCACTATGCCAATGGGGACACTGAGCTTGTGGTGAGGGTGACCTGTCCGAGTTACAGAATTACCCAGTAGCTAAGCTACAAGAGCGACCAGACCTTCACTCAGCGACTTTAAGATGACTGCTCTTTCCCCCACTTTTCCCAGTCTCTCCGAAATACCAGCTTGGCATCCGCCGCATGAAGGACCTGCTTGTTGGCAGCTGCAGGGTCTGGCTCTGTGGCTTGAGGCTCAGGGATGGGGTCTCAGGGGGTGGGGGGAGCAGGACGGGGCTGCGACACTCACTGCTTCCTCTCCACCTCTTCCAGGCCTTCACCACCGTGGCCACCCTGAATCCGCTGCGGCTGTCAGTGGTCTTACTACCCTTCACAGTCAAAGGCCTCGCAATGTCCAGGTCGGCCTCGGAGAGGTTCAAGGTGAGCTGTCAGAGGCCTGGCCACACAGCCCTTCGCTCCGCATGCTCATTTGCCTTCATCCCTACGATAGACCTCCTGAATGTGACCCCAGGCCAAGGCAGAATTCAGCCTGGCTGGAGAGGGACCCTCTAACTCAGTGACCTACTGTGCCCAGGCTGGGTGGGCTTGGGAAGACAGAGGAGTCAGGCTGGCTCCCAGGCCCCAAGGACATCTTAGGACAGTGGATCCAAACGACATCTCAGACCCGTGACCTGCAGACCCTGTCTAGATGTGTGTAGAGTTATGCTGATGGTTTTGCTTTTAAAAAATTTTATCTGTTGCTGGCATTTAAAAAGTTGGAAATTGTCTGTTAAAAACTCAGATTTCTGGATTCTCTTGAATAATCAGGCAATCCGGCAACAGTGGACCCGTGTTCTCCTGTGGCCACGGCAGCTGGAGATAGCTCCCCCGCGTTTAGTCAGGGCACTCAGGTGGGGTTGCTACAGCCTCCACCACCCTCTATCTCACCACCAGGCCTGGATCTGTCTTACCATTCATCCTCTTTTTTTTAATGATTTTTTAAACATTTTTTTTAAAGTTTTTAAAATTTTTTATTTTTTAATTTTTTTTTTAGTTCATTCATCCTCTTAGCAATTGCTTCCTTCACTTCTTTACACTTCTGGTCTTGCTCCTACAGGCATCGGAGTTAAAAAACTCTAATCTAAACTGATTTCTAAAAGCATTTTGTAGTCATCTCACTTAAATGTGTGCAGTCCCTAATCTATATCATTCATCACTCATTCATTTATTTAAAAAAAAAAATTAGGGGAGAGTTCCCTGGTGGTCTAGTGGTTAGGATTCCAGGCTTTCACTGCAGTGGCCTGGGTTCAGTCCCTGGTCGGGGAACTGAGATCCCACAAGCTGCACAAAGTGGCCAAAAAAAAAAAAAAAAAAAAAATTTAGTGTACACCTACCACCTGCCAGGCACTGAGAACACCACAGTGAGACTAATCAGTAGGGTTCCTGCTCTCAGAGGGTTACAATCTGGTATCAGAAACAGGCAATGCACGAGTGAATTAACAGTCAAAGAAGATAACATCAGCTCACATGAAGGGCTGTGATGCCGATAAAGCAGAGTGTGGGGGGAGGGCTGGGGCCACAGTGGATAGGCTGGTCAGGGAAGGCCTGTCTGCCAAGGCGACTTTTGAGCTGAGTGATGATGACAAGGCAGAGGGAACAGCATGTGCAAAAGCCCTGAGGCTGGCATGAACTTGGCTTGTCTGAGTAACACTGGAGAGTCCTATACTTGCCAACAGCCTCAGGAGCTCCCCTAACCTCTCCGCCGTGGCCACTCGGGCCCCTGCTGCCTCCACCTCCCTACTGGTGCCCTAGTTCTCCCACCCTCTCCTTCTGTGCCCGTGTCCACCTGCAGGGGTGGGCACAGATGAGGAGGCTACAGCCTGGGCTCAGAAGGGCAGGTAGGCATGTTGGCCGCAGAAATGACCAGGGAGACAGCTGGAGCGTGGGAAAGGGTGGGATAGGTGTACTTACAGTAGAGAGGAAGGGGAGGGGTCAGGGCAATGATCTTGGACCCTGAGCTGCACTTCCTCAAAGCCTCAGGGGGCCGGGGCTGTGTAGGACTGTCACTCTGGACGGTACTGACCCTACAAGTCCCCTCACTTCAGGACATCTTTAACTCTTCCTGTTTTAGTCACCTAAGTTTTCTGTCTGACCCATAGGCATTTGTCTCTGAGATCCCCAGGCTGGAAGGGGGAGGAGTGATCTCTAAGGCCAGATGGCTTTTTTTTTTTAAATAAATAAATTTATTTATTTATTTATTTTTGGCTGCGTTGGGTCTTCGTGCTGTGCGCAGGCTTTCTCTAGTTGCAGCGAGCGGGAGCTACTCTTCATTGCGGTGTGCGGGCCTCTCATTGCGGTGGTTTCCCTTGTTGCGGAGGACGGGCTATAGGTGCGTAGTTGTGGCACGTGGGCTCAGTAGTTGTGGCTCACGGGCTCTAGAGCTCAGGCTCAGTAGTTGTGGTGCACGAGTAGTTGTGGTGCACGAGTTTAGTTGCTCCGCGGCATGTGGAATCTTCCCGGAGCAGGGCTCGAACCCGTGTCCCTAGCATTGGCAGGCGGATTCTTAACCACTGCGCCACCAGGGAAGCCCCAGATGCCTTTTTTCTCCTCTGTGTCCCCCTGGGCTCTACCGAGGAGGCAGCTTGGAGGGCAGGGTGCAGGGAGAAGGAAGCTGTGAGCCCTCAGGGCGGCCGCCTCCTTGCAGGTGGCCGCAGGTAAGAGGTGAGCTGGCTGCTGGCTGCTGCTGCGGCTGCACCCTGGGGCTCCAGACAAGGCCCCTGGGCCGGCACTCCAGATCACCTTTTCCTTTGCACTGGTTATTAAAAAAAAAATAAGTGAAAAATCACTGAATGGCATCAATAAAGTTATAGATTGAGAATTTGCTTAGACTATTTGGGGGTCAAGGACACCCTGTTTTTGTTCCCCATAACCCAGATTATCAGTGTTGATTCATGTCCAGACGTTTGCTTGTCACACTGACACGTTAACTCAGCATGATCTTTGTGTTCTTTTAAAACAAGGGAATGAAAACCACAAATTCTGGGGCAGTGGTTACACAAGGGGAGGGCTTGGAAAGCGAGGAGGGCTTTGTCCACACCAAGTGGGCAGATAAGATGGGGAAGGACCCCATCGATCGGTAAGAGTCATGGCTCTTGGGTTCAGTGGTGGGCTCACAGGTATTCATTATGTTAGTAAAAATAGCTAAAGAAGTAAGTGCCCAACTAGCTAAACGAAATAAAGTGGGACATGCAATTCCCACTGATAACTCTATGCCTTGACTCAAATGTTATTGTTAATTCAGTTCAATATACCTGAGGTCCAATTAAAAAAATAAACAGACCACCTCTTTTTTCTTTTTTAAAATTGTATTTTATGTTAGAGTATGGTTGATTTACAATGTTGTGTTAGTTTCAGGTGTACAGCAAAGTGATTTATATATATATATATATATCTCCATTCTTTTTCAAACTATTTTCCTATGTAGGTTATTACAGAATATTGATTAGAATTCCCTGTGCTATACAGTAGGTCCTTAATGATTATCTATTTTATATATAGTAGTATGTATTTGCCAATCCCAAACTCCTAATTTATCCTCCCCCGCCCATCTTTCCCCTTTGGTGACCATAAGTTTGTTTTCAACATCTGTGAGTCTGTTTCTGTTTCCTAGATAAGTTCATTTACATCATTTTTTAAATTAGATTCCACATATGAGTGATATCATATGATATTTGTCTTTCTCTGTCTGACTAACTTCACTTAGTATGATAATCTCTAGGTCCATCCATGTTGCTGCAAATGGCATTATTT
This sequence comes from Grampus griseus, assembly GCF_964374135.1. Classification (NCBI taxonomy): domain Eukaryota; kingdom Metazoa; phylum Chordata; class Mammalia; order Artiodactyla; family Delphinidae; genus Grampus; species Grampus griseus. Next base: position 23,451,011 of record NC_139013.1, on the reverse strand, counting down.
CATTCTTTTTTTATGGCTGAGTATCATTTTTCTTTTGAAAATACCTTTTGGTTGCGTTTTTGTAAGATGCTGTATTGTAAAATACATTGTAAAATACATTGTAATACATTGTAAAAATTCAGACAAGGCAAAAAGATACAGAGAATAAAAATTGTTCAGCATTTACTACCTACAGATAAAACCAATTGTCCAAAATGTCTGTAAGTGTCTTTCTAGATCTCTTTCTGAGCATATCTCCAGGTGGAGACATGTGAATATAATTTGATCAGTGAGATCATACTTCCCACACACCTTTTTTTGGTGCTAGAATTCATGCAGTTCAACTTTTGTGTTTTACAGACAGGGAGATGAGATGCAGAGAGAAGTGATCTGCCAATGGCCACATTTTGAAATATAGGACCCCAAATAGCATCTCTCACAGAATGGTGCATGGACAGACCTTTTTACTTTTAATACTTATAAAAGAAATTTAATGAGAAAAACTGCCCATCAATATTGCGATTCAACAGCCGTTATCACTTAAGATGAGACTAATGTAATTTATGCCACTAGCTGATGGAAAATACTCATAGTGCGGGAAGATTACAAACATGAAAGAGTGGCCTGGTAGTCTGAGATCTGAAAAACCTTGATGTAGAATTTTCGCCAGCAAATCTAGCTTCTTCTAATTGATGGTGGTTCTTCAGACTTTTACGATTTATTAGAAGTTCATAAACCAGGCCAATGGGCAGGCCAGTAAAATGGGTACATATTCCTACTGGATTAGAGAACTGAATTCCTCCTCCCTTCCTTTCCTTTCTTCTGTACAGAAATTTTTCCTCCAGGAGAGCCCTGTCATATATGTCAAGGCATCGAAAGACCCCAGCAAAACAGTGGTTTGGGGGTAGGCCACCTTGTCATGGAGAAAGACCTGCCCCGGGATCGTCAATGGAGCCTTGGAGCTGGAGAAGAATGGACACACTCCTGAGGGGATGACCAGGGCTCAGCCACCTCTGGGTGCCCTCAGGCCAGAGGACAAAGGGGACACCCGGGCCCCAGAGTTGCACAAGATAAACCTGGTGGTGTCAAAGGTAGCCTCATCTGGGCCATGCAGGCGGGCTGGCTGCCAGACTTTTGGGGCCTGAGGCTGGGAGACTGACCTGGCACCCTACCATTTCCTTGGCTAAAGACTGCCCTCTCCGAGATCTCCCTTTAAAATAGAAAATTTCCATGGAGAGAAAAAAAGAGAGAGAGAGAGAAAAAAAAGAAAGAAAATTTCCATGGAGGGCAAATAGGAAGTCTTTCAAACTTAAGTGTAAATCAGTTGATCATCTAAACTTGTTTTGTAACAGCATGACAAATGATGATGGTCCCTTTTAAACTTTTACATTTTGGCATGACATTTCAGAATACTGTGGGACCATGAGACAAAATTAAGTTGGACCACATTCTTTATGTCTTACTTTTAAAGAAATAATGTTAATTTACATTTTCCTAGTTGAAGATAGTAATTAGGTTTCTAAGTTGTATACTGTGTTTATTGGTGGCAGTGAGACCAAAGATAGAGGCAGTGGATAGAAGTTTTTAAACTGGAAAGAAAACATGAATGACACTACGTTTTCAAAGTCTCTTGTAATTATTTAGTCTATAACAAAATTTGATTCATCTGTCTTATTCCACTGCTAGTCTTTTAAATATGTCTTTAACACAGCGTATCCTTTAATTCTTCATTAAAATGGATGTAAGTGGATGTTTCAAAGTCATCTAAAAAAACAAAAACAAACAAAGAAACAAAAAACAGAACAGCAAGCTGTGTGTGCGCTGGTCTTTGGAGGGAACAAGGATAAGGGGAACGAAACTAAACTAACATTTATTAAGTTCCTAGTGTGTGCCAAGCACGGTGCTACGTGTTTCAATTTGGTTATTCTGTGAACTGACATTACTTGGCTTCTTCTCTGACTAATATTTGCAAGGACTGGCTTCCCTGCTCTGTCCAAATCTCTTATCTTCTCTATTATCTATTAATATCTGGTAAAATATTATAGATATTAATGTCTAATAATAATATAGATACAGAATGTAGACATATATCTAAGATAGATATATCTAAAACAGGTATAAATATCTAATAGTAATCAATATAGACATCTAAGAGTAATAAATATTAATAGTACTATCAATTAATATCTAATGTCAATTAGATATCTATACTTTCCCCCTTGGTGATCACCTGCAGTCCCACGGCTCTAAGTTCCATCTCTATGGTATTATCTCTAGCCTTGAAGTCTCCTCTGAGCTCCAGACTCAACTGTCTATTTACCATCTCCTCTTCAATGCCTACCAAACATTTCAAACAAAACAAGACCAAAAAAGGACTCTTGGTTTTCACCCTCTCCGACCCATTCCCCATGTCTTCCCCATCTCAGGAGGCGGCATCACATCTTTCCAGTGGTCGAGGTCCTGGAAGTCAAACTTGATTCCTGTCTTTTCCTCCCACCAATCCAGTCCGTCAGCAAGGCCTGGCAGCTCTGCTTCAGCATCTCTCCCGGACCAGCCTCCTCTCACCACAGCCCCCTCCACTGCCCTTGCCCCAGCCACCAGCATGCCATGCCCAGCCCCTCTAAGGGCCCCCTTCCCAGCCTCTCTGCTTTCACTTTTGCCCTCTTACAGTCCATTACACACAGTGGACAGAGAGAGCTTTCTAAAACAAACCAATTCAAGTCACTCTCCTGTGGTGGTCCGAGCGCAGGTTGGAAAAGAACTTTCAGGCACAAGGCAGAATGTAAGGAAGATAGAGTTTATTAAAGAGAAGGGTTGCTGCAAGAACAGCTGGCTGACTTCCCGGTAGCCAGGGAAAGTCGACAATGAGCAAGGGTTGCTTGTCTCTTTCTATAGCCAGGGAACCTGCAAGTCATCCTCTGACTGGCCAGAGTATGTATACTTTCAGTGTGCTGAGCAGGAGAAAAACGGGCCAAATGTCTTTCCTTATATGGGATGGGAAAGGGACAGGGCATGCTGCTTGGGAGGGCTCTGGGACATTGCAATGGTCCCATTGTGACAGAGTGATAGGAGTCCCATTACTCTTTGCTCTGGCAATATTGGCCCTTTGAGTTTATCTGTTCTTTGTCCTTGGAGCTCACCACATCTCCTGCTTAAACCAATTCAAGTCACTCTCCTGCTTAAGCCCTTCAGTGACTTTCCACTGCACTTAGGATAGAGTCCAGGTCTCCCTGAGCACCTGCCCACATCTCCAAGCTCGTCTCCCATTCGTTCCCTCCACACCAGCCCTCTCACCACTCTTTGGCAGCCAACCTTGTTCCTGTCTCAGGACCTTTGTTCCTGCTGTTCCCATGGTGTGAAACCTCCAGATCTTCCTATATCTCTCTCCTTCTTGTCATTCAGGTCTCAGCTGCAATGACACGTGCTTTTAAGAAGCCTTCCCTGGCCAGCTCATGTAACATTGCTTTAACCTCCAACTGTCTGTCATGGTAGCCAATTTCATTTTACTTATATCACTTACCACCATCTGAAATTATTTATTTGTTTTCTTATTTATTTCATGGGTTGTCTCTCCCCACTCGTTGTAAGCTTAATGAGAGTTCTTTTCTTCATTACTTGGTACACAGAAGAAATGCACATGACTATTTGATGGATGAATGAATGAATGAATGAATGTATGCTCAATTTGGTGAGGTTGGCTTCGTTATCCCTATTTTACAGATGAAGAAACCGAGGCACAGAAAGTCTAAGTGACTTGCCCAGGAACATAGAATAGAACAGATGCAGGTCTGGAATTTGGGTTTCTTGCCTGACAGGACCATCTATCCATGATTCCTCTCCGCCACTCCCATGCAGTTTCCTTCCTCTGAGGTTGCCCCATCCCACCTGTACAGACCAGCCTCTGAGCTCCTCTTGAGCCTTGTTTGTCTGAGGGGCCTTGGGGGTGCATGTGGGTATTTTGTTTTGTTTGTCATTTTGTGTTCAGACAATAGACCCACCCTGGGTGAGTCACCTGTCCCAATGCTGGTCTGTCCTCCTTGGCTTTGCAAGGGACCATGCTAGGGGTCTGTGGCAACACAGGCAGTGGCAAGAGCAGCCTGTTGTCAGCCATCCTGGGGGAGGTAAGTGTCTTGTGGCCCATGCGTGTCCACCCCCAGCAGGGTCCGGGGCTCCCAGACTCCAGTTCCCCCAGTAAGTCGCACCACCACTTTCTTCCACGAAGGGGGTCTAAGCCAATAGAGTTTTTATAAATTGAAAACAGTTGAGCATGCACCGAGGGGAGGTGAGTTATGAAAGGTGCTTCCCTTGCACCCTCCAGCTGGGGGTACTGCCTCTTAGGACACCTAGAGATCCACCCTCATCTGTTCTCCATGCTTTCCCCACCCTGTGTTGTAATCAACCAGCTACCAAGGTGATGATACAGGGCATCTCAACATTTAATATGATAACAAAAATCATCTCACGAAGCCAGATTCGGAGTGGGACACATGTCCCTTGGGAGACAGCATGGGGAGTGAAATGTGGAGGGAGAGAGAAGGGGAAGGAGGGAGGGAGAAGGGGAAGGAGGGAGGGAGGGGATGAGGAGAGGAGGCCCATCTCAGTCCCACTCCAGCAGCAGAATTCACATGCCTGCCGGGTGCCCTGCCATTGAGATCTGAACCGTCTAACTGCATTGCCTCTGGACATTCTGAAGGGCTGCTTCGTCTGCAGTTGTGCAGGCATGTGGTTCAGCCCACCCCAGTTTCCAAGAAAACCAACCCATTTCCCCAAAACACTTGAGGTCACGTTGCACACCTCCTAGTGAACAGCACCATAAAATGGCCACGACCCCTGGTATATGTGTATGGCTCCCTCCCCACCGGGGTCTCACCAGCACTTCCATATTCAGCCTCAGTCTCACCCCGTCCTGGGGCTTCTCTCGCTCCCCCTCCCTACTTTGCCCATCGTCCCTCCTTCCCAGTGCTTGGGAAAACTAGCTGGTGTCCTTCGTTTACTGTGCTTCTCCCTCACCTCCTCCTTCTGCATGTCCATAGCCAAACTCATCACCTCCTAGGAAAGTGGCCATGTTGTCAATAGCAGTTCTCTCCTAATACCTCATTCTGATGGGTCATTTGTTTGGCTCCACATGTGATGGCCTTTCCCCAACTTCTTTGCAGCTGGGGAGAAGAAAGACTCCACTTTTTTTTTTTTTTTTTTTTTTTGCGGTACACGGGCCTCTCACTGTTGTGGCCTCTCCTGTTGCGGAGCACAGGCTCCGGACGTGCAGGCTCAGTGGCCATGGCTCACGGGCCCAGCTGCTCCTTGGCATGTGGGATCTTCCCGGACCAGGGCAAACCCGTATCCCCTGCATCGGCAGGCGGACTCTCAACCACTGCGCCACCAGGGAAGCCCCACTTTTTTTTTAACAGTAAAAATAGTTTGAATAGTACTTGCATGCGAGGCCCTGTGCTCAGAGCTTCCCATTGTTTTCCTTTGACCTGAAAGCAACCCCATGAGGAAGGCATGGACATTAAGGTCAGTTTATATGTGTGTAAATGAGGTTGAGAGAGGTGACTTGCCCAAGATCGTCAGCAGGTGAGAGGGGGAGCCGGGGCTGACACCCAGTCTAGCTGATGTCAGAGTTCTGCTTCTCATCATAGCTATGTTTCCTGGCAGCTTCCGTTCAGGGTCACCTTTCTACATGGCCAGGGGCATATCAGTTTCCACTTCAAATGAACCAATTGCTTTCCTTCCAATAAAGGAAAACAAAAAGATGTCATTTTAAAGTTTTGTTCTTATTAAATTAAAGCCTGTCTTCAAATCAGAAGTAGGGAGCACAGGATAATAAAGAGAAAGAAGTACACGATGATGAGGTCCTCTGCTGGGGTCCTGGGCATGAGGGTTATGGCCTTGATTTATTTTAATGTGTGCTTTTAAATTTATTATACAGAAAAGCAGGAAGAACACTGCAGTAAAGACCCGTACGCCCACCACCGAGATTCAAGAGTTGATACAGCGTTTGCATATTTGCCACATCTATGTAGAAACATACTTTGTAGAAGTATTTTAAATTACAGAGATTATGACACTTTTCCCACTAAATACTTCATCATGATGTCCAAAAAGTAAGGGCATTTTCCCATCTAACCAAGATGACATTATCACACCTAACAAACTAGTAATAATTCTGTGATATCCAAGGATAGACAGAGATGGCCTGGAACTTTCCATCTCACGGTGAACATCAGGGAGGCACTCCTTGCTAGGGATTGGGGCTGGGGAAATAAGAGAAAGAAAGTATGGGGTGACTTCAATGCAAACCTTGGATTCAGGCACAGCAGAAATAGGTCTGGCTTCACTCCAAATACTGCCCCACGTCCTCAGGCCTTCCCTCAGCCTCACCAGTGGGCCTGGCAGGACCATGTTAAGATCCCGTTTACGTGGGAAAGCCCCCAGGCTCCTGGAGCACAGTGGGGCCCTGGGCACTGTGGCTGCTGAGCCAGGCGGGGTCTGTGCCCTGGTTGACCCGGTCCTGAGGCTAGACTCACTCCGCTGCAGACGCACTTGCTGGAGGGCTCGGTGAGGGTGCACGGAAGCCTGGCCTATGTCCCCCCGCAGGCCTGGATCATCGGGGGAGCATTCGGGAAAGAATTCTCATAGGAAGCCAGTACGACAAGGCCCGGTAAGCTTCTCGAGGGGTAGGGCGGGACGTCGGGGTGTGTGGCTGGTTTGCGGAGGGACCCCTGGCAACTGCTAACTCTTGCTGTGTGCTCACTTATATGCATCCCTGTGTTCCCTTCTCGTCGGCAAAGAAATATTCTTACCATATCCATTTTCTAGGCAAGTAAGGTGAGCCCCCAAGAGGTGAAATAATTTGTCCAAAATCATTCAGCTGCTAGGATATGACAGAGCCAGAATTTGAACCCGGTTGCTTTCAGAAACTTCAGGCTTAACTATTATGCTATTCTGGCTCAAAATAACCCTCCCCTTCCAAAAATGTTACTTTAAAACTGCGTTAATTAATTCCTAACCCCTAAGTCAAAAGGGAAAACACATGGGATGATGAGGTTGTGCAACATAGAGGGAAGGAGTTTGGATTCACAGCCCAGTGAGCCGCCTGCCTCCCACCCACACCCCTCCTTGCCCGTTGCAACCTCTCCCTGCCAGGGTCCCGGGGTGGACCTGCTTGAGACATGCACTTGGAAATCGTGAGTGAAGTCTAGTCAGTGGAGGATCCAGGAAAAGTGCCCTGATTGCTGCAGCCGTGCTTCCAGCTCTGCTGGACTCTGGCCTCCTTCGACTGTTTGCTTGATTTTGCAATCTGCCCCTTGTAACAGTGCTGAGGGGCACAGATATGTGGGTGTATAAATCGGTCATCTCCAGCCAGTTGTTCTGTGGGCACCTCAACATCAGGTCCAATGCCGACTTGTGAGCACCCTGCTAACCCAGCCCCCACCCCGCCTGCTTCTCTTCTCAAATTCCCAGATAGGCTTAATGGCATCACTGAACTGTGCATCCCAAGGAGGCTGACGCCTCCACCTCTGATACCTTCCACATCTAATTGGTCAGCAACCCTGCATTACTCAACCTCCTAAAAAGCTCTTGTATTTCCCTTCTCTTCTCCATCTCCACTGCCAGTTCTGGGCTGTGACCTCCTGCTTAAACTGTGCCCACTGCCCCTGCCTTTGGGTTCCTGTCTCTAACTTTCGCCCTCTCTGTTCCTCTCTGTGCACTGCCGCCAGGTCAGTTGTCCTAAAAGACAGCTCTCATCTTGTCGCTGCTCGGCTTTCAGACTGACAAGACTCATAGAGCAGTTTTGAAATATCTGTCAAAAATAAAAATGGGGCTTCCCTGGTGGCACATTGGTTGAGAGTCCGCCTGCCAATGCAGGGGACATGGGTTCGTGCCCCGGTCCGGGAAGATCCCACATGCCACGGAGCAGCTGGGCCCGTGAGCCATGGCCGCTGAGCCTGCGCGTCCGGAGCCTGTGCTCCGCAAAGGGAGAGGTCACAACAGTGAGAGGCCTGCTTACCGCAAATAAATAAATAAATAAATAAAAATAAAAATGCACCAACTTTTGACTCAGAAAATCCACAGCTAGATATTTAATGCATAGATTATGTCCCCCATGAACACCAAGACCCATGTACAAGAATGTTCACATCGAATTATTCAGGGTAGCAAAAGATTAGAAGCAACCCAAATGTCCAGCATTAGGGCACTGGTTAAACAATTTATGGCGCATCCATATAATGGAACACTGTAGTGTCATTAAAACAGTGTAAACGTATATCTGCTGCACGTGTACATATATCAGTAGATTATTTCTGAATATGTGCATAGGAAACTCTATTAGTGACTGATTCCGAGGAAAGCAAAGATGCGAGGGAGACTTGCTTTTCACCTTTTCTTCCTTTTGTTCTGTTCAAATATTTACCAAGCGCACGTGCTGGATTAAAAGAAATGAAGGTTCTCAAGATTGCTTTGGCCTTAAAAAACTACAAATAAAGCTACCATACGACCCAGCAATCCCACTACTGGGCATATACCCTGAGAAAACCATAATTCAAAAAGAATCATGTACCAAAATGTTCATTGCAGCTCTATTTACAATAGCCCGGAGATGGAAACAACCTAAGTGTCCATCATCGGATGAATGGATAAAGAAGATGTGGCACATATATACAATGGAATATTACTCAGCCATAAAAAGAAACGAAATTGAGTTATTTGTAGTGAGGTGGATGGACCTAGAGTCTGTCATACAGAGTGAAGTAAGTCAGAAAGAGAAAAACAAATACCGTATGCTAACACATATATATGGAATCTAAGAAAAAAAAGGATCATGAAGAACATAGGGGTAAGACGGGAATAAAGACACAGACCTACTAGAGAATGGACTTGAGGATATGGGGAGGGGGAAGGGTAAGCTGTGACAAAGTGAGAGAGTGGCATGGACATATATACACTACCAAACGTAAAATAGATAGCTAGTGGGAAGTAGCTGCATAGCACAGGGAGATCAGCTTGGTGCTTTGTGACCACCTAGAGGGGTGGGATAGGGAGGGTGGGAGGGAGGGAGATGCAAGAGGAAGAGATATGGGGACATATGTATATGTATAACTGATTCACTCTGTTATAAAGCAGAAACTAACACACCATTGTAAAGCAATTATACTCCAATAAAGATGTTAAAAAATAAAAGAAATGAAGGGAGGAAGGAAATGAAAAAAGCCTCCTGTGGTTTACCATTAAATGGAGGATCGAGGCCAAATTTCTCAGCATGGAATGCAAGCCCTTCCCTTCCAAACTTGGGAAGGCTGGAGGGTGTGCGCCTGGCCACTTGTCTCTTTAGCTCCCTGTCCTTCGCAGGTACCTCCAGGTGCTCCACTGCTGCTCCCTGAACCACGACCTGGAAATTCTGCCCTTCGGAGACATGACGGAGGTGAGCTGGAGGCGAGCGTCCCCCAGCCCTGTTGTGACAGAGCCCCTGTCATGGTGTTCTGGGGTCCCCAGCCTGCCTCTCTGGGTAGGTAGAGGAAGGACCCCGGCTCTTCCTTCCCAAAGCAGCCCGAGCTGGCTCTGCAGCCTCAGAACCTCCCACACCGAGGGAGGGAAGTTGGGGCTCATCTGACCTTGGGAGCTGACAAAGAGGCTATCTTGCCCCACAAGGGTGGGAGCTGACCTCCGACTTCTCCTTCTGAAGCAAGAGAGGAGACCCTGTGAAGATAAGAAGCTTCCGGATGTCCACCTTTGCCCCACCCACTGCCCTGCTCCTCTCTGGCAGCACTTCCTTTGACAGTGGGAATGACAACCGTGGCCCCACCACGGCAGTGTCAGTTCTGACTGCTGCGTTGTCCTGATAACTCTCCATCTTGCACATCTGTAGCCACCTTTATTCCATATAAGACCTACGTAAGATAAAAGCAACATTGTTGTCTTGATTTTGTTATCTAATAATAGATAGATTATCTTACTGCATTCAAGGTACTATTCTAGCAACTCTAATGTATTGTCTTAGTTAAGCCTCAGATAACCCTAGGAGGTCAGTTCTTTTATTATCCTTCCTTTAAGGATGGGCGTGTGGAGGGCAGAGAGCTCAACTGTCTTGTTCAGGGTCATGTTTTCAGTAGGAAGAACCAGGTCTGGTCTGTAAAATGCGTCAGTAATAGTACTGAGCTCATCAGGATGATGTGAGGTTTAAGTAAGTTGACACATACATGCTTTGAATTGTGCCTGGCATAGTGTAGGTGTTACGCCCTCATTAGAGGAACACAGTAGGCATTTAGTCAGTCTTTGCTGAGTGAGTAGGGAAACTGAGCTTTGCCCAGGTCAAGCAGCTTATCTGTGGTCACATGGTGAACTGGAGGCGGAGCAGTGACAACAGGTCACCCTGCTGTTCTTTAAACTCTGCTTCTTCTCTACAGAGTCTCCAGAGTTCATGGTAGAGCAGGGATAGGACTTAGACCTTGGCTGCCTCGTCCTCAGAGCCTGGCTGAGGGATGCGCCAGCCGGTAGCTGCCTGGGGTGCCAGTCTGCTAGGGGACCCCAGGCATTCTGCCCAGTGATTCTGGTTTGCACCCTCGACTCCTGACATGATGGGTGTCATGGAAGGTGGCCCTTCCCAGGGCAGCCACAGCAGAGCCTGCCCACCACCACAGCTATGGTGCAAACAGTCTTGGGCAATACCCCAAACCCAGGCCAGTGGTCCTCCCAGTTGGTGGTTGCAGTCAACGGAGGTTTAAAACATGGATAAGATGTAAGAAGGTGCTGTTTCTTGGGAATAAATGATTTACTTTACAAACTAAATTGTCAAAAGTTTAATACGCCTTCTGAGAAGCTGACTGATTTAGAAAAATTGTATCTAATTATGAATTACAAATTTTAGTTAACTGAAAATCAGTTTTTTCATCCCCTACTAAGCAGATTTTGAAAAATATTTTTTAAATGCCAGGGGTGCCAAATCACTAGGCGTCCAGGAGTGTGCATCGAAGGGGCTTAGTCTGTCCACCTGCCCACCTGGCTGGTGGGAGCACACCTGGCTGGGTCACACTCTAGACACAGTGCCTTTGGCTGCCTGTCCGTAGATCAGGGACTGGGGCCTCAACCTCTCGGGGGGGCAGAAGCAGAGGATCAGCCTGGCCCGAGCTGTCTACTCTGACCGCGAGCTTTACCTGCTGGACGACGCCCTGTCGGCCGTGGACACCCAAGTGGGGAAGCACATCTTTGAGGAGTGCATTAACAAGGCACTCTGGGGGAAGACCGTCACCCTGGTGACCCACCAGCAGCAGGTGACCACCCTCCCAGGGCTCTGGCCGTGATTGGCAGACAATGTAGCTCCTCAAGCCCCTACCATCTCAGTGTGATCAATAGCCTCCCAGAAGTTACCCCCTCATCTCAGACAGACCCCGAAGTCAGGGAGAACTTGATTTCCTCTGCTTTCCACGTGGAGAAGATAGGCTGGTAGGAATTGCAACCAAATTTTAAAGTCTCCTTCATTTTCAAAATTGTGTGGGTGGCCACTGCTTTTGAAGTTACAGAAAAAAAGAAAAAACTCCCTGAGAGAAGAATTCCGCAAGTCTCACATTCTTCCATCAAGCGCAGTGGCTGTGCTGGGTGCTGCCTCTCACGGGTCCTTTTCCCTAGATATGATCATACCTGGTTTTGGCCTTAAGACCCTATTATTATTTCTCCTTTGTCTTCTATTTTGGCTTTACTATTTTTTAAAATTAATTAATTTATTTATTTTTGGCTGTGTTGGGTCTTCGTTTCTGTGCGAGGGCTTTCTCCAGTTGCGGCGAGCGGGGGCCACTCTTCATCGCGGTGCACGGGCCTCTCACTATCGCGGCCTCTCTTGTTGCGGAGCACAGACTCTAGAGCTCAGGCTCAGTAGTTGTGGCTCACAGGCCTAGTTGCTCCGCGGCAGGTGGGATCCTCCCAGACCAGGGCTCGAACCCGTGTCCCCTGCATCGGCAGGCAGACTCTCAACCACTGCACCACCAGGGAAGCCCTGGCTTTACTATTTTTTGGTATAAAATATTTAAGACATAAAAACAGGTTAGAAAATAATCTAATGAAAGCCCATGTATCTACCACCCAGATGACACAGTCCGACGTTGATGGCCCTCAATTACACTCTCTTCCCTCCTTCCTGCCCCACTCACTCGGCTGTTCATTGTTCCCATGTATGTCTTCACACTTTTACAACATACGTATGAATCTCCAGATGTGAGCAAGTGTCCTTTTGCATATTTAAAAACTTTACATAATTGACATTTTCCTTTCTGTGTCCTTCGGTAATTTGCGTTTCTACTCAACTTTATATTTTTAAGAACTTCCATGTGAATACATGGAATTTTATTTCATTCTCACTTGCATTGTATTTCAATATCTGAATATTCCAGAATTTATTTCTCCAGGATGGACATTTAGGTTGTTTCCCATTTTTCACGTTTACAAGAAATGCTTCAACATACATGCTTCTACATGTGCTTTTATGCACGTGTTTGAGAGGGCTTTTTTTAGGGTTGTGTTTTAGGAGTAGAATTATTGGTTCATAATTCTTCAAAAATCTTTAACTTTACTAGATATTGTCAAATTGTTTTTCAAAGTAGATGTACCAGTCTACAGCCCTACCCCCACCCCGAACTTTGTAAGAGTTCCACTTACCCCAGCCATTACCAACACCCGGGGTTGTCCAGTGTTTAAGTTTTTGCCAAACTGGTGGCATAAAATACCTTGTCATGATTTAAATTTATATTTTCCTTTTGAAGAGTGAAGTTGAATAGCTTTTTTGTATGCTTACTGAAGACCTTATTTCTTCTGACTCTTCAGTATTTAGAGTTTTGTGGCCAGACCATTTTGTTAGAAGATGGGAAAATCTGTGAAAAAGGAATTCACAGTGAGTTAATACAGAAGAAGGGGCGATATGCCCAGCTCATCCAGAAGATGCATGGGGAAGCCATACAGGTGATTTCCAACCCACCCCACTCTCACTCCTGACCCAACGGGGAGGACCACCCCCTGCATCCACAGCTTGTGTTTTCTCCCCAGGGAGTGTTGCAGGGCATAGCAAAGGCAGCAGAAGAGCTACAGGTGGAAGGTCGGGCCCAGACCACTTGTCCAGAAGAGCGTCTCAATGAAAATGCTGGTAAAAGTGCTGGGGAACAGAGTGAGAACCTCTGCCTGCCTGCATCTTCCAGAGGCCCTGGCATTTCCTCCTGGATGAGAGACCAGGCCATGTCACTCATTGAATGGGGTCCCAGACATCGCACATACAGGCTACAGATCCAAGTATCTGAGGGCTGTGGGGAGTGAACTGTGCTGGTCAGGAGGCCTGAAGCGTCCAGGAAGTGAGTATTGGTGGGGAAACAGCTGAGCATGTGCAGAGGCAGAGGCAGGATGGGGGTAGCTTTGACCTTGAGTGGCTCAAATTTAAAACTTTGCAAGGCATCCAGGCCATTAATTCATTACACATTTTTTTTGAGAGCAAAGGTATTGAAAGTTAGAAATGATTTGGGCCCAGTCCTAGGCATCCAGAAGCTCATGGCCTTGCTCTTTTCTGAGACAAGGCAGCAGAAGAGAAAGTTTTACTTTTTTTTTTTTTTTTTTTTTTTTGTGCGGTACGCGGGCCTCTCACTGCCGTGGCCTCTCCCGTTGCGGAGCACAGGCTCCGGACACGCAGACTCAGCGGCCATGGCTCACAGGCCCAGCCGCTCCGCGGCATGTGGGATCCTCCCGGACCGGGGCACGAACCCATCGGCAGGCGGACTCTCAACCACTGCGCCACCAGGGAAGCCCTTTTTCATTTTTAAAATAAGACAAGTTCTGGATTTGAATTCCAGCTCCGCTGCTCACAAAGCTGGGTGACCTTAGCCAAGCAAGTTAAACTCTCTGAACCCTCACTGGCAAAAATAGAGGTAATAGTGCTTACATTACAGGGTCGTAGTGGAGGTTAGAAGAGATCAGGTATAGGGAAGGTCTCAGGACAGTGCCTGGCACATTGTAGGTTTCTGTCACCAATAGAGTCTTCAGCTGCAAAGATCAGAAACCAATTTGGGCAGAAAAAGAATTTATTGGCAGAAAAGGGTGTAGATCACGGAATGAAAGGAAAAGTTGAAGAACCAGGCCTCAGCAACTTTGGGTTCTAAAGTAGCAGGAACACGTACAGAATCCTTTTGAAGCAAACCTACTCCAAACGTTTTTCATCTAGTATAATTTCCCTCAAATTAAAATTTCACGAAGAGAGCCCTCTTCTCCAGGGAGAACTGTGGTGTTGCTATTAGAAGGGAGAGCGTTGGGCAGAAACAACAGATGTCTCCCCCGCAGGGCTGTCTCCTGTTATTGTTGTAGTTGTCATTGGCAACATCTACTGATATCTCCAGGCACCTGGTCTCTCTGCCCTGCTGTAGGCCAAGAGTCTGCTTGGGCTGGTGTCACAACTGTTTTTTGAGGAGTTGTCTCAGAAGTGTATTGCTACAAAGCATCTTAGCAATCATCTATAAGCCCGCCAGTTGTCAGATGAGGAAACAGAGAGGTTAAGTGATTTGCTTGAAGTTGTACAGTATCATGATGATAATTCTGGAACCCAGGTTTTCTAGTCCTAGGTCACTGCTTTCTTCATTCTCTCCTGCCGTCTCTCTCAAGCCACCAAGCCCTTGGGAACCGCAGGCCCTCCAGGGTTTATTGAATGGCTGGCGATGGACCCCCTTTTCAGACTTTGGAACCGGGGCAAACCTGGAAACCCTGCTGGTTAGAGTCAGACTTGGGTGGGGCACTGGGTGGCATCCAGAGCAGAAGGCTTTGCAAGGACTCCTCTTGACCCAGGAAGGAGATACAGGAGATTGGGAGGCATACTGTTTCCTTCTTTTCGCTGATCCAGTGCTAGAAAATCAGCTCACACAGAAGGAGAAGATGGAAAAAGAGTCCCTGAAGTGGAGCATCCACCACCATTACATCCAGGCAGCCGGAGGTACGGGCTGTCAGATGCTCCAGGCCAGGTCTATCCCTGAAGCTGGGTCAGACCAGAATGTGCAAGGTCATGTGAGGTAGAGGGACCCAAAGGGTCATGCCATTCATGAGTTTAACTTACATAATCCCAACCATACTCAACTATAGTAACTCTACCACCATAGTCAATGCCAGAAGTTATGTTTTCATGTGTACTTGGCATTTCAAAATCAAATATGGTAAGACATAGACATGTAAATTATTGTCGCTAAGGGAAAAGTATTGCTATGGATCCCTAACTAAACTATACAATGTTGTAAACACAAAACCAAGTATATGATACTGTGCTTTTTGAGTAATTTAATTTTTGATAGTATTTTGACTCCATGCCAACTTTTTATTCTTCATTGACTTTGGAACCTAACCCTGGGTAAGATGTGTCTTCTCTCTACCTGTCTAGGGGAGGAAGAGGTAGGCTGCACATAGGAGATCACCATCCTCACCCCTTCCACCGTGGGCATCCCTGCAGGACGTAATACAGAGGCTGACCAAAGCAGGGGAGCAGCAAATACTTGTGAAATGCATGAATGAATCAACAAACCAATTGATCTGTATTCAGGAAGTACCTACTATGGACTAGGCTCTGTGCTGAGCTCTGGAGGCAAGGGGGTATAAAGTCACCTAAGAAACTACCCTGTAATCTAGTTGGAGAATTAGGACGTTGCATCCACCAGTAGCAAGAGAGATCTCTGGGACCAGGAATAATCTCAGATATCATCAAAGAGAGGTGGCCCTTGAGTGGAGCTTAAGGAAGGGTAGAATTCAGTAAAAAGAATATGGGCATGGGACACAGACTGGAGAGGTGGATAGAGTGCCAGGGCAAGAGGCAGGTGCTAAAGGATGGCGTGTACCCTTTGTTTTCTCATCCTTGGCTTCCCCACTCACCAGCTCTGTGACTTTGGGCAAGTTACTTCCTCTCTTGGAGACTCAGTAAATGGGGATAGGAATTCCCAATTTGCACAGGGTGCTTTGGGCATTTTAAAGGGAGAATGATGGAGAAGGGAAAGCAGGGGCTCAGTTGGGTCAGAGAAGTGAAAAAGTACAAAAGGCTGGTGAGTGTCAGTGTGATTAGGCCAGCTGTGTCTGTAGCCAGCAAGCTGTCTATCCTCTCACAGAGACTGGGAGACAGAGGCTCTGTCCTTTCTGATGATTACATTTCAAAGGAATGGTTCTCAGGTCCTTAAGAGAGATGCTTCTGAGTTGCAGGAGATACATAGTCACAGCTGTGAGCCCTTCTTAGTAAGTGCTCTGAGGAAGGGAGATCAGGGGCCTGTCATCAGGTCCAGGCTGGAAGAAACAGTAAATTTTCCTGGCAGAGGCATTTTAATGAAGGTGGGGGGAGCTGGGATCCTCTGAGCGACACGCCTTTTCCTCTAGAAGCCATTCTAGAATCTGGTCAAGTCTTTTAGTGCAGGAGTTCGCACAGAGTTGTTCCGTGTTGAGGGCTCTGCGGCTCTCAGCCATTATGTGCCACGTTAACTCATTAACCTTCCCAGCTCATTCTGAGGTCGGTGTCACTGTTTGCATTTTACATTTGCAGAAACAGTGCTTAGAGAGGCTAAGGAGGCTGCCCTGAGACGTGAAGGTGCCTTGAACTCTGTGCTTTGAATCCAGGCCATGTTTTTCCAATGCTTTATTTGGTTAACTTTTGAGTCATTTGTCAGACACAGTTTGATCAGGAAAGCAGGAGCCACTTGAAATATTTAGAGCTTCCAAAGATTTAATACACAAATTAGAGGCTACACAGCCATTGGAAGGGCTGGAGGGGAGAGGGGAAGCAGGTTCCAGTGGTCTCAGAAGCAGGCAGCACTGAGGGAGCTGATCCTTGGAAGGATGCCTGCAAACCACTGGCCGAACTCCATGTCCCACGCACCTGTCCACAGTTGCCACTAGCGTGTGATGGCTTCTCCTCTTTGAACCTTTAGATTTCCTGTGAGTGTCTCTCCTTGGCAGAATCTAACCTCAGACCTCGCTCGCAAGGAGTCTGGCAAACCGAATTCCCAAGCCCTCCCCTGAATTGCAGTGGAGGGTATGGAAGGGGGCAGAGGTGATGCTGGATGATCCTCTAGCACAGATTTCTAACACCACAGAGTGAAGTAACTTATCAACCATTTTCTACCCTGACAGAAGAAAAGAGGCCACATTAGACAGCAGGTTGCCTTGGGACAAAGAGGCATTGAGAGAGGGATGAATGGAAGTCCTAAAGGTTGTGGGGTTGAGTTTAGAGCAGTCAGAGTGGAGTGGGAGATAGAGTGGAGGCAAGAGCTGGAGTCAGGGAGACTGCTGTTGTAGTGGTCCAGGGGACAGAAAATGAGGGCTTAGTCCAGGGCAGGGCAGTGGGGAAGGAGAAGGGAAAAGCAACAGCGCTGAGCAGGGAGGTTGTAATGTATAGTTTCATCTTCTACCAGCTACTGAGTCTTAGGTAGCCCCAGGAAGAAGGATTTTCCTCCCTGCTGAATTTCACCCTGGACTCAGATGGTCTGACCCTCTGAAAAAGAAAACTCACAGTTTTCCTCTATTCACACACAATGTTTCTGATACCCACTGTGCAGGTTTTTCCCAACATCAACCAGTTCTCCAACTCTCTGGACACTAGCTGGGTGTGCTACAATTCAATTCAATTCTGACTCTACTTACCTGGAGTTAGCACAGACCCCACAGGTTAAGGGCTCAGTTCCACAAGACTGCTCCCATTTCAGGTGCCAATCACAAGTCTGACGTTCTGTACTTCTGATGAATCAGCTGTAAATTGGGGATTCCCCTGACTGCCTCTTTGGGTTTGCTAATTTGCTAGGATGGCTCACAGAACTTAGGGAAATATTTTAACCAGTTTTTAAACTAAGGGATATAATAAAGGATACAGATGCACAGCCAGATGGAAATGTACATAGGGTGGGGTCCAGAAGGGTCCAAAGTGCGGGACCTTCTGGCACATGGATGTGTTCACCAAGCTGGAAGCTCTCCGAGCCCCGTGCTTTAGGGATTTTTATGGTGGCTTCAACAGGTAGGCATGATCGATTATTAACTCAATTTCCAGGCTCTCCCCACTTCCCAGAGGATGGGGGCAGAGCTGAAAGTTCCAAGCTTGGACTCATGGCTTGGTCTTTCTGGTGACCAGCCCCAATCCTGAAGCTATTTAGGGGCCCCCAGCCACTAGTCATCCGATTAGCTACAAAAGACTCTCTTATTGCTCCAGAGACCCCAAAGGTCTTAGAAGCGCTTGTGTCAGGAACCAGAGTCAAAGGCCAAATACTACCACAAATGATGCTCTGAGCACCCCCATCACTTAGGAAATTGCAAGTGTTTTAGGAGCTCTGTGCCAGGAATTGGGGACAAAGTCTAAGCATATTTCTTATCATACCACACCCCCTGTCCTTTCTTGAAGACCGATAGCAGTCAAGAGAGCAATAGGACCACTGCAGACCCAGGTGACGTATTGGACAATCCTCAGCTGCCCTTTTGCCAACTGGTGTATGGCCTCAGTGCCCTGTTCGCAGTCTGCATGGGCTTCTGCACCTCGGCGGCTTTCACCGAGGTCGTGAGGAAGGCACCCACAGCGTTGCACAGCAAGCTCTTCAACAAGGTATGGGCCTGGGCACTGGGCGTGGCCAAAGGCTGAGCCCTGACCTTGCTCAACTTTCTTTTTTTAATTACTAGACTTTCTTTTTTTCGTCTACAGAAAAATTGAGCAGAAAGTACAGAGTTCTCTTTTATCCCTCACCACATCCTCAGTTTCTCCTATTATTAATATCTTGCTTTAATGGGGGACATCTGTTACAATTGATGAGTCAATATTGATACATTATCAACTAAAGTCCAGAGTTTACATTAAGGTTCACTCTTTGTGTTGTACATTCTATGGGTTTTGACAAATGTATACTGGTATGTGTCTACCATTACGTATCATACAGAATAATTTCACTGCCCTAAAAGTCCCCTTTGCGCCACCTATTCATCCCTCCCCCTCCCTTCCCCCAGACGCCTGACAACCACTGATCTTTTTTGCTGTCTCCATGGTTTGGAGAATGTAATGTCATAGTTGTAAGTGTATACTGGGTCACTAGCTGGGTGGGAGCAGGCCAGAGAATGAGATAGGTGCATTGAAACTCTCCTACCAGTGGAGGCATGATTGTAGAAGTTTAGTGTCCCTTGCTGGAGGGTCAACCCTCAGCTACCAATGCTGGCCTCCATTGTCTGAGCACTGTCACATAAAGGGCTGTTTATAATTTCCTTAAGTTCCCTTTGAAGTGGGTATTTTAGCCTCATCTTACATATGAGAAAACTGAAATCCCACAAGTGTTATGGTTAGAATGTGTGTTGTGGTTAGAATACCAAATTGTCTGGTATTTCACTACCTCTTGGAAATATCCTTTTTCTCTCTCACTTATCAAGTATTACTATGTGCCAGACTCTGGGGTGGGCACTGGGTTTACAATGGTAAATGAACAATGCAAGTATGGTTTGGGTCATCATGGCCTTATAGTCTAAGGAGGGAGAGGGACAAGAAAATAGGCTGTTGTAATATGGTGTGCAGAGTTACCCATGGGGTGGGGCACACAGGGCCATAAAGACATGATGCACCTAACCCCAGCTTGGTGGTGGTGGAAGGAAGGTAGGAGTCCAAGAAGGCTTCTTGGAGGAAGTGACCTCTATGCTAAGACCTGAGGATGAATGGGATTTCGCCAGTTCAAGATTAAGAGGCGAGCAGAAGCAGAGCGTTTCCAGGGAGCTGCGTGGAGTTCAGGAAGGCTGGAGCTCAGAGCTGTAGAGAGGGGGCTTCTCAGAGGGATCTCGGGAGGCAAGGAGGCCACCCATCAGTCCTTGTAGATTGAATGCAAATTGTGTTTTCATTTTAGGAGGGTGAGGCCAGGGCATTTCCCCACAACTCATATAAAGCAACTGCCTTGGTGGAGCCAGAAGGCAGGAGAGGGGAAATTCTACCCAAGGCCTGGCACTCTTCACCACCTGGCCTGTGGTGGTGACACCAGCTAGCTGGTCTCTAAGTTTCTGACTCTGCATTCCCAGATTCTAGAAATATCTAATGCCCAGGCCTCAAAGAGATATTCTGTATTTTAATTTTAAGAAATGTTCAAGTTTTTTTCATTAGAAAATACATTTCATATTTAAAACATTTTCCTTTTTCTCATCCTTTTATGGCTTTATTGATTTTAAATTTGCCTTTGTAGTTTTAAATAAACACAAGTAAAGGACAAATCTCTGAAAAAATTGGCTCAACTGCAAAATCAACAAACTGCAAAAACAAAAACAGAACCAGATTATTTTGATACTTAAGGAGGCAACCAGAGCCCCTGTGGCTGTGTCCCCACCGTTTTCTTCTAATCCCTCGTGAGAGTGGGCTCTCACAGACCCCTTTCATGCCACAGCTGAGCTGAGTCCTGCTCCCAAGCCCTTCTCCCTGCACCCCGCTCCCCATGAGCGCTCAGCATCCTAGAGAGGGTGATTGTTTTAGTCTTTGATTTGTCCCAGTGATTGTGACAATTCTTTTTGCTTTACTTAGCTCATGTATTTAACAAAAGATTCCGGAGATAAAATTAAAGACAATTTAGATGCAGGAAAAGAAAACAAGGAAGCTCACAGCCGGCCCCTCTGAAGTTTGCTGCTCCCCACTTTAGACGGCAAATGAACTATATTTAGTCAGCAGGATCCAGGTATTTGCCATGAGGGCTGCTGTAAGTAAGGGACACTTCATGACTGAAATAATTATAATTTATTAATAGGCAAAATGTATTTTCTTCCTTTCTCCCTTCTCCTTTCATTGCTTCCTTTAGTTTTGGCTTTATTAGATACTATTAACTTCTATTCATTTCTTTGTTTTGTGTTATGTCTTGAGAAATACATGGGGAAATGAAAGTGGTCAGTGGTCAGTAGGTCCGTGCCTTGACCTTTTAAGAAATGCCTCCAGTGAAGAGCGTGGCTGTGCTGGGGGTGAGGGAAGCCTTGGGAGGCCTGGTCCTGTCATGGTTTTGTTGTTAACTACTTGGGTGACCTTGAGCAAGTCACTAAGCTGCTCTCCCTTCTCTGGGCTTCAGTTTCCTCATCTGTAAAATGAGGAGGATGAACTAGATGGTTTTCTTAGAACTTTTCTAATATGAAATGCTCTTTGATCTCCAAAGGACCTCACATCCAGTGCTTTTAGAGGTCAGGTTGGGATGCCACCTTCAAGAAGGGGCAGTCATGGTTAAAATCTACCCAAGAGTCCATCTTATGCAATTGTGGTGGAATGACTGTTACTAATTTTTGGTGATACTGAGTGAAATGGTCCCATCTTTTTTATTGAGAAAAAAGTAAGAGTAAGAGTCGAAAATAATTGTAAGAGTTAGTATTAATAGCAATACCAGGAGGCAGGTATTGTTCTGAGGACTTTTAATGTATTATCGTTTCCCTCCTTTTTATTTATTTTTTTGTTTTTATTTATTTTTTTTGAACATCTTTATTGGAGTATAATTGTTTTACAGTGGTGTGTTAGTTTCTGCTTTATAACAAAGCAAATCAGCTATACATATATATATATCCCCATATCTCTTCCCTCTTGCGTCTCCCTCCCTCCCACCCTTTCCTTCCTTTTTACTGTTTTTTTTTGTTTGTTTTTTTGTTTTTTCTTTTGCGGCACGCGGGCCTCTCACTGCCACGGCCCTTCCTGCCACGGAGCACAGGCTCCGGACGTGCAGGCCCAGCGGCCATGGCTCACGGGCCCAGCTGCTGCGCGGCTCGTGGGATCCTCCCAGACTGGGGCACGAACCCGCGTCCCCTGCATCGGCAGGTGGACTCCCAACCACTGCGCCACCAGGGAAGCCCTCCTTTTTAAAATAATAGTTTTATCAGGATATAATTCACATACCATGAAATTTACCCTTTTAACTTGTATATTTTTAATATACAATAATATAATATATAATATACAATAATATACCCTTATATTATTTCTTAAAATTTATTTATTTTATTTTTGGCTGAGTTGGGTCTTCATTGCTGTGCACGGGCTTTCTCTAGTCATGGCGAGTGGGGGCCACTCTTGGTTGCAGTGTGCGGGCTTCTCGTTGCAGTGTGTTCTCGTTGCAGAGCATGGGCTCTAGGCACATGGGCTTCAGTAGTTGTGGCACGCAGGCTCAGTAGTTGTGGCTCATGGGCTCTAGTGCGCAGGCTCAGTAGTTGTGGTTCACAGGCTTAGTTGCCCCTCAGCATGTGAGATCTTCCCGGACCAGGGCTCGAACCCTAGTCCCCTGCATTGGCGGGCAGATTATTAACCGCTGCACCACCAGGGAAGCCTGATAATGTACCCTTTTAAATTGTATATTTTAGTATATTTGCAGAGTTGTGCAACCGTCATCACAACTCTGAAGCATTGTTATCATCCCATTTTACAAATGAGGACACGGAGACTCAGAGGGGTTAAGTAACTTGCCCACAGGCCCATAGTAGTAGGTAGAAGAGTGGGGCAGCCCTGGAGTCCAGGCAAATTGACTCTGGAGCCCCTGCTTTTAACCACTGCTCTATGTTGCCTTCCCTGAATACCCTTCAGGCTGCATCCTGTACCTCTTCAGAGCCTGAGGGTAGCTGGCGTCTTCATCAAGTCCCAAGCAAGGCCTGCAGCCAGCCTCATGACCTGGGTTGCTTTTGTCCTTGCAGGTGTCCCGCTGCCCCATGTGTTTCTTTTCACCACCCCAGCAGGCCGACTCCTGAACTGCTTTGCAGGGGACTTGCATGAGCTGGACCAATTCTTGCCCACTGTGGCTGAACAGTCCCTGCTCCTGATCTTGGTGGTGACCACCATCCTGATGATCGTCAGTGTGGTGTCTCCCTCTGTCCTGCTGATGGGAGTCGTAACACTCATTGTTTGCCTTGTTTATTTTAGATGAGTGGGTTCTTTTCGCTTGTGAATGAGGTTTGTGACTTGGGGTATGAGTCTAGGACCAACCTAGAATTGGAGGGTCCCAGAGGCAGATGGCCCAGGTTACTCACTCCCATTTTCGATGCAGAATGTTCAAGAGGGCCATCAATGCGTTCAAGAGCCTGGAGAACTACAGTTCCCCTTTATTTTCCCACATCCTCACCACTCTGCACAGCCTGAGCTCTATCCATTTCTATGGAGAAACTGAAGATTCCATCAGCAAGTGAGTCCCTCTGCTGTCTGAGGGTGATGGGCACTCTGGGGGTGGTGGGGCGCAGGAAGCCAGGAAAAAGAGTATCTGGAAACAGGATCATCTTCAGAAGAATCAGAGAGAGCTCTGTTTTATCCCACTTGTTTCTCCGAGCCTCCAGAACCTCATCTGGAAGATGGTGCTTATAAGAATAAAAAATGTAAGTGATATGAAAAATGCTTGTCAACCTTAAAGATCTGTGGCTATGGGTTTCTGTGGTGGCGCAGTGGTTGAGAGTCCACCTGCCGATGCAGGGGACACGGGTTCTGCCCCGGTCTGGGAAGATCCCACATGCCGCGGAGCGGCTGGGCCCGTGAGCCATGGCCGCTGAGCCTGCACGTCCGGCGCCTGTGCTCCGCAACGGGAGAGGCCACAACAGTGAGAGGCCCGAAAAGATCTGTGGCTGTTATATACATATATCAATATAATTAATGGTAAGATGTGTTACTGTGTTAGCACTTACTGCATTGGTTTTCTTTTTTCTTTCGCTTCCAAACAGGCATCTAAATATAATAAAATAATAAAGAACAAGGGCTCTCTAAATAACACAATTTTCTTCACTATTCACAGCCACAGATTTGCCTTCTAATGTTTGTTGCAACAAACAAACAAATCCTACAATTGTTGCTGAAGTTTAATTGTGTAACATAAACTTATCTACTTGTAAAGATCAATCAAACATGGTCTGTGCTGAACTACAAGAAGCTTACCGTCTAATGGGAGACAGGAGACACAAACGTATGTTTTTGTAATAAGACAGTGTTGAATATGATAAGACAGCATAGGAGAGGAGCAGGTAAAATGCCCTGGGGGTTCAGAGGAGAAAACGACGACCCACATCTGGGGATCAGGAAAGGCTTCGGGGAGGAGGCAGCATCTGAGGTGGCCTTGAAGCCTGGGAAAATTGGGGCACGTGAGATGGTGTGTGCTCTGTTGGCTGAAATATTGGATGAGCCATGGTGCCAGCTCTCCCAGTGGCACTGGAGAGACCCAAGGACTGCGCAGACACTAGGACTAAGGGATCCTGGAGTGACACATTCATTCGGTCAACACTGAGAACCTACCGGGATACAGCAGTAAACAAGGTGGAAAAGTACAAGGAAGGGATCACTCCCCTTCACTCACTCACAAATCTGGGCATGTATTCACTCTCATTGGCCCAGTTGCGGTAACTTGCCCACCCTGGGCCAACCATCAAGGCCAGGGGGAGAAAACTGCTGATAGGCCTAAATCGGTCAGAGACCACTCCTAGATCTGGGGTCAGGTGAACTCCATGGCTGAGAAAGGGGTAGGAAGGAATCCCCCCAATTTTCTTTGTTGGCTCTTTGATGAGAGTGGGGAGCTGGATGCTGGAGGAAGCAACCAGTGCCCACCTTGGGAAACCCTGGGTTAGACAAATACATGTGGCTTTCAGGTTGTCCTCTCCTTCTCAGGTTTAAAAGGCTGACGGATGCACAGAATAACTACCCGCTGATGTTTCTGTCTTCCACGCGATGGGTGGCACTGAAGCTGGAGCTCATGACCAGCATGGTGACCTTGATGGTGGCCTTGTTCACGTTTTTTGGAGTTTCCTCTGCCCCCTATTCTACAAAGCCATGGCTATCAGCCTTGTCCTGCAGGTGAGGGAGGGACTCTCAGATGGCAGGTGGTGGCCAGTGGTCTGTGGTCAGACTCAGGGGTCCACGGGACTTTGATCACACCTTGGGTTTTGGCCGTTTGTGACCTTACGAACGAGGTGCTTGGCTTTCTGAATCCGCAGCTTTGTTCTGGTTCCTCGTCACCTTTGAACTGAGAAGTCTGTATTTAAAGGTGTTTAACGGAATCATAGAATATTGGGATTGAAGGGGAGTCCACAGACAACAGAGTCCAACCCTCCTATTGTGTAGATGGGGAAATTGAGGCTCAGAGAGGGGAAGGAGTTGTCTGAACGGACAGAGCGTTAGAAGCAGAGCCAGGGCAAGACCTCTGACCTTTTGGTTTCCTGTCTGGTGTGTTTTCACTTTACTATTAATACCCTGATTCAGTTGTCAAACTTTTCTGAGGTATCTGGGTGAGGGAGCTGCGGAAAATGTAGGTTTCCCAGTCCTCCCCTGGAGCAGGTCTCTCAGACTTCAAAGTGTATAGGCTTGAAACTGAGCACTCGGCCCAGCCTGCCAGGCTGATTCAGCCAGGCCCGTGGGGCTGACAAGAGGGAGCATAGCTGGAGGGATTCGGAGTCAAGTCCTTGCCGGGCGGGGTCTTGGAATCTAATTTTAAAAATGGGCTCTCAGGGGGACTCTGGTGTAGCAGTTGGCAGGCCTCATGGTCTGACTTCCTCCATGCCAGGCAGTGGGGCCAAGGTTCATGTCCAGAGTCCTGGGGAAGGGCTCTCCATGAAGGCCAGATGCTGGCTCAGGGAACCCTGGCCGTCCCCTCCCCCAGGGGTACTCATTAACTATCCTCTCTGGATGCTTTCTCTCTAACTGGGCTTAGGTCTCGTGTGCCCCACGCTGAGGCATCCTTTTGGGTGCCGAGGGGCTCCCGTGTGCTCCTTGTTGAGCCCTGTGGCAGACATATGTTTGCACACACATACGGTGCTGTGCCCACATGCCCATGCCTGTGTGCAGACCCTTCCGAGGGCGCACGGGCCACGCAGGAGGCTGTGCAGTGTTCATGCCCACAGACAGCTGCCCCGTGCCATAACCAGTGTACTGGGGAGCTTGCACTGAGCCCGCGCCCTGCTGGGTACTTGCTGTGCTTTCTTCCATTGAACTCTTGCCACCTTCCGTGAGATGCGGCCAAGCAGTTAAGAATGTGTGGTTTGGAACGTGCAGGTTCACACCAGGCTCTGTCCATTATCAGCTGTGTGACTTTGGGGAAGTGTGTTACCCTCCTTATGCCTGGGATTCCTCTTCTATAAAAGGGAGATAATAAAAGTTCTGAAATCATGGACTTGTGAAGAATGTATGTAAACTTGAGGGTTCATGCATGTTAAAAACCTTGGCCCAGAATAAGTGCTGGATAAATGTTTGCTGTTATTGTTCCCAGCTTACAGATAGGAAACTAGAGTTTCTGGAGTTAATTTGCCCATATTCCCACAGCTGCTGAGAGACAGATTTGTCCATGGTGGGGCACACTCTTCTCTCTCTCTCTCTCTTTCTCCCTCTCTCTGACACACACATACATAAGCACACACTCGGCCACGCACAAACACATGCACACATGCCCCAGTGCAGAGTTGGCCCTGAGCCTTCCAGAACTCTGGGGAGAGGCCCCACACTGGAGTCCTGGGGGACGCAGAGTCACTAAGGCCAGAGATGCCCCTGCCTGCTGCACCCTGTGCCCAGGTTGTCCAGTGCTGGTGCAGGAAGCGGGTGGAGGCTTAGCTCTCCCAGGAGCACCATGCATACAGGTGTCCACTCAAGGTCGACCAGTTGTCCCACCACAGGCCACCAAGGAGGAGCTCCGCCTGGGGGTGTGATGATGTCAGAATGACCCCAGGTTCATCCTTTCTTCTCAACATCTGCTGCCCTGTTTGAGTGTCTCATCTCTATCCTGGGTAACAACCTCCTAGCCTCCCTGCCTCGCCCACCCCCGAGCCCCTTCCCATCCACCTTCTACACTCTTTCCCAGAGTGATCTTTAATTCTAGTTTTCCTCATGTTACTGCCTTGGTTAGAACCTCTAGAGACTCCCTGTCTCCTTATGCACCAAACCTAAGCCACAGACCTACATTCCAGGCCCTCAAATCGGGCCTCAGACCCCACGTGCACTCTCTCCTCTGGTCAAACTGGTACTTTGACTTCTGCGCGCACTCTTGAGGAAATTCGGGCTTTGGGAGGCAGGTATCACACACCATGTTGCTTTGTAGCCCTAAGAGTTTCTTAGTAAATATTAGAGATGTTTCTGGTTGCAAGCCAAAGTAAGCCAAAGAACCAGTTCAAAACGGCCTTGACAATCTGGCAACTTATTATCCCATGTGACCGGAAGGCTGGGGTAGGGCTGTTCTCTGTTGGCTAATTTACTGGCCTAGCATGAACCCATGATCATTTGATCTTTCTGCTCTGGCATTCACGCCTGATTTTTGTCCTCAGGATTGTCTACTCAAGTTCACAAAATGGTTGCTGAAGCCCCAAGCAGCACATCCTCACCCAGAAACTGCCAAAGACTGGAGAGTAGATAATTTTTCCATGTGTCCCCTTGTAAGAACAAGGAGTAGCTTCCTGGAATGCTCGCATCTGAGTCTTCCTTGTGCTTTGTTGGCCAGAGCTGTGTCATGGCTCACTCCTAAACCAGTCATTGGCAAGAGGAGAGAGATTAACATGAGTGGTTTGGAGTAACCAAGCCTTCCTGGAATTCCAAGCTGTAGACACCTGAACGTAACAGAGGATGTGTTAGCAAGGAAGGAAGAGGGGAGCAGCTGTGGATAGGCAATCAACTGTGTCTGATATCCCTTCCCAGCTCAGTGTCATTTCAGGATAGTGACCCCTTCTCTGACTTATATAGGCTTTCCCTCCCTGGCCTCCCTGGTCCGTACGTGCCCTTTGCTTTAGCCGCAGTCAAATGGCCTGCAGGGTCCTGAATGTATGCTGCCACTGTACTACTGTCAAGACTTTGTCCCTCTGTTAGGAACACCTCTCTCCACCTGTGTTTACCTGGCTAAATCCCACCTCTCCTTAAAAATGTAGCTCCAGTGCCAACTCCTCCAGGAAGCCTTCCCTGTGGCCCTTGTCTGGTGACTGTCCCCTGGCCACGACGGTGCTGTGGGCTGACTCTGTCGTGCTGCCTTCTCTGCTGACCTATCTCCCCATCCAACTGGGCACTCCTCGAGGGCAGAAACTGTGTCTGTTGCACTTTAAGCATGGAGTCTGGCCCAACACCTCCATGAGAGTTTGTTGACTGACTGTATAACGGAGTTGTTGCCCAGCACCTTCTGCATGGCCGGGGGGGTACAGAGCATAAAGACTGGGCCCCCATCCCAGCTCTGCCTTCGGCTTCCAGGTGATTCTCTGTGTACCATTTCTTCTATTTGGACCTCCATTTCCTCATCTATAGTGCCTCCAATTCCCAAGAATCCCTGAGACACCTCTTAACCTGGGTTTCCCTGAAGGCAGAGCCTGAGACAAGGACTCAGATTCAGGTAGATTATTTGTGAGAGGCTCCTTGGAAAGACGACCAAGGGAACAGGAGCACGAGACAGGGAAGGAGGAACTGCACCATGAGAGTGTGTCATTGAGGTCACTGTCTAGGTCATCAGCACTCAACTCCCAGGATTGTCCCCCAAAGGCTGAGAGACAGGAGACTTCATCTGCTGGTTCTTTTCCCTGTTAGTTGAGGGTTGCTCCCAAGGGCCATAACTCCTGTGTTTCTGGGCTGCACATGGGCTGAGTGGGCTCCTGTGGTGTGGATGAACGTTTTGAATGGAAAGCAGAGGGTTCCTGAGGTGGAACGGGGTTGGTAGGGTTGCTCGCCTACAACTGCCCACCACAGCTTCAGTGAAACTTAGGAGTAGCCTCAGGGGGGGCGCCAGAGGTACCTGCTCCATCCCTACAAGGGAAGTTGCCTTGGTTTGAAGAGTTGCTCGGGAGGAATGGCAACTCCCAGTCTTCAGGAATGGAGAGAGCCTGAGCTCACCCCCACAGCCTGCTAGCCTGATGCTTCTCCTTCGTTCCAGCTGGTGTCCAACTTCCAGGCCTGTATCCGGATTAGTTCAGAGACAGAGGCGTACTTTACAGCTGTGGAGAGGATGCTGCAGTACATGAAGGTGGGACACAGGTCTGGGCTTTATGCAGGGAGATCTAGAAGGCTCACATCCAGCCTGGGGCTCAGCTCCTGTGGCCTCTGCAAGCCCCAACACCTCAGGGGCCCTGAGATTTTCCCAGGAGGCAGCTGGGTTCCTGGTCCTTCCTCCCCATCTCCCCTGGAACTGTTCATATCATCTCTCAGAAGCTCTTCCACACCCCTTGGCTCATTTTGACCACATCCCTCATGGCATTCTTGGATGTAGAGGGAATGATCTGCCCTTTTTAGAAGTGAGGGGTTTGCACAAATATAATGATACTAATGATGACAATAATGATTGTTATTAATATTGCTTCTATTTATGTCCTAGTATTTAAGAGCCCAGATTTTGGAGCCAGATCACCTGGGCTCAGGTCTAAGCTTTGCCGCGTGAGTCAGCTGTGTACCCTTGTGAATTACTCAGCCTTTCTGCTCCCCGTCTCTGAAATGGGACAGATCACAGTATCTACTTCATTGGGTTATTACAAAGATTAAATAACATCACATGCAAATCACTTAGCATAGTGCCTGACCCATAGTAAAGGTTCACTATAATGATATGTAGATTATTTCATGGAATCACAAAACAACTTAAGGAGGTTGACTGAATTATTACCCCCAACATCCAGAGGAGGAGACTTTCCTCCCAATACACCCACCGTGCTCGATGCAGAGCTGTGGGCTTGGAGCCAGGCAGCCCTGGGTTTGAGTCTGCGGTCGTCCACTCACCAGCTGTGGGGTGTTAGCATGTCATCTGACCTGTTTGAGCCTCTATTTCCTCACCTGTGGAATCATCCAAAATTGCCTACCCCCTAGGATAGGGATCGAGAGAGATTAAGTCTGCATGAGGGCTCTGAGCTATAAGACATGCCCCACAGGGGTGAGTTAGCTCTGCTGTCCTTATCATCGTTATTCTGGATTCTGTTTCTTTAGAGTCTCATACAATAAATTAGAGAGAGTTTTCCATGTTAATAACAAGGGGACTAGCTATATGGTTTCTCACTCTTTAGGGATAAAATCATGTGCATTTCAGGTGATTGGGGGTGGGATGTTCCTCTTGGGGTGTCCTCTGATCACATGGTGGTGGCTTGACCCTGGTTCAGGGCAGGCTGGGGTGCATCACACACCCCACAGCTAGAGACCAGTGGGTCAGCAGGGGATGGGCAGAGATGGAGGATAACTACTGATTTCTTTTTCTTTCTTTAAAAATGAGATGTGTGTCTCTGAAGCTCCTTTACACATTGAAGGCACAAACTGTCCCCATGGGTGGCTGCAGCATGGGGAAATCACATTCCAGGATTATCAGATGAAATACAGAGACAACACGCCTATTGTCCTCTACAGCCTCAACCTGACGATTCATGGCCAGGAAGTGGTGGGCATCGTGGGAAGGATGGGCTCTGGTGAGCTGAGTGCCTGGGGCACCCCCGTCTTCATTGTTGGCCTTTGGGTGTCAGACCTGTTTTCGGACTTGTGCTTACTCAGTGACCCCAAAGATATTTATTGGGCCCTCACTTTGTGTTGGGAGAACAAAACCCAAAGTCTCTGCTGTCATGGGATTCCAGTGGAGGGGACAGACGTTAATGGTCATCAAATAAGGAAATGAGGGAGGTGACTGACTTGGTGGTGAAGGCCGTGGGGATGGAGAGGGGTGTGTTACGGAATAACGGGGTTGGTGGGCCCTTGAGCTACAGTGGTCTGAGCTCTGAGGCCAACGTCTGCGGGGAGACAGGAAGGGTGAACAGGGTGCAGGAACGAGCGCTTCCAGCAGGGGGCGTGCAGGGCTCCGGCTCCTCTAGTCCTCCTCCCCTCCCCCTCTAGACCTCTCTAGTCAGCCTCCTCCTTCGCCACCTGTCTCTCCCCACTTCCTTTCTTCTGGTTGACTTCTTTCCTCTCTTCCTCTCCTATCACTTTTGGGAGGTCTGACCCTAGGGTCATCCCGTCCCACATTCTGCGTTGTTCAAAGACAGCGCTCAGACCCCAACCTTGTGTTCCCGGGGCTGCCTCTCCAGGTAAGCCCCCAGGATGACTGGAGCCTTGTGGGTCTCTGCCTCCTCAGGCCCCTGCAGGCCTTGCACTACTGCAAGGTGAAGAGTTCCCAGCTATATTCTTTCGTGTGTTCTTCCCTTTCTACTTCTTGCCCACAGTTGGGTTGAGAGGACTGGATCTGACATAGAGAAGCTCTCAGTAGAGATGGTCCAATTGACTGTATTCATCCAGTAGGTATTTACTGAGCACCTACTATATGCCACGCATGGAAACACAAAGGTGAACAAGACACATGGCTGCCCCTCACACTGACCTTATCTTTGAGAGCAGAGGTTGAAAACTCAAATGCTTTTAGGGCCCAGCAAGTAACAAAGATGCATGCAGTGGGCCTGGGGTGTGATGAAAGGAGGGTGGGGAGGGCAGCGCACTGAACTTGAAGGCTGTTCTCTCTCAAGGAAGCAGCTACACTTGGCTCCAGCTGCCTATTGCCCCGGGAGATATGGGACCAGTGTTGCCAGTTCTACTGACTTTCAAGAGAAGCATGCAGTTTGAATTTTTGCATATTGGGCCTTTGGATTTTTTTTAAATGCTGGCAAAGAATTTGAAAAACAACAATAACGTTGTGTGTGTGAAACAAAACATATGTGTGGGCTGGATTTATCCAGGGGCTCCATTTGTGCCTTCTGGTTGAGGCAGTAACAAGCTGCTCGTGGTTTTGGGCACCCCTTGGAGGGGAGACTCCGGGCCTCTTCTGCCCTCTCAGCGCTCATGATGACGAGGAACAGGCCACGGTGGGGGTGGGTCAGGGCTGGATGCCAGGTCAGACCTGTGCTACCCCTCCTGCAGACTCAGGAGACGGAACCCCACAGGCTCCATCTCCTTGTTCTTGCCCCACAGGGAAGTCCTCCCTGGGGGTGGCTCTCTTCCGCCTGGGGGTGGCTCTCTTCCGCCTGGGGGTGGCTCTCTTCCGCGGGCCGCATCCTCATCGATGGCGTGGACATCTGCAGCCTCAGCCTGGAGCACCTGCTGTCCAAGTTCTCAGTTATCCCTCAAGATCCTGTCCTGCTGTCGGGGACCATCAGGTGAGTGCTGGGCCGAGGCCAGCCTCTCCGGGGCTGGGCTGCCTCTGGTCAGCTGTGGCCAGAGCCTCAATTTCTGGGCCTCCGCTCTCTCCTTGCACACAGGGCCTCTCCTGCCCACCTGACCCCCCTCTCCGAGATGTTCCTGAGGATTGAATGAGGCCCAGATATACACAAGAGCACTTTGTGAATCATGATGTCCTAAACAAAAGCCAGGCATTTTTTATTTTTAAAAAATCTGATGGGATTGGTCAGATTTCAGGTCACTATTAGCATTTGCCCTGTGGCTCACCACATCCTTCCACGTATGGATGTGGTTCATCCTCTTCTCTCACCCACTGGGTAAGGCCGACCGGGGCGTTCAGGCTGGATGTTACGATGCACTTTGCAATCCAGGCAGTCCCGTCAGTGAAGCAGGCAGAACTGGGTCCCTTAACCTCCCCTCCATACTTTCTATTTCCTTGGAAGTCAACTCGGGGAATAAGCTTCATCCAGATTAGTGCTGCTGCTTGGTGCTCGCTAACTTGTTCCAACCCAAGGCATGGAGACTGAGGAAGAATGAGGCATTAAAAATGAAGCTGAGGGCTTCCCTGGTGGCACAGTGGTTGAGAGTCCGCCTGCCGATGCAGGGGACACGGGTTCGTGCCCCGGTCCAGGAAGATCCCACATGCCGCGGAACGGCTGGGCCTGTGAGCCATGGCCGCAGAGCCTGCGCGTCCGGAGCCTGTGCCCCACAACGGGAGAGGCCACAGCAGTGAGAGGCCCGCGTACCGCAAAAAAAAAAAAAAAAAAAGAGAAGCTGGACCCCACGTTCCAGGGATATTTAAGTGGCATTCTTAGAGGCAAGAGGATAACTTACCCCAGAGCTCTGATCATCCGTTTATTTATTTTCTCGTTGTTCATTGATTCCTTCATCCTTTTACCCACTTAATTTGCCTTTTCTGAGCCTCTGCCAGGTCCAGATATTGTGCTAGGGACTGGGGACACTTTGATGAATGATTACTGCCCGTGCTCCCCCCAGAAGTTCACAGTATAGTTGTGGGTGGGGACGTTGTAGAGATGTAAGACCCGTCAAATTATAATACAAGGAGGTAATTGCTAGATCAGAGATATGAACTAAGTGCTAAGGGAGCCCACAAGTAGGACAAATAACTCTGCCTGGGGGAATCCAGAAAGTCTTCTTAGAGGAGGGGGGTGGGCATTTGAGTAGGGTCCTGAAGGATAAGTAGGAGCTTGCCTGGCAGTAAAAGGGGAGAAAGTCTTTCCAGGGAGAGTGCATAATATGTGCACAGACAGAGAATTTTGTAATGATTGTGTTGTTTTAGAGGAGTGAGATAACATTTAATGATAGATTACTGTGTTAAGGTGGAACTTGGCCAAATCTATGGTGCCAACGTATAGGAGAAGTAAAAGTAGGAATTAACATTTATTGAGCATCTATTTGTGCCAGCCCCATGCTTTAATATTCTGTGTCATTTAACTGTCACAGCAATCCTATGAAGTAGGCACTGTTATTAACCCCTGTTTATAAGGGAAGAAACTGAACTTAGAGAGGAAAAGTGAAGGAGACACACACATAAATGGTAAAGATGAGATATAACCACAGGTAGTCCAACCCCTTAACCAGCGATGGCCTCCCCCTTGCATCAGGAAGAGTGGACTGGAGTACAGGAGACCTGGGTTCTCTGCCCTTTAAGGTTCCATTTATCTCTGAGTATCTTTGATCCCAGCCTGTCTCTCAGGCTGACTTGTGGTGTGACCTTGAACAAGTCACTTAACACTGATAAGCCATAATTTTCTCATCAATACAAGGGGTATATCCGTCTCATGGGGAAGAGGATGTCAATGAGCCCGTCTGTGAAAATGCTTTGGAAACTATCAAATATCATGCAAATAGGGCATTTTACCTTCTGCTTCTTTAATGCAATCTAGCTCTACACGCAAAATGTATGTGGCTGCCAGAACTGGGGAAAGATAAAGCAGAGGTTAAGAGCGGGTTTCAATCGGGACTCAGTGGTTGCGTAACAGGGAAGGGTTTGTAATGTTTCCTATGCCAAATGCCAGTGCAAACCTTAATAGGTATAAAGTCCAGTTAAATCCCAATCTGATGTCAGTCGCCTGGATGATCAGTTAGGATTCTTTCACTGCAAGAGACAGAAAAAATGACCTTATACTTACTAGAATGGCTATAATAAGAAAAGAAAAAAGAAAAAGGAACATAAGTGTTGGTGTGAATGTTGAGAAATTGGAACCCTCATGAACTATTGGTGGGAATGTAAAATGGCACGGGCACTGTGGAAAACAATTTGGCAGTTCTTCAAAAAGTTAAATATAGAATTATCATATGATCCACCAACTCTTGTTCTAGGTATATACCTAACAGCATTGAACACAGGGCTTGTACAGATATTCGTATACCCGTGTTTATGGCATTATGCACAATAGTCAAACGGTAGAAACAACCCAAATGTCCATCAGCAGATGAATGGATAAACAAAATGTGATATATACACACAATGGAATATCATTCAGCCATAAACAGGAGTGAAAATTTCATATATGCTACAACATGGATAGACCTTGAAAACATTATGCTAGGTGAAATAAGCCGGACATAGAAGGACAAATATTGTATATTTCCATTTAAATGAGGTACCAGGAATAGGCAAATTCATAGAAACAGAAAGTAGAAAAGAGGTGACCAGGGGCTGAGGGAGCGGGGAAGAAGGAGACTGATTAATGGGCAGAGTTTTTATTGGTGATGATGAGTTTTAGTGGATTGTTCCATGACATTGTGAATGTACTGAACAC
The DNA here is from genome assembly GCF_964374135.1 of Grampus griseus. NCBI lineage: Eukaryota > Metazoa > Chordata > Mammalia > Artiodactyla > Delphinidae > Grampus > Grampus griseus. The sequence goes on along the minus strand of NC_139013.1, from coordinate 23,416,247 downwards.
CACTGAATTGTACACTTACAAATGGTTAAAATGATAAGTATTATGTTATGTATATGCTGACACACACACACACACACACACACACACACACACACACACTCCAGGTGGCTTAAGCTAAAAGGGCCTCTTTTGGCTCACGATACTGGGAAGGCCAAGGCTGATTCAAGGGCCCAGGGTCCCGCTCACTCTGCCTTGGCTTCATTCTTGGGCTCCCATGAGGGCCCTGGGGGGGCGCCATGTGTCCCACTCCCAAGACAAGATGGTTGCAGCCTCTCTTGCTCAGTTAGTGAGAAAGAACAAGCCCCCTTCCTGGTGATTGTTGTCAAAATCCTGAGATACACTCTGATTGGTTCCCTTCCCACCCCTAGCCAATCACTGTGGCCAGGGAGTACCGCGTGCTTGTTTGCTTTTAACTGAGTCCTTGCTCCACCCTGGTGCTGGTGGTGAAGCTCCAACTGGACCACATGGGCTTGATGGCTGGGGAAGAGGTGGCCCCCAAACAAGACTTGGGGGCTGCTGTCTGAAGAAGGAAGGGGTACTGGGAAGGCACAAGAAAGACCATTCTTCGGAGTTCAATGTGCTTCTCTGGACCCGGTAATCCAGCTCTAACCATCCTTGGTCACTTGCTGTGTGGGGGGCAGACCACTCAATGGTCAAGAGTGCTTCTTGAACACTTCTCTCCCTCTCCTGAGGCAGGTTCAACCTGGACCCTTTTGACCACCGCACAGATGAGCAGATCTGGGATGCCTTGGAGAGGACGTCCTTGAGCGAGATGGTGAGTAGCGGCAAGTCTGAATTCTTGGTGTTAGCCTGATGGTCCTCTGGGCTCCGCTCATTCTGCGTGGATTAAATCATCTCACGGGAGGAGATGGTTTGGGATCCCTAGATAAAGCATAGAGGTTGATGACACCAGCAGTAAGCCAGGTATGTTCCAGCTCAGAGGGCATAGCAAGGGCAAGGTGGGTACGGCTTTGTCCTTCCGATGCTTACATTCAGGAGAGACGCTTTCAGACAGAGGCAAGTGCTGTGTAGGTAGTGTTGAGACCTGCAGACTGCAGCGAGTGGCCAGGCAGGGCCTCTGTAAAGATGCACATTTAACCGAGACCAAATACTGAGGGGGCAGCTGTGCACCAATCTTTGAGGGAACATTCCAGGCACAGGAACTAGCAGATGCAAAGACCCTGAGAGGGGAGGGAGACAGGCACAGTTGAGGAAGAGAAAGGCCAGTGGCTGGAGTGTAGAGACAGACAGACGGGGGTTTGGGGGAGTGTCAGAATGTGACAGGAGAGGTACGAGGAGATTGGTCAGGGCTCAGCCCACAGTGGTGCATGGGAATCTTCCCCAATATCACAGATCTCAAAGTTGCCGCAAGGCCTGCAGGCAGAAGTTGTGGAAAATGGCTCGAACTTCTCGGTGGGGTAGTGGCAGCTACTCTGCATCACCCGGGCCCTCCTCCGCAGCTCCAAGGTGAGAGCTGGCAAGGCGTGAGGGGTCCAGGGGATGCCTGGCATGGGAAACACACTGGCTCTTTCTCCCTCGGGCACATGGGACTCTGGGTGCCATGCTGGGTTCCGTCCACAAATCTGAGAAGGGTTTGCTGTGTCACTTTCTGCCATTCCATGCACACCTGCCTGGGGAGGGGGGAGCTTCCCCACCTGGGCCTCTGGATCCTGGCATCCCGACTGCCACAGCCAAGCCCCAACGCGCTTCTCCTACACGAAGCCACAAGGCTAGAAACGTATTCACTCAAAACTGCCCACTGTACTTTCCTTTTAAAACTTGGATGCAGGATACTCCCTCATCTTTATTAGAATTGAGAATCAGATGACAGCTGTTCTGGGGCAAAATGATATATATATTTAAAGTTTCATCTGACAGTGTTTTTTAAGGTTTCCCAAATATTTCACCTGTAATTTCAGGTACTACAGGGGCTAGTTAGGAGCCAACTTTCCCTGACAAGTGGGGTGATACGCACACACATACATACACACACTTCACACGCACACGTATGTACATACTTGCACACGTATACACATGCACATGCAACACACAACATGGTCAATTAATGAGCAATGCAAAAAATGTTGTTGCGGACTCTCAGAGCTGTGGGGAAGAGCAGGCAAAGCTCAACAGGGCCAGAAGCAGGGAGAAAGTTTCAGAGGAGGGAGGACTTGCCCCCTCTTGCTAAGACAGAGGAGTGACAGGACTTGCGGTATGTATGTAGCACTTTCTTCACCTCTCGGTTCCGTATTTCACAGTTACTTAGCCACTTGGCTTGAAAACTGCTTTCTCTATATAGTTTCCCAAATTTGAGTCATCACTTAATGGTTTTTGTCATATCTGCGTACCACCTACCCTATGATTTACTCGTGATGACTTCTTTTAAAAAACAGCCTCATCTCATACGGGAGCATTTGTAAAATCACACTTTCTGTGCCAGTTAGATTTTTCTAATGCATATTGTTAACGAAAGAAATACAAAAATGTTAAAGTAAAAAGTACCTTTATCCATATACTGGCTACACCATTTCCTGTGCCACCCAGAGTGTGTGCCTGGCCGCCCCCCACTTTGGGGAACATTGCTCTACGTTAATTCAGACAGACAGGAAGCTGGTTCATAAAACAAGAAGTTGCCACTGGCACATTTTCATTTTTAAGAACTTAATTTTCTGGTCACTAAAAAATAGTTAGCTCTTGGTTGAAACAACATTCTCTTCATAATGTGATGATAACTTAGAACTCAAAGTCCGTTCTTTTTTTTTTTTTTTTTTTTTTTTGAGGTATGCGGGCCTCTCACTGTTGTGGCCTCTCCCGTTGCGGAGCACAGGCTCCGGACGTGCAGGCCCAACAGCTCCGCGGCATGTGGGATCTTCCCGGACCGGGGCACGCACCCGTGTCCCCTGCATGGGCAGGCGGACTCTCAACCACTGCGCCACCAGGGAAGCCCTCAAAGTGGGTTTTGAACCTAGTCCAAAGATCTCATTTTCCAGCTAAGGTACTTGGTGAACTAGTGGTAGACCCAGGACTAGACCCAGGTCTCGGCCAGAGGAGGCTGCCTTCACCCCCGTTTCGTACCATCACATCATCCTTATTGATGAAGCCCCAGCCTCCACTGACTTGGAGACGGACACCCTGATCCAGCGCACAACCCGTGAAGGCATCTGGGGCTGCACAGCGCTGACTATCGCACACCGCGTCACCACCATCCTCAACTGTGACCGCATCCTCGTCATGAGCAACGGGAAGGTGAGGGGACACCCCTGGGGCCACTGGGAGGGTGGCGCCCAGGCCGGTGCCACAAGAGGCCTTCAGGTCCCTCAGGACCAAGCTCAGCTGTGCCCCCGCCCCCTCCCCTCCTCTCTCCGCCTCCCAGGTGGTGGAGTTTGACAGGCCTGAGGTCCTGCAGAAGAAGCCCGGGTCCATGTCCGCAGCCCTGCTGGCAACAGCCAGTTCTTCGCTGAGCTCAGGAGAAGGGAGACCGCAGTGAAGGCTGGTAGCCGAACCCATCACGGTGCACGGGAGTTGCCTGGGAGGCTGCAGCCTGCGACCTCCTTGGCAGAGACAGCTGCTTCTCTGGAAAGCAGGGCTGGAACATGCTTGGGGTGCTGGTGATGGGAGGGAAAAGGACACTGAGGGAGCAAAGCCTAGAATAGGGTACCTTGTGGCTCCCCAAACCTGAGAACCCCTGCACCACTGAAGACCGTGGGGTCAAATGACCATGTGTCTCTTTTTAAGTGATACATTGAGGAATCTCGTAATAATGGTAAAGCTTATTAATAATAGTTTCCTGATCGGTGTTAAAAGTTTTGCAAATGATATACTGACGTTGTAAAAAAAATGAAAGAAAAAGTCACATTCTCAGTTCTGCTTTCTCTGTTAGCTGGTACTCATTCAGCTACAGGGAACAGAAACGCTCTTAAGTTTTCTGGTAAAAGGGACTTTATTAGCTCATGTAATGGAAAGTTCCAGAAAAAGTTCTGGGTTGAGTGCCAGTATCAAAATGATGTCTGCCTTGCAGACTCTGCCTTTCTTCTCTCAGCTCTACTTTTCTTTGCTTGGCTTCACTCTCTAGGCTTCTCTCCTCATGGTGACAGTATGGCTGCCAGCAGGTCTAGGCTCACGTCCCACCAGCTCAGTACTCCCGATCTTCTTTCTCCGGGGATTCCAGCAGAAGGTCCAGGGCTAAATCTCACTGGGCCAACTTGGGTCATGTACTAATCCCTGAACCAGTCACGTGCTAGGCTGCTGGAATACAGTGATGGGCCAGGCCTGAGTCACACGCTCACACCTGGGCCTGGGGATGGAGTCAGCTGCCCTGAATGAATCACATAGACAGAGAATGGAGGAGGTTGTTTCCCCAAAATAAAATTGGGGTGTTCTTACTACGGTAAGGGAGAATGGAAATAGATGCTGGACAGGCCCAAAACAGTAGCTGTCTACCATATGTTTGTTTACTAATTGGAGCATAGATGGGTGAAATAAAGAGTTAATTTATAACATATGCCAACTGGAAATAAGATTATTTGTCGCCCCTCCTGGTTATAGATATATATAACTAGAAAAGGTAATTATTTTCAATTTACTTCTAGAGAGGCCTCATTGTTCGGGGGGAGTATGTTTCAAAGCACTTTCCTTTTGTCTTCAGATTAGTGTCCGATTTTGCCATAAGAAAAATCAATTCCATAAACAAGTATTTCTGTTGCACTGGGGTGGGTGCTGGGGATGTAACGCCATGAGGTTCCTGCCCTCATATAATTTGCCCTCCAGAGAGTAAGTAAACAAGTAAACAGGAGGTTCCAGAACCAAGTGACAGGAGGCAAGGACAGGGTGCAGGAGATGGTGGCAGTCAGAGCAGGCTTCCTGGTGGAAGTGAGGTTGTGGTTTACTGAGACCTGAAAAATGAACAAACATTTGCTCAGATGAACGGGTTTAGGGCAAGGAGGACTGTCCCAGGCAGAGAGGACAGCAAACAAACCCCTGTGGGAATGAACTACCACAGGGCTGATGCAATCACTGGACCTGGAGCTAGTGACACGTGTGCATCACCTCTGTGCCCTTCCTGGTTCTTAGGCAGCACCCGCTTCTCTTCCCAGGGTGTTTCCCGGCTAAATGTCTTCTCTCTCTTAGGAATCCTTTTGTTTGGTTGATCCCCTCCCCCTTTGTCCTTGCATTTTCCTTCTTGGGCCATGAAGAGGGGCCCCTCCTGCTCCCAGCCTGGCTCAACTCTGCAGGCTTGCAGAGCCGCTCATCGGCAAGTTGAAGGTCACGCTACACTCTCTGCCCTGCCCCCTCCCAGAGCTGCCTTAGCGGCAGATGCCTGAGTCCTGTGTGAGAAAGTGGTCTGCACGCTCGCTCGGTGACCGATACTTGACTCCAGTGTCTTTCCTTAGGCCTAAGTTAGCTGCCTGTTTTCCTTCAGTGGACCAGCAGATGGCAGGCTCTTCCCAAAAATGTGGGGATGGCCTGCCGGCTCCAGATCTATTGGGTTGGCCAGAAAGTTCGTCCGGGGTTTTCAGTAAGTTAGTTGGCGTTTTTCCAGTAAGGTGTGATGGAACGACCGAACGAACTTTTTGGCCAACCCAGTAGATCCACTGAGAATCCCTTAGAGCAGGGGGTCCCCGACCCCCGGGGCCGGGGACTGGTACCGGTCCAATGGCCTGTAAGGCACTGGGCCGCACGGCAGGAGGTGAGCAGGGCAACCAGCAAGAAGCTTCATCTGCCGCCCCCCATCGCTGGCATTAACGCCTGAACCGTCTCCCTGCCCCCCGCACCCCCCCCCCCCCGCCCTGCCCCGTCCAGGGAAAAATTGTCTTCCACGAAACTGGTCCCTGGTGCCAAAAAGGTCGGAGACCGCTGCCTTAGAGGACAAGAACTAGAGCCCATTTCCACTCGGGCTTCAGGGCCTCATCCCACCTTCCCCCCCCAGCAGCCTCCCTTGGGGTGGGGGGAGGGAGTTCTCAGTCTTGGCAGCACGCTGGAGTCTCCCACAGTGTTTAAAACACCCTGATTGATGTCCACTCCTAGGTGCTTTGATTTCGTTGGTTTGGGGTAGAGACCATTGGGATTTTTAAAGCTGTAGGTGGATCTAGTGTGCAGCAAAACTTGAGAACCATTGGCTCCAAGCAGCAATAAGGTAGAATTATTTGAAAAATCGTATATCGGGTTTTTTCAACAGTATTGGAAATATTTTATACCTTAAGTTGAGTGATGACTATATGAGTTTGTTTTCTTTAATTCTTTTCTTTTTTTTTTTTTTGCGGTATGCGGGCCTCTCACTGTTGTGGCCTCTCCCGTTGCGGAGCACAGGCTCCGGACGCGCAGGCTCAGTGGCCATGGCTCACGGGCCCAGCCGCTCCGCGGCATGTGGGATCCTCCCGGACCGGGGCACGAACCCGTGTCCCCTGCATCGGCAGGCGGACTCTCAACCACTGCACCACCAGGGAAGCCCTTCTTTAATTCTTTATATATTTGTGGGCATCTGAACTATGTTATAATAAAATTTTTAAAAATTGATATTTCAAAAATAACATAAAAATAATTGTAATGAGAGAATGTAGCTCTACTTCCGTATATTTACTTAATGGTTTGCTATTACTCGTGTTTTCAATTACATCCCTGTGGGGCTGGGGGAGTATTTTTAGTGTCCAGGCGTTCTAAAGGCTCCATCTGTCCTCAGGGCCTAGCCCCCCTCCTGGTTGAGTGCTGTGGGCAGACTTCAACACAAGCTATGTGATGCCGTGCAGTGACAGCAGGCACACGTACAGATCAAAGGAGACAGTCGTCCTGCTGGCCCTGGCCCTGGCCTGCCCTCTGTCTCCAGCTCTGGACGCTGTTTTAAGAGAAACACTATTAAATGGAGGCTCTTCAAAGGATGACCACTAGGGGTCCTGAGCCATGGTGTGAGAGGGACCAGGAAGGAAGAGGCAGTCTTCACTTTCCTGCAGGGCTTCTTCTAGAAGCAGCTCCAGAGGGCAGCCCCAGGCCAAGGGGCATGAACATTCTTGCATCAGAAATGTCTGGCTAGGGAGCTCCCCCTGGTCGGAAGCCTTTTCTGACTTGGACAGCTCTCCCCGTGTAGGGCGAGGGGCACTGTTGATATCCCCAGGCTCGGAGAGGGTTTCCGCAAGACTGAGTGCTGGCAGGGATTCTTTATGCATGGGAAATCGGACTAGATAACTTCTAGGGGGTATATGACTCTGGGATGCCATGGTGAACGTAATAATGCCAATGGCAGGGGTTCTTAAGCTTGAATGAGCATCAGAATTGCCTGCAGGGCTAAACACAGCTTGCCAGGTCCCCTACCCCCGCATACTTTCTGATTCAGGAGGTCTGGGGTGGGCCTTGAGAATTTGCCTTTCTAACAAGTTCCCAGATGTTGCTGACGCTGGACCCAGCACCACACTCTTAGAACCCGGGGTTCAGCAAGATCACTCTGTCCCATATGCTCTAGACTGCAAAGGTTCAAACCCTCATTCTAATGTGTTCCCCAGAGTTTCTGTGCATTTCCAGAGCACTTTTATTTTTATGACCTTTTTTGGTTCAGACCTCTGGAGCAACTCACTGGGCCATACAGACTCTCCTTTTCTACATCACATTGACTCAGAAGGAGAACTCAGCACTTTCCCTTATTTCCTTTGTACGTGTAGATGACTTCAATGAAGGTTGGGCCAAAGGGGAGTTTCAATCCCAGTCTCCTCCGTGCTGCTCACCAGCACCCTCGGAGTTCTTTCTGCTTCCACCTCCCAGTCCCTGGCACGTGCTACACAGAGCAGTTTAGTTCTTGCTGTTGATGCCTTTTCCTCCCAAGCAAGTCCTCAGGGTGTCATAGCTTACCTCAAGAGACAGGTCAAGGCAGTTCTCTAAACAAAAATCAGTTTCCACCTTACAACAGGTGCCAGCTGTTAGGATAGTAACATTTCACCCCCATTATCTTAAACGTCCTATTCTATCCAAGTCTGTGGAATCCAGCTATTTCAGAGTCAGAAGCAACTTCAGAGATTGTCAGTTCAGATGTTCTTCGCCTGTGGTCCATGGAGTCCTTAGCTAGATTCAGGGGAGCCATGAATTTGGATGGGAGAAAAATGATGTCTTTATTTTTAATAACAGAAATTTCCGCTGATTATGAAGGAGGCAACAAACTATAACAGTGTCAGCACTACCTGTGACTCTTCGTCCTCAACGGAAATCACCAGTATTCTCAAATCTCATTTCCATTGTTTCAGATGCCTCAAAATATCATTCGTATGCATCACTGCTTTGAAATTATAGTAGTTATTCGACCCACTGCTAGATCTTGTTATTTAATGCATCAGTATAGAAGCATATATGTGACAATATCTGATTTTGACTTTTTACACGTAGTTTGATGACCATGTTTCAGTATAATTGCTTTTCACTGCACTCCTATGTATTTTAGTTTATACATTAGAAACACTATCCTGAGGGCACTAGAATGCCAAAGAGATCCATGGCACAAAAAGGGTTAAGAACCCTCATCTAGCTCCATGCTTGATTTTACAGAGGGAAACTGAGTCCAAGACAGAGAAGGTTTCTTGCCCACAAGTATGCCATTGGCTTTTAGCAGGCTGGCTTGGGACTCGAATCTAAAGTAGGGAGGAAAAGAAGGGACAGGAGAGCAGCAGGGGCTGGAGAGAAGGGTCTCACCCAATACCATGGCTGGGCACAGTCTGCTCAGAGCAGAGGGTGACCCATTCACACAAACTCTTGTGCTGCTGCCTAGCTGACCCTTCTCCAGTTCCTGCCATCATGGCAGCAGCTCTGAGCGGTATCAGGGCAAAACCATTTCTCATTACAGCAAAGAGGAGTATAATTTTCTGACTTAATAACAATGTTCCCTGGCCAGTCCTTGGGTCCTGGATGCTGTGCCATCTGTGCTGTGCTCTAGCAACAACTGACTGATCCAGAAGCTTCTCTTCCAATAGGAGAGTCCCAGTCTCACTCGGCATTCACTGGGATGTTCCCCACCCCTTCTGCCTACACCCATCAACATACTTCATGGTTCTGGGCTTTTGCCTGATTCATGATTTAGAGCTTACAGAGCACGTCCACACATATCAGTTCACACAAAATGCACACCATAAGATTGTGCACCATTGCTAGAGTGGGCTAAGAGTTTTCACTTTGAGTTCCTTAACAGTTAGCACGAAGAAGGAAGTACGATGTGTTACCAGATCTTCATGACCCAACCTTTTAAAGAAAAAATGTGGTTGTTCACAATAAGCAGAGGTTTCCTGGTCTTGAGAATGGAGGGTCATCTTTTCTACATGTGGGGCAACTTGGTATTCTCAGGTTCATCTCTCTAAAGATGTGCTCAGATCTTTAAGCTCTGAGTGGTAGAGCTGAGCCAGAACACAGGTTTTCTGTCCAAGAACTTGTTTTGTGCTTTCCTAGAGGTTTGCTCTCTAATTGCTATATGCATGCATTTCTGGTTCACTCATTTATGTTTCTTCAACTTCCTGTTTTAAAAGCCCATCCAAATTCCAAAGTAGTTTCCAAAATCATTTGACATCAACTTTGTTTGCTCTTCCCCCTGTATCTCTCTCCATAGTTCACAGGCAAAAAAACAAAAATGAGAACCCCAAACCCCTTCCTTTAGCAGATATTTTGTGTCCTTCCAACAGCAGCCCAGGAGGTGGAATTCTTATTTCCTGTAAGATCCTGCTAATTAAAAAGTTATTGTTCACAAATAATAGCTACTGTTTATTGAGTGTTTGCCATGTGTAAGACACTGTGTTAAGCACCTACATTATCTAATCCCCAATTAATTTACAATGTCTGGAAGTTAGTATTCTCATTTTGTAGCTGGAGAAATTGAAATTTAGAGACTTTGAGCTCAGATCTGATTCCAGAGTTCCTATTCTTAACTGCTACATGCTGCTGATTCTGTGCAACTCCACTCGCTGATCTCCGTGTGCTTCCTGGGGCATTCGAGCCAGGTCTCTCTGTCTGTCTGCCTCTGTTTCTGTGTCTCTCTATGTCTCTATCTCTTTCTCCCTCTATTATATCTCCCCCCTCCCTTCTTTCTTTCCTTCCTTCTTTCCTTCCTCTCTCTCTCCTCAAACACACATACCTGTTTTTAAAAAATTATTAAACAATTTTTTGAGGTTGATTGAGTTCATGCCTTTTATGCTTTACTGCTGAAGGGCAGGAATAGGGAGGATTTCAGAGACTGACTTTGGAATAAAGGCCTCACACAACCTCAGAACTGGAAGATCCTCCAGAGGAGTGGTCCTGAAACTTTGCACCAAGCACGGCATCACAGACTCCTAATACAGGCATGTACGTTTATTTACAATGATGTACGGCATATATGTGTATTTCGCTGGACTAACATATCTGTACACACAAAAAGTAGAATTTTTTAAGGATGAGGACAAATTTAGAAAGGATTTCTAATATTTTTATTAGAAATAATAAAATTATTATTAATTTTATATAAATAATATTTATATATTATTAATCCCCCACCTTCCATGAGTGTACGCACCACCTGGACAGGAGCTTGTCTACCCTTCTCCTAAGGTGGAGTTTCCCTTGGGTGGAGACTGCACAAGCCCTCTCCATCATCCCATGCCACAGTCTTCTGCTCAATAGGCCAAATGATCTTCTTGATGTAGTACGCAAAACTGTCTTGGTAGAAATCCACCGCTGCCAGACCTTCGGCGGACATGGAAGAAAGCTGCCCATTGATCTTCCATAAACCCGACAGCTTTTGAATCCGTTTGGAACTTGTGAACGTGAGTCTGTGCTGTGGTTCTGAGACCTCCCGGGGTTGTTGTGAAGATCAAGTGATAAAAGGATGCAGAAGTTCCTGATACACAAAGGGCCCTGCAAATGTCAAGTAATATTATTAGCTGTGATTTGCATTTATGGAGGAAGGAATGGAGCAAGTAAAACAAGACCCCTTAGACTGGCATAGCGAAAGCCTCTGGGGGCCCAGCCCACCCTGAGGCCAGGGAAGCTTCCTCACGGGAAGGTTTTCCTATAGGGCACCCATCTACAGACCCTCCCCATTTCCCACCTCCCTTTCAGGCATGAAGAGTGAGGGCAGCCTCCTCTGTGAATTTTTTAAAATTTATTTTATTGAAGTGTAATTGATTTACAATGTTGTGTTAATTTCTGCTGTATAGCAAAGTGATTCAGTTATACATATATACCTACATTCTCTTTCATATTCTTTTCCATTATGGTTTATGACAGGATATCAAATATAGTTCTCTGCACTCTGCAGTAGGACCTTGCTGTTTGTCCAACCTACATACAACTGTTTGCATCTGCTAATCCCACACTCCCAATCCATCCCTCCCACCCCCCACCCTCCTTGGCAACCTCAAGTCTTTTCTCTCTGTCTGTGCCTCCTCTGTGAATTATACCCCCAGGACATGGAGAAGTCAGCCAGCAGGGGGGGAAATTGACCAGGGCAAGACTAGGAAGAGGCCTTGGCAGGCTTGAAATACTACAGTGAAATTTGTCATAAAATCCATGTGAGTCAGATGAAGAAGGTCTTCTAAGGTGTGTAAATAATTCTTAAAAATGAATCAAGATTTGCTATTTATGGATTTAGAGATGTGGCTCCCTCCCAACCATTCACTGGCCACTGTGGAATCCTTGAGCCACCTGTGGGCTTGGCACGTGTTCTGAGCAAGGCACTGAGGCCAGTCATGAGGACTCAAGAAATTGGAAAAGACCTGTGTCACAGAGTTTGCAAGCATGAAGTGAGATAAACAGGAACATTTTATATGCAAGAGTGCCAGTCCCAGACTTACCTTTCGTTTAATTCAGGAAGAAAAATTAAGCTCAAATGGCATTTTATTTTTGGTTAAATAAATGGGGAATGAATGAATGAAATTTTCTCTGTTTTGAAGATTGGATTCCCTCCATCCCTTGACCTCAGAGTTGCTTCATCTTTGTAGGAACATAGAGGGAGAAATGCTTGCCTTCTGAGAGTCAGGCAACTTGTCTACTGGTCTGAGCCTTGCCCCAAGCCAGTCATGGAAAGCCCTCTGTGCTATGGCCTCCTCGTCTGTGGAATGGGACCTGGGGGAGGATTTTCTCATCTTATATCAAGCAGTGATGTGATGGACTGGGGAGGGGGTGGCTGTGTAAGCACATCCCATGAGCTTGGACTGTCACCGAAGGAGTGGGACCGTGTCAAAGGCCCGTCCTGGGAGGGGGCAGTGCCCTTTAATGTGGGCAGAGGGAATGTTGGTCCCCCAGGTTCCCCCCACAAGTGTAGTGGGAGCAGCAGTTGAATGGGGCAGTTGGAGAGGGGGGCTCCAGGCAGGAGGGACAGGAAGCCCAACCTGAGGCCCGAGGACAGAAGGAGACCCAGGCAACAGCAGGGCCACCCTCTGAGCCCCATGACTTCTGACCCCGCCTCCTCTCCTTCCTGTCCTCAGGACGACAGCGTTGCCTGCCCAGGTAAAGCTCCTCTCTAGAGCGATCAGCCGCCAGTTAGTGTTGGGGGCCCTTGTCTCCACCCTGGAGACAGGCTGTGATGGGAAACACTGTGTCAAACGTGGCTGCCCACGTGGGAGGGAGCAGAGACCTGGGGCCCCCAGAGCACAAGGGCAGCCTGGGGTAGTGCCATTTGGCAGTCCCCTGGTGTTGCTGAAAAAAAAGAGTAGAAATGCCAAGACAGGATCTCCAAATCTGATACACAAAAGCCTACAAGAATAAATGAAGCCCTTTAACACACACACACACACACACACACACACACACACACACAGTACTGTTCGCAATTTAGTCACAGGGTTTATTTTTTAAAAGACCTCGAATTCATGGTACCCTTTGTGTGGTTCACACAGGTGTATGGGAGTTCTCATCTCTCTTCAATCTCATCAGAGCATCTCTGTAACTGAGCAGACGCCCTCACCTGGAGCCCCATCACAGGTGACCTTTTAGGGCCATCTGGGAATGAGAGGATGTGAGCAAAGCCCCTCCCCTTCCTGCACCCCAGGCTATGTGTTCTCTCACCTGCCCGTGCTTCCTTTTGCCCTCTCTTCCCCTCCATCCTCCCTCTCCAACACCAGCCCTAGGTCTGGCTGACCCCATGGATACTAGGGACACCTGGACTGGACAGACAGGAGAGCGGAGGGGAAGGGGCTGAGGAAAGCTTCCCAGATCTTCTCCTCTGAGCTGAAAGATAGTTAGGGGCTGGAGGAAGGGGCTGTGGGATTTGCAGGGGAGGGCATGAGACCATCAGATGTTGGTAATTTTGATGGCTTTAAATTAAGAATGGAGTTGTTAAGAGAGGGACAGGGGCCATAATCTCATATCTGGGAAGGATTTTATGATTAAAAGTGTATCTGCATTTGACTGATGCAGGGGAGTCCGAAGGAAGGATTTCCAATATGGGCACCAAGGGAAACTGAGAATCCAGTTCTCAATCAAGATATCGTTAATTGTTAATTTTCTGGGTTAGAGAGGCATAAATGGATCATAATGGAGTAAAATGGGTAGGTGCGGAAAATGTTTCTTCTTGAAATGCAGGTATCTTTTGGCTTCCGTCTTTGGAGAGAGACAAGGATAGAGAAAAATGAATCCACTGTAAGGAGAATGGCAGTGCAAATGTGATGATAAATGATAAGTCACCCAGATCCCAGAGTCAGGGAGACATTAAGGAGTGGTGGAGACTGTGGCAAACTAAAGCACGTGTGCCCTGCCAAAAAAGGATTGACGCTGCTCTGTGTGAGTTGACTATAGCTCATGAGTATACAGAGCTCCTCATTTTTTGATAAAAGACAGAGGTCTTTTTTCTCTTAATGAGATTATCTTTTAATTTTTAAATGTTTTCCACAAGTTCAAAAAATTTTAAAAACTGTGCAGGCCAAATAAAACAGACTTGCAAGTTGTATGCAGTCCATGATCTATGAGTTTGTGTCCTCTGCTCTAAAATGAGAACTTCCTGCTTCTGCCTCTTCTGGTCTATTGAAGTCAGGTTAGGAATACCCCACCAGCAAGCAAAGGGATACACCAGGAACACTTTTCCATCTCCTGCCATCTCGCAGATGCTCTGAGTGGAAAATGGCAAGCCAGGGACAGAGTCACGATGGTCGCAGGCGCCCTGGCTTGTGGGTGAGGCTCATCAGCGCCCCCCACCCAACCCACCCCCCACCCCATGACTGCCAGCAAGCAGATTTCTTGCTCCAGGCAGCTCCTCACTCCTGGCAGAGGATGGCACGACAGATGGGGATAGAGACGTTAGCCAAAGCAGGCTTCCTGATTTTAAAAGTCTCATTTTCCCCCTGGGGCTGCCAAATTTAGCAAAGTGCCATTCCAGCTGCAGTGTTTCCAAGTGGTCTTAGGTAATAATAACTCTGCCTTCCCTGTGCAGCGCTCAAGGAGGTTACCTCCCAGCCCTAATTTCCTACACACCCTGATTACCCAAACCCAGCCAGGGAGGCCTGGTGTCCTGCGTTTGGCATCTTGGAGTCCAGACCCCTTAAGACAAGCTGATGACAGCTTGCTGCCAGGCCTCTTTGCCATTAGAGAAGTGAGGACAATAATAGAAGTGATAGGAGGGTTCTCCACAGATGGGGAGGCCCAGCCTCTCTGAAGGAGGATCAGAATTGGAGGCACTGGGGACGTTTAGCCTGCACAAGAGAGGAATCGCACATGGGTTGCTGGGGGTGAGCAGAGGGACACGGCTATTGTCTTCACGTATGTGAGGGCACATAAAGAGGGCATAAATGTGATCTGCATGGACCCTGAGGGCAGAGCAACTGTGGCACGCAAATCGCTTTCAGTTCCACAGAAGGAAAACAATTCATCCCCTGTAGGGCTATCTCTTTAAAAAAGGTTTAACTTTTTATTTTGAAATGATTTCAAATGTATAAAAAGTAATAAGAATGATGCTAAGAAATCCTAACTACTCTTCACTCTGATTTGCAAATTAACATTTTGCCACATTTGCCTTAACATTCTCTCTACGCATAATCATTATTTTTCTGAAAAATGTGAGAGTAAATTGCAGACATTTTGCTCTATTACCTCTAAATACTTCAATATGTATTTCCTCAGAGTAAGGATGTTCTCTTACATAATCATAATCATCAAAATTATCAATTATAAAATTGTACAATTATCAACATCAGGAAATTTTACTCTGACATAATAATCTTAGGTAACCTACGGTCCATCTTCAAATTTCAATTGTCCCAATAACATCCTAACTTTTTTCCTGGTCCAATACAAGACTGCATATTGCTTTTAGCTGTCATGTCTCTTGAGTTGCCTTTATCCTAGAATGTCTCCTTGCCTTTCTATGTCTTTCATGTTGCTGACAGCTTCAAAAAGCACAGCCAGTGGTTTCGGTTTTGTAGAACGTCCCTTTGGATTTGTCTGATATGTCCTCGTGACCAGATTCAGGTTATCCATTGTTTGCAGAAATACTGCATGAAGGCCGTCTTGAAAAGAATGACTGGGGTCTGTTGCCAAGCTTGTTGAACCACAGTCTGCTTGGCCAGAAGGAAATTCTCACTCAGGACACTGAGTTTGTCATGTCTGATGTCTTCTTGAATTTTTAAAATTCTCGGATTCTGTGATTCTCTCTCCCCCAAACATTTTCAGAACTTGTAGTGAGCTCTTTCTTCATCAGCTGATCGGCTTTCCTACCTCTGCTCTGCTCACTCTAAACTTCTGTGCAGACCTCAGGGCACTGCAGGCAGGGAAGTGGCCCAGAGGCCATGGGAAGCTGTGGGCAGGTGTCTGGGCCCACAGCGTGGCTGTTCATGACCCATGCTGTGGCAGGAACAGGGAGGATGGGGATTCTCTGCATACAAGAGCATCCCGAGAAACTCTGCATCCAAGGCTGTGCCTGTGAGCCGATTTCCCTCCTCCAGCTTCTCTGGCCAGACATGGATTGCACGTATTCAGGGAGCCAATGAGCCATCCAAGGGTGAGAGGCCAATTTCTTTACTTTTCTCAGTCGGAGCGTCCCTGCAGAAGCAGGTATCAGCCCCCCGGCCCTCCCCCCACTGTCTTCCTGCAGCAAAGCCCGAGAAGCCAGGAGAGCATGGTGCTTTGGTTACAGAAGCTGTGAAGGGCTTTCTGGTAAACAGACAATCAAAGTCTTGTGGGAGAGGCTCCTGGGGGACTTTGACCCACGGTTGGGCCTGTGCAGGGGTCAGCAGGCTGCTGTCCACATAAGCAGGAGCAGATCTAAAGCCCTTCACTGCTGTTCCCAGCCTTGTCGCTCTTGACTCTTGCCCAAACCTCATGCACGTGGTTCCCTTAAGAGTCTCACTACGCCCGCACCACGCACCCAATCTCAGCAGAACGTCCCATCTGGGCTTTCCCTCAAAGTCTCCTTCTCTTCTCTCCTCCGCTTCTAACCACCCAGCTCTAGCCTCACTTCCAATTAGAAGTCCTCCCTAAACCCATCCTCTTCCCAGACCGTCCTGATCATTCCTTTCGCAGAACTTGGGTAGCACAGGGGATCTGTATTACTCTGTGATGCTGAGTACAGACAGCCCAGTCCCAGGGTTTATATTCTTAAATACATGATTAAATATCACAATGTCATGGGATAATCCCCGCATGACCTCTTGGTCCCATTCCTTTACCTCCCATAGGTAACCAGCATCTTGAAATCGGTGTGTATCTTTCTAATTCATTTTTTAAAAAATAAACTTTATTTTTAAAAACAGTATTGTATTTACAGGAAAATTGCAGAAATAGTACAGAGTGTTCCCCCTCTTATTAACATCTTATATTAGTATGGTGTATGTGTTATGATTCCATATATGTTACTATTCAACAGTAAAAATGAATGAACTAAGTCCACACATCAACCTATGTGAATATCGTAAATCAAGAGAGAAAAAAAGCAGGTTGCAGGAAAATTTATTTACTCTGATAACCATATGTTAAAGTTCACATACTTGCAAAACAGTAATATATTCGTTTACTGTTAAATATGTTTGTAGTAAAATCCCATTTCTCCAAATAGCCCTGATTCCTTTTACTGGGGAATGGTATTAGAAACCAAGATCTGGGCACCGGGTGTGTTCTGTGTTACTGGGATATATGTATCTTGCTTTTCTCACTTATCAATAAATTGTGGAAACTCAAAAAAAAAATTAAGATCAAGAAGAGAAACAACATGCTGGTATAAATGTGATTCATTTAACTACAAAGAATTAGTATACAGAGTTTACAAAGAATGTGCAAATAAGTCAATAACAAAAACACAATCAATTAGGAAAGTGGACAAAAGATATAGGCAAGCAATTAATTCACAGTTGAGCCAAATAAACACATACAAAAATGCTCAACCTTTGAGTATCAGGGAAGTGTGAATTAAAACCACAATCACAAAAAGCTATTTCTCATTCTTCAGATTGGCAATATTAAAAAGCCTGGAAATTGTCTGTCTTAGCATATACGTAGAGCACCATATATAAAAATAAATTCAGAGCTCTTAAACTCTGCTGGTGGGAGTATAATTTGTCCGAAGCAATTTGGCGTTATCTGGTCAAGTTGAACAGTACCTTACTAACATTGCCAGCAATTCTCCCCCTTAGGTATATACGTGCTGTGAACAAATTCTGCCTGTGGAAGGGGTCACCTACAGAGTGGCCACCAACTTTGCCTGCTCCCTCCCACCGTCCTCACAAGTTCTCACTACCTCTGCTAGCCTCTCTTCTCTCATATTCACGGATGTCAACAAAGTTCAATTTAGAAACAAACAATCCACAGAGGATAGACTCTCATGCACAAAATATCCCTGTGGCCCCTCTTCAGAAATATTTGTAGCAGCTCTGTTTGTAACATCCTAAAACACCCATCAGTAGGAAAATGGATGAATTGTGTAATATGGATACAGTATGTTACTCCATGACTCATTTACTTTGTAACTAGAAGTTTGTACCTCTTAATCTCCCTCACTATTTTGCTCACCCTTGCCTCCCTCTGGCAAGCATCTGTTTGTTCTCTGTATCTGTGAGTCTGTTGCTATTTTGTTATGTTTGTTCATTTGTTTTGTTTTTTAGATTCCACGTATAAGTGAAATCACATGGTATTTGTCTTTCTCTGTCAACTTATTTCACTTAGCATAATACCCTCTAGGCCCACCCATGTTGTCACAGATGGCAAGATTTCATTAAGTGAAATAGCTGGATGGTATGGTAGCTCTATGTTTAATTTCTTGAGGAAACTTCATACTGTTTTTCGCAGTGGCTGCACCAATGTATATTCTCCCCAACGGTGCACGAGGGCTCCCTTTGCTCCACATCTTCATCAACACTTGTTATTTGTTGTCTTTCTTATGATGGTCATTCTGACAGGTGTGAGGTGATATCACATTGTGGTTTTGTTTGCATTTCCCTGATGGTTAGTGATGTTGAGCATCTTTCCATGTGCCTGTTGGCCATCTGTATGTCTTCTTTGGAAAAATGTCTATTCAGGTTCTCTGCCCATTTTTTAATTGAGTTGTTAGATTGTTTGATGTTGAGTTGTAAGAATTCTTTGTTTATTTTAGACATAAACCCCTTACCAGATATATTGTTTGCAAATATCTTCTCCCATTCAATAGGGGGCCTTTTCATTTTGTTGATAGTTTCTTTTGCTGTGCAAAAGATTTAGTTTGATGTAGTCCCACTTGTTTATTTTTTTATTTTGTTTCTCTTGCCTGAGGAGACATAACCAAAAAAAATATTGCTAAGGCCAGTGTCAAAGAGAATACTGCCCTTGTTCTCATCTAGGAGTTTTATGGTTTCAGGTCCTATATTTATGTAAGTCTTTAATCTATTCTGAATTTATTTTTATATATGGCGTGAGAAAGTAGTCCAGTTTGATTCTTTTGCATGTTGCAGGCCACTTTTCCCAACACTATTATTTTATTGAAGAGGCTGTCTTTCCCCCATTGTATGTTCTTGCCTCCTTTGTTGTGGATTAATTGACCATATAAGTGTGGGTTTATTTCTAGGCTCTCTATTCTGTTCCACTGATCTATGCATCTGTTTTTGTGCCAGTATCATACTATTTTGATTCCTGTCTCTCTGTGGTATAGCGTGAAATCTGAGAGTGTGATGCTTCCAACTTTGTTCTTCTTTCTCAAGATTGTTTTGACTGTTTGGGGTCTTTTGTGTTTCCATACAAATTTTATAATTCTTTATTCTAGTTCCGTGAAAAATGTCATTGGTATTTCGATAAGGATTCTGTTGAATCTGCAGATTGCCTTAGATAGTATGGTCATTTCAATGATGGTAATTCTTCCAATCCATGAGCACGTATATCTTTCCATTTGTTTGTGTCATCTTTCATTTCTTTCATTAATGTCTTGTAGTTTTCTGAGTACAGGTCTTTTAGCTCCTTGGTTAGATTTATTCTTAGGTATTTTATTCTTTTTGATGTAATTGTGAATGGGATTGTTTTCTTAATTTCACTTTCCGATAGTTTGTAGTTAGTGTAGAGACGTGCAACAGATTTCTGTATATTAATTTTGTATCCTGCAACTTTACTAAATTCATCGATGAGTTCTAATAGTTTCTTAGTGGCATCTTTAGGGGTCTCTGTATATAGTACCATGTCATCTGCAAAGTGAGAGTTTTACTTCTTCCTTTCCAGTTTGGATTCTTTTATTTCTTTTTCTGGTCTGATTACTGTAGCTAGGACTTCCAAGCCTATAATGAATAAAAGTGGCAAGAGTGGGCATCCTTGTCTTGCTCCTGATGTTACTGGAAATGCTTTCAGTTTTACACCATTGAGTATGATGTTAGCTGTGGGCTTTTCACATATGGCCTTTATTTTATTGAGGTATGTTTCCTCACTTTGTTGGAAGTTTTTATCATAAATGGATGTTGAGTTTTGTCAGAAGCTTTTTCTGTATCCATTGAGATGATCATATGATTTTTATTTTTAAATTTGTTAACATGGTGTATCACATTGATTGATATGTGGATACTGATCCACACTTGCATCCCTGAGATTAAATCCCCCTTGATCATGGTGTATGATCCTTTTAATGTATTGTTGAATTCGGTTTGCTAATATGTTGTTGAGGATTTTTGCATCTATATTCATTAGTAATATTGATCTATAATTTTCTTTTTTTTTTTTGCGGTATGCGGGCCTCTCACTGTCGCAGCCTCTCCCGTTGCAGAGCACAGGCTCCGGATGCGCAGGCTCAGCGGCCATGGCTTACAGGCTCAGCCGCTCCGCGGCATGTGGGGTCTTCCCGGACAGGGGCACGAACCCGTGTCCCCTGCATTGGCAGGCGGACTCTCAACTACTGCGCCACCAGGGAAGCCCTATAATTTTCTTTTTTTATGGTGTTTTTCTTGTTTTGGTATCAAGGTGATCCTGGCCTCATAAAGCATTCCTCCCTCTTCAATTTTTTAGAAGAGATTGAGATTGTTGTTAACTCTTCTTCAAATGTTTAGTAGAATTCACCTGTGAAGTCATCTGGTCTTGGACTTTTGTTTGTTGGGAGTTTTTTGATTACTGATTCAATTTCATTACTGGCAACTGGTCTGTTCATGTTGTCTGTTTCTTCCTGATTCAGTCTTGGGCGATTATACATCTCTAAGAATTTGTCAATTTCTTCTAGGTTGTCCATTTTATTGGTGGAAATTTGCTCATAGTAGTCTCTTATGATTGTTTGTATTTCTGTGTTGTCAGTTGTAACTTCTCCCTTCTCATTTCTGATTTTATTTATTTGGGCCCCCTTTTTTTCTTGATGAGTTTGGCTCAAGGTTTATCAATTTGTTTCTTTTCAAAGAACCAGCTTTTAGTTTCACTGATCTTTTTTTCTGTTCTGATCTTTATTATTTCTTTCCCTTTACTAACTTTGGGTTTGTTTGTTCTTCTTTTTCTAGTTCCTCTGGGTGTAAGGTTAGGTTATTTGTGATTTTTCTTGTTTCCTGAGGTAGGCTTTTATTGTTATAAACTTCCGTCTTTGAAGTGCTTTTGCTGTGTACCATACATTTCAGATCATTTCATTTTCATTTGTTTCCAGGTATTTTTTATTTCCTCTCTGATTTCTTCAGTGGTCCATTGGTTGTTTAGTAGCATATTGTTTAGCCTCCAAGGGTTTATGTTTTTTTGCAGTTTTTTTCTTGTAGTTTATATCTAGTCTCATAACTTATGGTCAGAAAAGATGCTTGATATGACTTCAATCTTCTAAATTTATTTGGACTTGTTTTGAGACCTAGCATGTGATCTATCCTAGAGAATTGTTCTATATGCACTTCAGAAGAATGTGATCTGCTGCTTTTGAATGAAATGTTCTGTATGTATACCTATTAAGTCCCTCTGGTGTAATGTATTATTTAAGGCCAGTGTTTCCTTGTTGATTTTCTGTCTGTATGATCTGTCCATTGTTGTAGGTGGAGCGTTAAAGTCCCCTAATGTTATTGTGTTACTGTCAATTTTCCCTTTTATGTTTGTTAATATTTGCTTTATGTATTTAGGTGCTCCTATGTTGCTTGCATATATGTCTACACTTTTTATATCTTCTTGTTGGATTGATCCCTTGATCCCATGTAATGTCTTTCTTTGTCTCTTGTTACAGGCTTTGTTTTAAAGTCTATTTTTCTGATATATGTATTTCTACTCCAGATTTCTTTTCATTTCCATTTGTGTGGAATACCTTTTGCCCCTCACCTTGTGTGATCACCTTGCCCCTCACCTCAATCACCTTGTGTGTGTGTAGATCTGAATTAGGCAGCATGTATATAGGTCTTATTTATGTATCCACACTCTATGTCTCTCTCTTTTTTTTTTTTTTTTTTGTGGTACACGGGCCTCTCACTGTCACGGCCTCTTCCGTTGCAGAACACAGGCTCCGGACGCGCAGGCTCAGCGGCCATGGCTCACGGGCCCAGCCGCTCCGCGGTATGTGGAATCTTCACGGACCGGGGCACGAACCCGTGTCCCCTGCATCGGCAGGCGGACTCTCAACCACTGCGCCACCAGGGAAGCCCTACTATTTCTTTTTTTATGGTGAGAACATTTAATATTTACTGTTTTAGCAACTTTCAAGTGTATAATACAGTATTATTAACTATAATCACCAAAATGTACATTAGACCCCCCCAGATCTTATTCATCTTATAACTGGAAGTTTGTATCCTTTGACCAATGTTTCCCTATTTCTCCCCCCACCCCCAGTCCCATGCCCTGACAACCAGTATTCTACTCTCTGTTTCTATGAGTTAGGCATTTTTAGCTTTTCCATATAAGTGATACCAAACAGTATTTGTCTTTCTCTGACTTATTTCACTTAGCATAATGTCCTCAAGTTCTATCCATGTTGTCACATATGGCAGGATTTTCTTCTTTCTCATGGTTGAATAATATTCCATTGTATACACAGTTGACCCTCGAACAAAGCAGGGGTGGGTGGCACTGACACCCCATGCAGTGTAAACTCATGTACAGTTGTCCGTTGGTATCCAAGGGGCATTGGTTCCAGGACCTGGCACAAATATCCAAATCTGCAGATGCTGAAGTCCCATAGTCAGCCCTCTGTATCTGTGGTTCTGCATCAGTGGATTCAACCAACCCTGGATCATGTAATACTGTAGTTAAAGAAAAGAACTGTATATAAGTGGGCCCACACAGTTCAAACTGATGTTGTTCAAGGGTAAACCATATATACACTGCATCTTCTTTATCCATTTATCCATAGACAGATACTTAGGTTGTTTCCATATCTTCATTATTGTAAAGAAAGCTGCCATGAACGTGAGGGAGGGTGCGGATATTTCTTTGAGGTCCTGATTTCATTTCCTTTGGATATATACCCAGCAGTGGGATTGCTGGATCATACGGTAGTTCTATTTTTAATTTATGAGGAACCTCCATACTGTTTTTATAGTGGCTGTACAAATTTACATTCCCACTAACCATGCTCAAAGTTCCCTTTTTTGTATATCTTTGCCAACACTTGTTATGTCTTGTCTTTTTGATGATAGTCATTCTCACAGGTGTGAGTTCTTATGTCCTCATGATTTTGATTTGAATTTCTCTGATGATTAGTTATGTTAGTACTTTTCTTTGTACTTTATGTCCATTTGTGTGTCTTCTTTGGAAAAATGTCTATTCAGTTCCTCTACCAATTTTAAAATTAATATTTTTTTGTTTTGTTACTGAGTTCCTTATATATTTTGGATATTAACCACTTAGCCATATGATTTTAAAATTTTTTCTCCTTTTCCATAGGTTACCTTTTCATTTTGTTGATTGTTTATTTTGCTGTGCAGAAGCTTTCTAGTTTGATGTAGCCCTACTTAATTATTTTTGCTTTTTATTTTGCTTGTGCTTTTGGTTTCATTAAAAAAAATAGTTGCTAAGACCAATATTAAGGAAATTTTTCCCTTTGTTTTTTTCTAGGAGTTTTATGGTTTCAGGTCTTATGTTTTAAGTCTTTAATCCATTTTGAGTTAAAATTGTGGGTGGTGTAAGATAGGAGAACAATTTTATTCGGTATGTGATTATGCGGTTTTATCAACAGTATTTATTGAAGAGATTATCCTTTCCCCCTTGAGTATTCTTGACTCTCTTGTCAAATTTTAGTTGACAGTATATGTGAAGGTTTATTTCTGGGCTCTCAATTATGTTCTATTGGTCTGAGTCTATTCTTATGCCAGCACCATACTGTTTTGATTAATAAAGCTTTGCAGCATACTTTGAAATCAGGAAGTGTCATACCTCCAATTTTGTTCTTCTTTCTTAGGATTGCTTTGGCTATTTAGGGTCTTTTGTGGTTTCATACAAATTTTAGGATTGTTTTTTCTATTTCTGTGAAAAATTCCATTGGAATTTTGATAGGGTTTGCATTGAATCTATAGATGGCTTTGGGTAGTACGGACATTTTAACAACATTAATTTTTCAGATCCATGAACGCAGGATATCTTTCCATTTGTGTCTTCTTCAATTTCTTTCCTCCAAGTCTTGATTAAATTTATTCTTAAGTATTTTTATTGTTTTTGATGCTATTGTGAATAGGATTATTTTCTTTATTTCTTTTTCAGATTTTTTTTTATGTATAGAAACACAACTGGTTTTTATATGCTAATTTTTTTTATCCTACAATGTTACTAAATTTGTTGATTAGTGCTAATGGTTCTTTTGGTGGAGTCTTTAGAATTTTCTATATATAAGGTCATATCGTCTACAGAGACAATTTTACTTACCAATTTGGATGCCTTTTATTTCCTTTTCTTGCCTAATTGGTATGGCTAGGACTTCCAATACTACATTGAATAGAAATGGTGAGAGTGGGCATCTTTGTCTTTCTGATCTTAGATGAAAAGCTTTCAAATTTTCTCCACTGAGTGTGATGTTAGGGGTGGGCTTGTCATATATGGCCTTTATTATGTTCAGGTACTTTTCTCCTATAGCTAATTTGTTGAAAGTTTTTATCATGAAAGAATGCTGTATTTTGTTAAATGTTTTTTCTACATCTATTGAAATGATCATATGATTTTATCTTTTATTCTATAAATGTGGTGTATTAATTTATTGATTTGTGTGTGTTGAATCATCCTTGCATCCCAGGGATAAATCCCACTTGATAATGACATATAATCCTTTTAATGTGTTGTTGAATTCAGCTTGCTTATATTTTATTGATATTATTTGCATCTATATTTATTAGGGAAATTTGCCTGTAGTTCTTTTTTTTCCCTTCTTTTTTTTTTTTTCTTTTTTGCCGTACGCGGGCCTCTCACTGTTGTGGCCTCTCCCTTTGCGGAGCACAGGTTCCAGACGTGCAGGCTCAGCAGCCATGGCTCACGGGCCCAGCCACTCCGCAGCATGTGGGATCCTCCCGGACCAGGGCACGCACCCGTGTCCCCTGCATTGGCAGGTGGACTCAACCACTGCACCACCAGGGAAGCCCTTTTTTCCTTTCTTGTAGCATCCTTATCTGGCATTTGGGAGTGTTTCCTCCTCTCTAGTTTTTTGGAAGAGTTTGAGAAAAACTGTCATTAACTCTTCTTTAAATGTTTGGTAGAATTCACTAGTGAAGCCACCTGGTTCTGGGTTTTCTTTGTTGGGAGATTTGTGATTACTGGTTCAATCGCCTTACTCATAATTGGTTTGTTCAGATTTTCTATTTCTTCATGATTCAGTCTTAATAAGTTGTTTGTTTCTATGAATTTACCCATGTTCTCTGTCATACAATTTGTTGGTATATAATTGTTCATAGTCTCTTATGATCCTTTGTATTTCTGAGGTATCAGTCCTAAGGCCTACTCTTTCTTCCCTCATTTCTTCTTTTCTTAGACTAGTTAAAGGTTTTTCAATTTTATCTTAAGAAAAAAAAACTCAGCCTTTGGTTTCACTGGTCCTTTCTATTGTTTTTCAATATTGTATTTCATTTATTTCTGCTCTGATACTTATTATTTCCTTCATTCTGCTAAATTTATTAGGCTTAGTTTGTTCTTTTGTTAGTTCCTTGAGGTGTAAATTTAGATTGTTTATTTGAGATCTTTCTTTTTTCTTAATGTAGACATTTATCACTATAAACTTTTACCTTGGAACTGTTTCTGCTGCATCCCATAGGTTTTGGTACGTTTTGTTTCCAATTTCATTTGTTTCAAGATATTTTTTATTTCCCTTTTGATTTCTTCTTTGACCCACTGGTTGTTCAGCAGTGTATTGTTTAATTTCCACATATTTGTGATTATTTTCAGCTTTCCTTCTGCTATTGATTTCTACTTTCACACCATTGTGGTCAGAAAAGATACTTGATATGATGTTAATCTTCTCAAATTTCCTAAGTCTTGTTTTGTGACCTATCATGATCTGTCCTGGAGAATGATCCATGTGTACTTGAGAAGAGTGTGTGTTCTACTGCTGTTAGTTGAAATGTTCTATATATGTTTGTTAGGTCCATTTGATCTAAAAGATAGTTCAAGTCCAATGTTTCCTTATTGATGTTTTGTCTGGATGATTTATTTAATGTTGAAAGTGGGGTACTGAAGTCCCCTACTAATACTATATTATTATTCATTTCTCTCTTCACATCTGTTAGTATTAACTTATATATTTAGGTGCTCCAATACTAAGGATATATATATCCCCAGTATAATTATTATATCTTCTTAGTAAATTGACACCTTTATCATTATGTAATAACCTTTATCTCTTCATATATTTTTTGGCCAAAAATCTATTTTTTCTGATATTAGTATAACTACCCAGCTTTTTTGGTTTCTACTCTCACGGAATATCATTTTACATTCCTTCACTTTGAGCCTACGTGTGTCCTTAAAGCTGAAATGAGTCTCTTGTAGGCAGCATATAGTTGGGTCTTGTTTTTTCAAGTCCATCCAGCCACTCTATGCTTTTTGATCGGAGAATTTAATCCATTTACATTTAGAGTAGCTATTAATACATAAGGACTTTCTAGTGACATCTTATTGTCCTTTGGCTGTTTTTTAGTTCCCTTGTTCCTTTCTTCCTTTCTTGCTGCCTTCTTTTGTGTGAACTGATGATTTTTGGTAATGTTATGATGTGATTCCTTTCTCTTTATCTTTTGTGAATCTACCGTAGGTTTTTGCTTTGTGGTTACCATGAGCTTACATAAGACATCTTATAGATATAATAGTCTACTTTATGCTGATAACAACTTAAGTTTTTGCATACAAAAAACATACCATTTTATTTCCCCCCTTGTGTTTTTGGTATCATAATTTACCTCTTTTATATTGTGTATTCATTAACAAATTATTTCAGCTATAGCTTTTTTTAATACTCTTGTCCTTTAGCTTTTACACTAGAATTGAATGGTTAACACATTACCATATTATATTAGTAGCACATTCTGAATTTGATTATATACTTTTTACCAGTATGCTGTATATTTTCATATGTTTTCAGAATACTAATTGGTATCCTTTAATTTTAGCCTGAAGAACTCCTTTTAACATTTCTTGTAAGGTAGGTCTAGTGGTGATGAAGTCCTTCAGCTTTTGTCTGGAAAAAATGTATCTCTCCTTTATTTGTGAATAGTATCTTTGCCAGATAGAGTATTCTTTGTTGGCATTTTTTTCTTTCAGTGCTTTGAATATACCATCCTACCCTCTCCTGACCTATAAGGTTTCTGCTGAGAAATCTGCTAATACCTTTATGGGGATTTCCTTGTACATAACAAGCTTCTTTCCTCCTGCTGCTTTTTAGATTCTCTCTGTATTTGATTTTTGACAGTTTTATTAAAATGTGTCTTGGAAAGGATCTCTTTAAATTCAATTTGTTTGGCGACCTATTAGCTTCATGAAATGGGATATCAAAATCTCTAGGATTTGAGAAGTTCTCAGTATTATTTCTTTAAATTAGTTAAATTAGTTTTCTAGCCCCTTTTCCCTCTCTTCTCCTTCTGGAACTCCAATAATTTGCAAATTGTTTCCTTTGGTGGTATTCCATATATTATGTATGTTTTCTTCACTCTTTTTCCTTTGTTCTCCTCTGTCTGGATAATTTCAAAGTTCTTGTCTTCTAACTTACAGGTTCTTCCTCCTGTTGATACTCTCTATTACAGTTTTCATTTTATTTGTTGTATTCTTCAGCATGATTTTTTGGTTCTTTTTAATGATTTCTCTTTGTTAGACTTCTCATATTCATTTGAAGTAGTAGTCACCTCCTCCAGTCTTTACTAACTGCCTTTGGGAGAGAAATACCTTCTGTCAGCCCTGCTAGGGACACCAAGGTTTTCTCAGACATTCTGTGGATTCCCCTGCAAAATTGCTCTTGTTAGACAGGGGCCAGGGAAGCACAAATGATGTATGTCTTAGCCATGAATCTGATGTCACTACTACATATACTCTTGAGTAAGTCCCTTTGCCTCTCTGGGCCTTTGTTTCCTCTTCTGTTCAATGAGGAGTTTATAAAAGATTGCATTTGAGGATACTTCTAATTCTGACATGCCATAGGTTTATCAGCCATTAAAACTTCAATGGGAATGGGTTTATTTTATGTTTATAGCCATGAAAAATTCCAGAGAGAATTCATAAGATGGGGACCCATGTATTTATAATAGTGAGGCTTCTGGTTGCAAGTGACAGAAACCAACTTGGTATATTTAGGTTAAAAAAGATAATTTATTGATAGGATATGGGGAGCAGAATGTCATAGAACTCTAGGGCAAGAATAGAGCTGTGTATTGGGAAGAACTGGAACTAGAAATAGAAAACCTTCAGGAATCATTCTCTTTTCTTTTCATTTAGGTGATTGGTGAATAGGGTGGTTGGTTTGTGGACTGGATGGGCACTCCCAAAAGGGTCCTCTCTACCTGGATTGTTGGTTTCCCTTTGGGGTAGTGGTTACAAAAGTGGGGGGATTGTGGGCTTGTTCAGATATGCCTGGTCCTGAGAGGTGGTCTCGTTGAAATTCTCTGATCCTTGGGTGTGAGGACATGGGAACGTGGATGCACAAGCTTGGGTATCTGAAAGAATCAGAGAGAAAAAAGGGTTTGTATGTGTGACAAACTTCATTCTGGGTCACAATAAGGCAGAAAATCCACCATCTTGGGGTTCTTTTGCCAGGCTGGGACTCAGTCTTGGTCATGGGCTGGCTCCTGGTAGAAAACTTGTAACAGGCTTTTCTGCTCCCAGTCAACCCAAAATGGGAAAGAAGAGGAACAGAATGTCTTTGCTAATAAGGAAGGCTCTTAGTGGAGTTGAGAGAGTTGTGGGGTCTCTGGCCACGCTCTCCCATGAATGTGGAGGGTTGATTGGTGAAACCAGGTCTGAGTGGTCAGAGAAAAGGAGCTGGTCTGGGTGGAGTAGGGGCTGCCTGATCTCATTCCAGAGTATCTTCTCATCTCCTCATCTCTCTGCTGTAGATTGAAGGTCCCAAAGCCAGGAACCCAGGGCTCTAGACTGCCATCAAGATGGTGGGTGATGGCCCCTGCCTTATCTCTGATCTGGACTGGCGAGGCCAGCAGAGATCATTTTCAGAGAGATATGACCCCAGCTTGAAGACCATGATTCCAGTGAGACTCTATGCAAGGTAAGCCAGGAGGAGGATTGGAGGGAGGTCCTGGGCAGAACTTCTAGGAATCATTTACAGCCCATCAGGAGAGTGGACCCTGACCCTGTTCCCCATGTTGCTGCTCTATATGCTTGTCCTTTTGTCTTTCCATCCATCTATCCATCCATCCATTTTTTTCATTTATTGACCATTCACTTCATGAATCCTCCTGTCCTTTGGTGAAAGGGAGACAATAGCAAATGTTTAAGAGAGCTTTCCATGTGCCAGGACCTGTTCAGGTGCTTTACAAACATCTTCTCATTCACTCTTCACAACCACCCTGGAGGTGTTGTGATTATCTTTATCTGATGGGTGAGTAAGTGAGACACAGCAAGGTTAAATAACTTAAACAAATTTAATCAGGTAGATTTTGCTTTGTAACAAACTGCCTCTACATTTAGTAGCCTGAGACAATCCCATTTATTTAGCTTACAATTTTATGGGTGGGTCAGCAACTTGGGCTAAGCCTAGTTGGGTGATTCATCTGGTCTTGACCAGGCTTTCTTATGCATCTGCTGGTCAACAAGATGGTTATGCTTCTGGGGGTTGACTGGCTGGGGGAAGGTGGGCCACATGGGCTATGAACCTCGAGCAAGCTAACCCGCCCTCGATCACATAGTAATGCAGTAGGTGGCCAAGAGGATGAGACGAAGCATATAGGCCTTCTTGAGACTCAGGCTCAGAACCGGTACACCATTTCTTTCACTGCATTCTATTGGCCAAAGCAAGTCACAAGTCAGCACAAATTCAAGGTGTGGAGAAATGTCTTGAAGGAAGGAGCTCCAAGGGTCTGGGATACAGGTGAGGAGAGAGAATTGGGTCAGTTTTGAACCATAGAATAAGAACCCAGGCAGGCTGATTTCCAAGCTCACATGCTTAACTATAGCATCATATTATAATATATATGTATTCTTAACATTACATTAACTATAACATTATAGAAAGCTGCCTTTTCTACATGAGAAGTGCCCTATAGCCTGCCCTCTGAGCAACAGAAGGCCAAGTAGCATCTTTATAATGAGGTGATACAGCACTGCTCTCTCCTAGAATCCATGGACCAAAGATACACCTGTGAGCCCTCTAAGGTGAGAGGTGAAGGTTGAAAAGTGAGGGCTTGGTGTACCATCCTTAGCTCCATGCAGAAGAGCTCTAACTACCCACCGTTTTGGCTCAATTTACAATTTCTTTGTGGAGAGGAAATGTGGGATAGTGCTTAAGAGGATGATGGGACCCTGGAGTCAGCAAGCATTGGGTTTGAATCCCTACTTCACCACTGACCAGCTGTAAGATTTTGGGCAAGTACCCTAACCTCTTTGTGCCTTAATGTTCTTGTCTATGAAATGGGATCATAATATTTCTCAACTACTTATCTCACTGAGCTGTTGTTAGGATTACATGAGGTAATGCATGACTTCATCATTAAAGTTACCCTTTAGGAAATATTTACTATGCACCAGGCACATAGTACCTTATTAATATTATCTTAGCTTGGGTTCTCCCAAAAGCAGAGGCTGAATGAAAAACTTGGATGCAGGTAGCTTCTTTGGGAGGTGATTTCAAGAAGCAGGAGGGAAGATTTACGGAGAGTGAGGCAGGGAAGGAGAACATGGGGTGTGTCATCAGTGTCACTGCTGTAGACATGGGGACTGGATTCTACTAGGTCCCCCCAAGAAGTGTACAATTTTCCACCCATAGGATGGGCAGTGGGGGCATTTGTCTGTGGGCTCCTGTACTCCATTAGTTAGGTTTTCTTCTTGGGGACATTAGCCCCTCGCAATTCTGGGCTGCACTTATGCTCTGAGAAGACCCCAAACCCAGTAGTGAAAAGAGGTACAGGATACCTGTGAGATGGGATGCTGTCAGCATGAGCCTGAGCTGCACAGCGCTGTCCTCCACATCTGAGATTGGAGGTGGATGTGACAAAGATTCTTGACCACTGCGCCACCAGGGACTGCGACTCAGGACATCTTGACAGCATCTGCTACAAATACCAAGCTCTTTCAGGGCCTGGAATATAACAAACACTCAGCAATTAGTAGATACCACTCTTGTGTCTCTGACTCTCATTCCATCTTAGATGGCTAGTTCCTCAAGGGCAGAAACATATCTCTTCCTCCTTCTTCATTGTTTCTTCCTTTTCTTCTTCCTCCTCTACTTCCCTTTCTCCTTTCTCCCTCCCCTGTCCTCCTTATTTATCTGCTAGCTAATATTTATGTAGCAGCTTACATGTATTAATCCTCACAATAAACCATGAGTTTGCCTCTAGCTCTTGCCTCCTTGGACAGCCTCACCTCTACTTTGGCACACTGTGCTCTGACCCTCCGCATTCTCCTGAGAGCAAAAGCCAGCCGTCCAACTCCTCTGATGATCAGCTACTGGGTCTCCATTTCCTCATGCCAAATGGAGCAGGTACCCTCTTTCCCATGGGGTGGTCACTGGTAAATATTCAACAACTGGCTCACCAAAAAATTCCCTGGTTCATAGCATTTGTCACTCTTTTGATGTAAATTCTCCTACCATGGCTGATTTCAATGTGATGTCACTGAGCGCAAAGTTGGGAACAGATGTATGGTGATAGAGCCCTATCCTGTGTGGTATTTCCACCACAGACACCACAGACTTATATAATCTAAAGAACAAATACGAGTAAAATCTAGTAAAATAATCTTGGAAGCTATGAGTTTTGAGTATTGATTGCCTTTGTCTTTAAGATAATTTACTTACATTTATGTAATTTAATTTTTAATATAGGCTGTGTTTAAGAACTGACTTGCAGAATTCCTGAAAATCAAACAATCAGCTCTTGCAAGCTGGTAGGAGCTGGCCCAGCACACTGCTGCTCATGGGGCTGATGATGTGAGTCACAGGTCTGAGCGTGGCTGTGGTTATCACTGTAGTTAAGAATTCCAGCCAGGGACTCAAGGCAATGACCCCAACAACCTGGAACACCGAGTGTTTCGCTTGTTTTAGGCTGGCACCCAACCCTGTGGATGACGCAGGGCTGCTCTCCTTTGCCACATTCTCTTGGCTCACGCCAGTGATGATGAGAGGCTACAAGCACACGCTGACTGTGGACACCCTGCCCCCACTGTCACCGTATGACTCATTCGACACCAATGCCAAAAGGTACCAGGATTTGTCTGGGTCACATCTAGAGAGGAGCCCGCTTTGGGAAGGGACCCGTGAGTCCTTGTGTGTGCTCCCATTTCCCTTTGCGGAAATCAGCGCCCACTGGTTTGGTGGCTGTTCTCATGGCTTATCTCTGAGATGAGGGCTGGGCTGACTGACCTTCTTGGCCTAGTCTCTGGGGAGGTGAGTACTGGGGAGGTTGGGTAGGGAGAATGAACTTCTTGAGAGCCTGAGGCTTCAGGCTTCTGGCAGGGCCATCAGCTATTTTGTAGGATCACCACATCAGGGCAAGAGTGGCCGGAATCTCACTTCGCTCTGTGTTGGCTGGACACCACCTGGGCTGCTTCCAGGCATGGTGTTGTATTTCCCTTTAAAAATTGTCATTGGACTTTTAAAGAAATTTTTTATTTTATATTGGAGTATAGTTGATTAACAATGTTGTGTTAGTTTCAGGTGTTACAGCAAAGTGATTCAGTTACACATATACATGTATCTATTCTCTTTCAAATTCTTTTCCCATTTAGGTTATTACAGAATATTGTGAGCTTTTATATTACAAAATATGTTTAGGTTGAACCAAATGAAAACTTCCAATATTTGACAATTTTGGCTTGCAAAAACATGTATTTCATTGATTCAACCTAATTCAGATTCATTATAGAAATGTTAAAGTAACAGAAGTTCAAGCAGTGGAAGTATCCCCACCGTACTCCAGCCCCACTCCCCAGAGGTCAGCACTGTTAAATGCTGGTGTGCATTTGTCCTGGATTTTTTCTACTCAGGTTAAACACACCCTGTGCTACCATCTTCTGCAGATCAATACCTCTTCTTCTTCCTCCTTACTCACAGGTCATCTTTTTTTCTTTGAACAAAAACTGAAGCATACTATCTCATGGTTAACCATTTTGCTATTTTCAGTGAAGAGTTTATAAAGATTTTTCCACAGCCCAGAACCTCAACTTCATTCTTTCTAACAGCTGCATTGAACTTCAAGGTTCATGTCTTAAACAATGGGGAAGATCTCATCGCCCTCTCTCTGCATTTCTTTCTTCTGGAATTCTCTTTCTCTTTGGCCTCATATGCTTGAAGGGCTGGGAGTTATAATCATGCTCTTGCAATTGCTCCTACAATTGTGCATCCCCTCATCTGTGTCCTGCAGAAATCTCTGTCAGTAGTAGTTTCCAAAATCTATAGTCTGGAGAAAGTTGCCAGGGAGCACGGAGAGAAAGGGGCTGGACCAGTGCCTGTGGACCAGGTTTTCCTTCTACCTCTCTGTCGGTTTTTAATGTTGCCTTCCATCTACCCAACATCAACTTAGATCCTCTTCCCTTCTGTGCTAATGTTCTCCTCCAAAGGCTGACCCACCAAACACATGTTGACAACCTTAATAACACACTGTCTTCAGTCCATGCCTCTCTTCCAGACTCTGAGTTCATACACCCAGCATCCGACTGGACTTGGATGATTCACAAGCATCCTATATCTAAAGCTGCATTCTTTTTTTTGTTGTTTTGTTTTTGTTTTGTTTTTTTGTGGTACGCGGGCCTCTCACTGTTGTGGCCTCTCCCGTTGTGGAGCACAGGCTCCGGACGTGCAGGCTCAGCGGCCATGGCTCACGGGCCCAGCCGCTCCGCGGCATGTGGGATCTTCCCGGACCGGGGCACGAACCTGTGTCCCCTGCATCGGCAGGCGGACTCTCAACCACTGAGCCATGAGGGAAGCCCTAAAGCTGCATTCTTGATCTTCAGCCCCACCTGACGATGTTCTCTCTTCCCCCTTTCCCCATCTCTGTGAACTGTATTCCCACAGTTGGTCAAGTCAGAAAACTGGGGCCCCTGATCCCCCTTCTCCTTTTCTCCCACATCTAATTCATCAGTAAGCCCTGTTGTCTCCCCTGACCACCTTTCCCTAAATCCAGTGTCAAGCCGCTGCCACCTCCCACCTGGATGCTGATAGTCTCCCACTGTGGTCTCCCTGCTTCCGTCTTTGCTCCCCACCCCCATAACCCACTACTCTCACAACAGCCAGATGTTCTTTTAGACATGTAAAATGATCTTGTCATGTTGGTTTAAAAGCCTGCAGTGGCTTCCTTGGCAATCTAATCTCCTTCGTGAGGACTGTGAGATCCCATGAGATCTGGCCCTGCCTTGCCTCCCCGTGTCCCCACACGCCTGTCACACTGGCCTCCTTTCAGATCTTTGAAATGGACAAACTCCTCCCTGCCCTGGAGAAGATTTTTTTCTTGGTTTCTCTGTTGCCTCAGTGTTTTTATCACAACCGGTATTGTGCCAGAGACAGGCAGGAGGAGGAAATCAAGGCCCGGAAAGAGCCCAAATGCCAGATACCAGCTTGTGCTGTGTCAGGGCTCTGCCCGCTGCCTCGCTCATGTCCCATCCACCCTCCAGAAAAAGAAGGGAGAACAAATGCTATTCTTCTGAAGCCACCACTGCCAGGGATGGGGGTTGTGCTAAGAATTCTTGCAAAGTTTTTTCCATCAGAGTAGCTTTGAGCAGCAAGTGGGAATGTAAATCTTTTTCCTTCTTCCTGTTCTTTCATCACAGATTTCGAATCCTTTGGGATGAAGAGGTAGAAAGGATGGGTCCCGAGAAAGCCTCTCTGGGCCGAGCGGTCTGGAAATTCCAGAGGACGCATGTTTTGATGGATCTCGTGGCCAATATCCTGTGCATTATCACGGCAGCCGTAGGGCCGGTGGGCGCACTGGCCCTTCTTCTGCCTTGTCTCCCAGGTTCCCAGACTGGCAAAGAATGTCATTAGTTATTTTCTCTACGATCTGGTGGGTCTAGTACGTTGTTGTTATCTTTGCGCTCCTTGGGGGCGAATTTTCATAAAGCTAATCCTTTGTCAAGCACAGCAGCAGCCACTGAAATTAATTAAAAAGTTTGCCTCATAAAGTCAGCTTGCTGACATTAGCTGAGGCCTCCTGTACCTACCGTGACCCCCAGCAGCACACTTCTCTCTTCACCGCGCCGTTTTACAGATGATTCTCATTCCCCAAATCCTCCAGCAGACCCAGAGCACCTCCAGGAAGGTCTGGGTTGGCGTCAGCCTGTGCACAGCCCTTTTCACCACCGAGTTTACCAAAGTTCTCTTTTGGGCCCCTGCCTGGGCCATAAATTACCGCACGGCGATCCGGTTGAAGGTGGCCACCTCCACCCTGGTTTTCGAAAACCTGGTGTCGTTCAAGACGCTGACACACATCTCTGTTGGTAAGTTGGTCCAGAAGGAGTTTAACTTTAGGAAACTAAATTCCGAGTTTTCTGAATATGTGTGAGATGTGCTTCCTGGATGGAATATCTGCCCCCCTTTTGGTTGTCAATATCCTGCCCATCATGTCCCATCTCCTTGCTTAGTAAAGTGGTGGAGACTCAAAACACCAGAAGAACTGAGAGAAAGGAGAGCTCCATTCAAGCTGGAGAATTTGGAAAGGCTTCCCCGTTCCACTTGGAACAGGGCTTAGGGGTGACCTCATCCAATCCCTTTGACCGTCAGTGAGGACACTGAAGCAGTACAGAGAACACTACAGCATTTAATAAAATTGATTGACTAACGGATCTGATGATTCCAACTGTGTAGTATTTGGGATGCCAAGTCCCAACAAAGACCATGCCTGTTGGACTTCAGAGTTGACATTTTCTTAAGCCCTTAATCCTTAGCAATAAAATCTTCGCCCTTTACACAAGAACATTTCCCTGGCCAAGGGAAACCTGGGTGGTGTGAGGTAAGGGAAAAGACTTGTTTCTTTCTTACACTTGCTCTTTCAGTTTGTTCAAAATATCCTGTATCAATTATGATTAGATTCAGTTGCATATAACCGAAAACCTCCCAAAACAGTAGATTAAACAGGATGGATTTATTTCACTCTGTGTAAAAGGAGTCTGGAAGAGGATGATCTGGGGCTGGAGTGGGGACTTCCAGGCTTTTCTATTTTTCTTCATCACTACCTTAGCATATGGCTCCCATAATGGTTCAGGATGGAAGCTGCAGGTCCAACCATCCCAACCATGTTTCAGAGAGCCGGTAGGAGGAAAGAGACTTCCAAGTTGAGTTGGCTCCCTCTAAGAATTCATCCCCAAAGTTCCATTCAGCACTTTGGCTTATACCTCATTGCCCTTAACATAATTACATGGTCACCATGCTTCCACAAAGGAGGCTGGGAAATGTGGTCATTTTGCTGGGCCCATGGATGCCCTGATTAAGCAGGGTTGTACTAATAAGGAAGAAGGAGATAGAGCTATCAGGTAGGCAGCTGGCAACCTCGCCAGCATGTTCCCAGGTGGTACTTAAGCCTTTCTTCATTGGGATTCTCAGTTCTAAAAGACAGGCCTCTCCAAAGTCACACTAAAATGAGACCCACGAAACTCACCCTGTTGGTCCTCTGACAATTCTCTCCCCCCATAAGTCAGTTTTTCTCTTCCTTCCTCAGACCCCCTCAGCCATTCCAAAAGCCTTCAGTTGAGGAAATGTTTAGGTGGCCCTTCCAAAGGCTGAACCCATGTGCTTTCTTTCCAGGTGCTCAATATACTATCAAGTGATAGTTATTCTTTGTTTGAAGCTGCCTTGTTTTGTCCCTTGCTAGCCACCATCCTTATCCTAATGGCTGTCTGTGTGGTGTACGCCTTTTTCATCGTGGGGCCCACAGCTCTCATCGGGATATCCGTGTGTGTGCTATTCATCCCCATCCAGGTAATGGCAGGTCTCTGCTGTTGTACTTCACACACACTCTCACTGAAGTGGACTTTGTGTCCAGGGCCTGGCCCTGAAGCCTGGGCCCTTACTTTGAGCTCACAAACAGTACGGTTCTTTTACAACTTGAATTTGAATACCCTGGGGAAGGGGAGCATGCTTCTTCAGTTTGGCAAAGTCCCCAGCACTTTCCTTGCATCCTGGCAATTCATGCATTGGCCTCATCTGCCCTGACCCCAGTCGTGTCCCCCAGAGCACGTCAGCCACAACTCAAGGGAAGGATTCAGCTGAGAATCTCGGGCCTGACACACTCCAATCCCTGGATTTTTAGGCCAACTGCAACTCAGCAATTCTCTGAACACACTGTTTGTACCTCGATTTCAGATGTTTATGGCTAAGCTCAATTCAGCTTTTCTATGATCAGCAATTTTAGTGACAGATCAGCGAGTTCAGACGATGAATGAGTTTCTGACCTGCATCAAGCTGATTTAAATGTACACCTGGGAGAAATCTTTTACGAACGCCATCCCAGGTAGGATGAGCAGTTGCTGAAAGAACCACTTACCCTGTAGAATGTGCTCTTCTAAGGGGTTCTTAAGGGTCCTGGGGCCGGGCATTCTGGAAGTTGGCTGAAGCGACCCCCGAGCTGATTTGTAGGCTTTTCAAAAAATTACAGAGATTTTAGAATAGACCCAAGGGCTCAGCAGGTGAGTGACATATGGTTTAGCCATACTGAGGTCAGTGAATCCTTGTACTGGCCAGTTACCTTTCACAAAAATAGTCCACTAAAACATTACGAGCAGGAGAAGAGCTGGCTCAGCCTATTTCCTTGACTGGGAAGATGTCCACACGGACACACGCACACACTAACACTTACACACATGTCCCCTCCTTGCCGGCAGCAGCCTCATCAGGATCGGATGTCTCACTGACTTGACATGCTTTGGGCAGATAAGAGAATGCATATATAGCTGTTTTGTTTTAAAGACGATATGAAGACTATTTCAATCAAATAAAAATGCAAATCTAATTGCAGGAATAGTTACATAATTGCTGACATAGACTCAGGTGGTTGACCGGTTAATGATTTGAACCACCGTTACAACTAACTCTCTGGATCCACAATTACACTTTTAGACCAGCATGTAATTGGGCCCGAAGCTGTGTATCCACATTTTAGGAAGCAGCTTTAGAGAATCTGCTTTTGAGACTGCCAAAGGAAGTGCCCCAGGTTGGGATGCTGGCAGCCCTATTGTACCCTCTTTGAAGACACAGAAATACTTCCTCACACTCTGAACTCACTTTAATACAATTTATTTGATGTGATTAAATTTGATTCCATTTGACATCATTCAATTTAAAACTCAATTTAATTCAAGTCAGTTTAACTCAATAAATATGTACCAAGTTCCTACTATGTGCAAGGCCATGGGAGTCACACAAAATAATTAGGAAAAGGGTCCCTAGTTTTAAAATTGAGGGAGGATGAGTTAACTAAGCTCAAAAATAGCTATTAGTTTGCTGGCTCTACTTCTAGAATATATCTGGAATCTTTCTGCTTCTCTTCATTCTACTGTCACCCTAGTCCAAGCAATGTCCTCTCCCTTCCAGCCTATGGCAAGAACTTCTAGATGCAACCCCTGCTTTCCTCCTTCCCCCTAAAACCCATGATGCACTCAGCAGCCAGAGTGATCTTTTAAAAATGTCAGTCAGATCTTGTCTCTCCCCTGCTGAACAAGCTTTAGTGGCCTCTTATCACACTTAGGTTTTTTCACGTTTAGGTCTTTTGGATGAAGTCCAGATTCCTTCCTATGGGCTATTAGATCCAGCACAGTCGGGCCCCTGCTGACCTCCTGACCTCATCACATCTTATCCCAGGCCTTGATACCTCAGCTTGAGCCACAGAAACCTTCTGTTTTTAGAACAAGATCCACACCCGTTCATGCCTCAGGATCTCTGCCGTTGCTGTTCCCTCTGCCTGGAATGTCTTCTGCTAGATGTTCATGCTGACTTTGTCTTGACTTTGGGTCTCCTGAAGTCAATGTCACTGACTCAAGAGGGCTTCTTTTTTTTTTTGCGGTACGCAGGCCTCTCACTGCTGTGGCCTCTCCCGTCGCGGAGCACAGGCTCCGGACGCGCAGGCTCAGCGGCCATGGCTCACGGGCCCAGCCGCTCCGCGGCATGTGGGATCTTCCCGGACCGGGGCACGAACCCGTGTCCCGTGCATCGGCAGGCGGACTCTCAACCACTGCGCCACCCGGGAAGCCCTCAAGAGGCCTTCTTGACCACAGTCTCAAGCAGGTCCAGTCCCCATTCACCTCTCAATCACTTCATCCTGTTCATTTCTCTCATATCACCCAACACAGTTTGTAATTATCTTATTTACTTATTTGTTTCTTTATTGTCTATCGCCCCTACTGGAAAAGTTGAGACCCTGTTTGTCCCTATATTCCCCAGCACCCAGCACAGCCCCTGGCATATAGCAGACATCAGGTTAAAATGTGCTGAATGAGTGAACATGTGAATTAATTATAGGATAAAATGGGTAAAATGCCACAAAAGAAACTGAGAGGAGCTCCATGGGTGTGAGAGATGAGCCTCCTGGCAGAGGTAGCGTTTTAGACAGGCCCTGAAGGATATAGCAGGGATGTGGAAACAGATGGAGCTGGGGAAGCCCCCTGGGCAGGAGCAAAGGCCTGGAGGCTTTGCGTGGGGAGAAGGAGGTGGCTGGTGTTCTTGAGGGGAAGGGCGTGTGGACAGCATGCTTTGGATCCCAGCCTCTTAAGAGGCAAGTCACTTAACCTGCTAAGCCTTTCCTCTACTGTCAGAAGGGCATAATGATGGCTTCTGCCGTGTCACACTGTGGTGAGAGCAGCCGAGGGAGAGCGTGCCTGTGCAGGGTTCAGCCCAGCACCTGGTCTGTAGGCAGCCCTCAGCGAGAAGGGCTGTGACACCATGTTGCTAATGTGAAAGGGTTTTTGCAGAGGACGCTGGGATTGCCATTAAGGACTCTTTAAACAGCAGGGGAGGGAAGCTTGAATTTTATGTGTGAGTGGTGCGGAGTCATGGCCTCATCTGGACTTACGGAAGGGAGATGTGCTCTTGGGTTTTTGCAGCTGTTCCTGAGACAAAGGGCAGGGGCCTCAATCTGGCAGTCTTCAGGCTGGCATATGTGTTTTGTTTGGCCCCTACAGTACTTTAACTTTTTCAATTAGTTCCCAACATTTAAGAGTAGGGAGATGTCTCATAAAATTCCACATTTCAGACTTCAAAACAGTCTGGTGAGCCTGGGACATCCTCGCTCTGGTATTGCTCTCTGCCCACTCCCTTCATTTACCTTACTTGCCTGACCCCTGTAGGCATCTGAGTGTATGACTCCTGACACACAGAGAATCAGATCAGGAGGGACCTTGGAAACCATCCAGCAATGGCAGCTGACATGTACTGAACCCCCAGTACATGCTGGCATTGTGCTCCGGGCTGTCTGTGCTTCCTCCCATTTAAACTTCACAACAAGAGCCCTTAACACTCATTTGCAGGAGAACAGGGCAGGAGTAATATGTTTCTTTTTTTAAAAATTGAAGTATAGTTGGTTTACAATGTTGTATTAGTTTCAGGTGTACAGTAAGTGATTCAGTTATACATATATATATTATATATGTATGTATATAATATATATATGTTCTTTTTCAGATTCTTTTCCATTATAGGTTACAACGTATTGAGTATAGTTCCCTGTGCTCTACAGTAAATCCTTGTTGTTTATCTATTTTATATATAGTAGTGTGTATCTGTTAATCCTAGACTCCTAATTTATCCCTCCCCCTTCCCCTTCCCCTTCAGTATCTATACTTTGTTCTCTATGTCTGTGAGTCTCTTTCTGTTTCCTAGATAAGTTCATTTGTATTACTTTTTTAGATTCCACATATAAGTGCTATCATATGATATTTGTCTTTCTCTGTCGGACTTACTTCACTTAGTATGATAATCTCTAGGTCCACCCTTGTTGCTGCAAATGGCAATATTTCATTCATTTTTATGGCTGAGGAATATTCCATTGAGTAATACGTTTCTTAATGCTGGTGCTTGACAAGCAAAATAAGACCACCGTGGACTGCTTCTATTTCACAGATATAAGGAAGAGGGAAAGGAGATTACTGGAAAAAGCTGGATTTGTCCAAAGTGGAAACTCAGTGCTGGCCCCCATTGCATCCACCATAGCCATTGTACTGACATTCACCTGCCACATCCTCCTGAGATGAAAGCTCGCTGCCCCAGTGGTAAGCACCTCTTTAAAGCTGGCCTCTTCTGTACCCAACTCTGCAAGTGCCAGGTGGGTAGCTCCTCTGGCACTGGCATCAGATCACCCAATCACGGTGAGCCAGAAGACAGCAGAATTCCACCCTGACTTCTAAGACAAGTACTTGAGCTGACTGGGAGCCGAGGAGAGCTTAGTAGCAACTCTTATTCAGTCTACAGCAGGGCAGGGGTAGTAGTTAATGCTGGAACACAATTTTTCATTTGGACATTGAAACCAAAGGAGCCCTTGGCTATTTTATTCTTATTTATCCATATATACGCCAAGAAAAGAGTTGGTGAAAGTTCTCCGGGTGGGAGGGGTGTCAGTATTGGGAGAGGCAGTGTGGTGTCCAGATCAGGGTCCCCCTTGTTTAAAGCCTGACTCCACACTTGCTAGCTATGACTTACAATTCACAGAACCTCTCTTGTCTCGGTTTTATTATCTGTAAATGGGGTGATGACAGTCCCTATCGTAGTGAGGATGGAAGTTGTCTTCCACAAAGCACTCGGTCAGCACCTCGAATGTGGTAAATGCTGCGTAAGTTGTTGCTGTTCTCATTAGCCTTATGCTCACCCAGGCCAGGCATATTCGGGTTGAAAACCTCAGAAGGAGAATTGGAGTGAACGTGAGGGGCTCAGGACCTGAGCTAGAGAGGAAATGGCCCCTGACTGAAATAAAGAAACAAACATTTCAGATATTAAAGCAGCGTCTGAAGGGCAAGTTGGAAGAAAGAACGTAAAGGCAAGAAAAAGAGAGAGAGAATGAAATAAAAAAGGAGAGGTATGCTCACCAGAAAAGAATTGCACCAAAAATCAGGGATCTGGAGGGGAGGGACGTTTGAGAAGGCAGGATCCTCTTCTGGGGCATTCACTGTGGCGCTGTCAATCCAATTACTGCCCCGTGTTTCTTTGGGAGATACCTTAATTTTCTTAGTTTCTTCACACACATTTTTCTCTCACACACTCTGGGGGCTTGAACATAGCCATGAACCGAAAGCCAAAACGAACAGCAATGGTTGATGTACAGAATGAATGTTACTGGATTATAGTGGCTGCTGTCTACCATCCCAAACCAAAAAATTTTTTTTCCCAGAACACACCAAGCAAATTAATTTGAAACCAAATTGAGTGCACATGTTAATATTTTTTAAAACAATGATTTAGAAGAAATCTAGACCAAGAACAAATTCCCTGAATGCGAGGCTCGTATTTCTTTGGCCTAAGAATCCCTTTCAGTCTCCTCCTCTGCCAGAGCCACATGAGTAGGAGGTCAGCCCTGAGGAGCTGTCACATCAGGCAGCCCGGGGACTCTGCTAGCCAGGGCCTGGGCTTCCTGAGCCAAGATAGTGCTCTAGGACCTGGGGGAGCTGAATTCTCTTTGGGGATGTATTTAGGACCAGATGTGATGAAGGGAGCATCTTTCATCATCCTCTTAATGAACTAACTAGGATTAGTTGAAGCCTGGGGGCCCTGTCCA
Source organism: Grampus griseus (assembly GCF_964374135.1). NCBI lineage: Eukaryota > Metazoa > Chordata > Mammalia > Artiodactyla > Delphinidae > Grampus > Grampus griseus. The sequence continues at coordinate 23,373,633 of NC_139013.1, read as the reverse complement.
TGGGGCCCATTCAACAGCAGGAAGGATCACTCCAGATTTGTCGATGGAAGTTGTGTTTTTAATTTCTTAGATGGGTGGTTAGGGAGAGGCTGCTAATTACAAGGACAGATGAGAAGATGAAAGCTGAGAGATGAGATCATGCCCCCTGTGGGGCACCCACAGAGCAAGGAAACTTGTCTTCATTGAGGCTATATGATATTATCCACCCACCATGCAGGGCTCAGTGGGGAAGGCCCTAGTGAAGGGGGGTCATTGTTCATTGTTTTGGAAATGACAGTGGAACCAGGGCTCTCAAATTGGTCCCTTATGTGTGTGTGGAGGCAGGGCATGGAGGCCAGACCCTGAGGGCAGGAGAACCAGCAACCAGCCTGGGCCAGGCACATAATTCTAGGGAGCTTCCACCTTCAACACTGGTCTCTGTGTGGTATGTAAAAGGATGCTCTATCTCTGAAGGGTCAGATGCCTCTGAAGCAACCGAGAGAAGGGGATAATTTAGGAAAAAACTGCATAGGTTTTTTTTGTTGTTTTTTTTTTCATGGTACGCGGGCCTCTCACTGTGTGGCCTCTCCCGTTGCAGAGCACAGGCTCTGGACACTCAGGCTCAGCGGCCATGGCTCACGGGCCCAGCTGCTCCATGGCATGTGGGATCTTCCCGGACCAGGGCACGAACCCGTGTCCCCCGCATCGGCAGGCGGACTCTCAACCACTGCACCACCAGGGAAGCCCTGCATAGGTTTTTGAAAGAATGGTCTAGGCCAAATAAGGATATGGTATGGATGGAGATTTCCAAAGGTCCTCAATTAGAGGCCCTTTTCAGACCTTATCCTCTGGATTGACAGAGATAAGGGGATAAGTTTCCCACCATTTTGGTGAAAATCCAAACGCAAAATAGTTTAAGATGTTAATACCTTCAATTTGCCAACCCATGATTTCTGAGCCATGAAATGAGAAAATTTTTCCTCTGAGAATCCCAACTGTGCTACTGTTTCTCATCTCAGGAAGTTTAATCCCCATGGACTTAATGGTTCAAAGCCAAGGCAACATCCCATCCTGAATTCTATACCTCTCTTTTGTTCTTCAGGCATTTAGTGTGATTACCATGTTTAATGTAATGGAGTTTTCAATTGCAATCTTACCTTTCTCGGTCAAAGCAGCAGCTGAAGTCAATGTCTCTCTAAGGAGAATGAAGGTATAACTAACACTGGGTGAGCAGGGAAGAAAGTTCTCATTTGGGGGCAGGAAAATTCCCAGATAAGGGGAGGCTGTGTCAACCCATTGGAGGGCTGGGTCACTGGTTTGGTGGGTGTTGGGAGAAGAGCCTCCATTCAGTGTTGGATACACAAATATGCATCAAGCAGGATATAGGCAGAGTATTATAGGTGGCCTGCCCTTTTAGTAAAACTGAGATGGAGTCTCCACCCAGGGAGATGATGTTCCTGACCCTCTACTCTTTCTCCAAGCCATGACTCTTAACTTGTTCCAGGAGTGGAGCTCAGTTTGCACTGAGCCATCTCCCCTTTGCCTACCTAGTTTGTCCTAGGATGTGTGTGGTGACAGAAGTGATGAAGACGGTGGCGGGGGGAGACACCATATTTATACACTCATTTAGTCATTTTATTTATTAATTTATTCATTCATCAAAGATTTACTGTGTGAGTCCCAAACAGGATCAACACAAAGAGAACCACATAAAGACACATTGTAATTAAAATGGCAAAAATTAAAGATAAAGAGAGACTATTAAAAGCAGCAAGGGAAAGCAGCAGTTACATACAAGGAAACTCCCATAAGGCTATCAGCTGACTTCAGCAGAAACTCTGCAGGTCAGAAGGGAGTGGCACGATATATTTAAAGTGATGAAAGGGGAAAAACTACAACCAAGAATACTCTACACCACACGACTCTCATTCAGATTTGATGGAGAGTTCAAAACTTTACAGACAAGCAAAAGCTAAAAGAGTTCAGAACCATCAAATCAGCTTTACAAGAAATGTTAAAAGGACTGTTCTAAGCTAGAAAGAAAAGAACACAACTAGAAACATGAAAATCACAAAAGGAAAAACTTTATCAGTAAGGGCAAATATACAGTAAAGGTAGTTAATCAACTATGTATAAAATTGGTAGGAAGGTTAAAAGACAAAAGTAGTAAAATCATCTAAATCCACAATATATAGTTAAGGGATAACAAAACAAATTGATGTAAAATATGGAAAAACAGTACTTGTGGGGGAAGAGAGTAAAAACTCAGGGTTGTTAAAATGCATTTGAAATTAGGAGATCAGCAACTTAAAATAATCGTGTATATATATGTATAGATTGCTATATATAAACCTCATGGTAACCACAAACCATACATTTATAATAGATAAACACACACACACAAAAGAAAGGAATCCAAACATAACACTAAAGATAGTCATCAAATCACAAAGGAAGAGAGCAAAAGAAGAAAAGAACAAAAAAGAACTACAAAAACAACCCCAAGACAATTAACAAAATGACAATAACTACCCATTATTACTTTAAATGTAAATAGACTAAATGCTCCAACCAAAAGACATAGAGTGGCTGAATGGATATGAAAACAAAACCGATATACATGCTGCCTGCAAGAGACTCACTTCAGATCTAAAGACACACACAGATTGAAAGTGAGGGGATGGAAAAGGCATTCCATGCAGATGGAAATCGAAAGAAAGCTGGAGTAGCAATACTTATATCAGAAAAAATAGACTTTAAAACAAAGACTGTTACAAGAAACAAAGGCATTACGTAATGATCAAAGGATCGATCCAAGAAGAAAATATAACAATTATAAATACATATGCACTCAACATAGGACCCACTTAAATATATAAAGCCAATATTAACAGATATAGAGAAATTGACAGTAGCACAGCAAAGGAAAGCATTGGCAAAACGAAAAGACAACCTACTGAATGGGAGAAAATATTTGCAAATGATATGACTGATAAGGGGTTAATATCCAACATATATAAACAGCTCATACAACTCAACATCAAAAACCCAAACAACCCAATTAGAAATGGGCAAAAGAACTGAATAGAAATTTTTCCAAAAAGGAAATGCGGATGCCAACAGGCACATGAAAAGATGCTCAACATCGCTAATCATCAGGGAAATACAAATCAAAACCACAATGAGATATCACCTCACACCTGCCAGAATGTTTATCATCAAAAAGAACACAAATTACAAATGTTGAGGAGGATGTGGAAAAAAGAGAACCCTCGTATACTGTTGGTAGAAGGTAAATTTGTGCAGTCACTATGGAAAACAACACTGTGGAGGTTCCTCAAAAAACTAAAAATAGAACTACCATATGACCCAACAATTACTCTCTGGGGTGTATATCTGAAGAAAACAGAACACTAATTTGAAAAGATACATGCACCACAATGTTCATAGCAGCATTATTTACAAAAGCCAAGATACGGAAGGAACCTAAGTGTCCATTGAGAGATGAATGGATAAGGAAGATGGTGGTACATATACACAATAGAATATTACTCAGCCATAAAAAGAATGAAATTTTGCCATTTGTATGAATGTGGATGGACTTGGAGGGCATTATGCTAAGTGAAATAAGTCAGACAAAGAAAGACAAATACTAAATGATATCATGTAAATGGGAAGTCTAAAAAAGTAAAGCAAAATACCCTGAATATAACAAAAAGGAAACAAACTCACAGATATAAAGAACAAACTAGTGGTTACCAGTGGGGAGAGGGAAGGGGAAGGGGCACGATAGGAACAGGGGATTAAGCGGTACAAACTGTTATGTATAAAATAAATAAGCTACAAGGATATATTGTACAGCACAGGAATATAGCCAATATTTTATAATAACTTTAAATGGAGTATAATCTATAAAAACTTTGAATCACTATGTTGTGTATGTGAGACTAATATTGTAAATCAACTATATCTCAATTAAAAAAAAGATTTACTGTATGCTTCCTATATGCAAGGCACTGTGGAAAATGCAAATATAAGGAAGAGAGTCTTTACTCTTAAGAGCCTCCAGTCTAGTACAGGACCAGGTATCCCAGTAATTGCTATATATAGTAAGGGTGAAAGTGATGTGTAGGAAGGGCAGATAAAGTGGTTTTGAAGTTGAGGCAAGGAAAGGAAAAGGAGAAGCACATTTCAGTCAAGAGAACAGTGCGTTCAGACCTCTGTGAATTGATTGGAAGATCTTATTTACTCACGTCTGAAATGTGGATGTCATTTTAAGCATCCTAGGTGCCTGTATCCCTCTTCTCCCTTACCATCCGCATTTAACCAATCAAGAATCCTGTTGGGACTTCCCTGGTGGTGCAGTAGTTAAGAATCCTCCTGCCAATGCAGGGGACACGGGTTCGAGCCCTAGTCCAGGAAGATCCCACATGCCGCAGAGCAACTAAGCCCGTGCACCACAGCTACTGAGCCTGCACTCTAGAGCCCTTGAGCCACAACTTCTGAGCCAGTGTGCCACAACTACTGAAGCCCATGTGCCTAGAGCCTGTGCTCCGCAACAAGAGAAACCACTACAATGAGAAGCCTGCACACTGCAACGAAGAGTGGACCCCCACTCGACACAACTAGAGAAAGCCCGCACACAGCAACGAAGACCCAATGTGGCCAAAATTTAAAAAAACAAAAAAAGAATGACACAAATAATAGTTTAAAAAAAAAAAAGAATCCTGTTGACTCATCTCCTGATCACTGCATTCCTTCAATTTTAAGAGGCACCATTTATGAGATTGGATTGGAAGGTGCACTGTTGAGTTATTACATTTTGAACAAAACACAGAGTTAACCTCATGACATTAATTGTGTAATGATACCCAATATCTTAGACTAGAGGAACAATGCTATTTCTTGACTCCACAACCTCCACTCTGTCCCTAGTGTCATCACCTTCATTCAAGACTTCATAGTCTCTCATCTGAACTATCACTGTGACTGAAGAACCAATTGTCTTTTTCCAATGTTGTCCTTTTCAAATACATATTGCACTGTTAATTGAGCTTTAAAATATTTGTCTGATCACTGACATTAACCTGCTTGAGATCCTTGTCCTTCACTCTCCAGGACTGAGCCTGAGTCCTCCATCAGCACGTCCTCAGTTATGTCTCCACTTCATTTCTTATCCCCTTCCTACCTTGAGCTCTGGCCCTCGGTTATACTGAACTTCTCGTCTTATACCTCTCATCCCCCCAAACCATGCTATTGCCTGTTTTTGCTCATGCTGTGCCCTCTACTAGAAAGCTCTCCTCCCCTAACCCCTCCCTCATCTTTGCCTGTACAGCACTGTACAGACCCAGCTCAGGCATCAATTACATGGGCCTCCAGGATGCGGAGCCAAGTGTCCCATCCCTGGCAGTTACAGGGCTTTGTCCCTGTCACATTTCACTGAAATGATCTGTGCATGTTCCCATCTCCGCCTGGACTGCAGTCTCTTCAAGGACAGGAAGCATGCCTTATTACTAATATTTGCATTTCTGTCGTTACCCCAGAATCTGGTACAGAGTAGGCACTTGGCAGGTGTTTTGTTGAACTGAGCTGAGTGGGGACTTAGGAAGAAGACACAGCAGAGACAGAACATGTGACCTTGGTTTCATAAGCATTAGTGTCAAGCAGTGAAGCCAACCACCCAAAGACTGGCAAAAGCTGGGCATCTTGGGCATAAGGGTAAACTGTAGCTGGGATCAGCATTCTCCAATGTGGGTGACCCAGATAGGCCTTGTGCTTAAAAAGGCAACCGTTCTACATAGTATGAGCTAATAGACTATTTTTGCTGCATCTTCTCCTGGGGGAATATCTTCAGAATACCTTTCCTGGATGTCCCAGGTAGAATTCCCAAGATTATGATTTGGGGTCATTAGAAGATATACTGGGATGATTCTTGCAAATGGGTGACGTCTGCCAAGTTAATTTTGTTTCTTTACTCTTAGAAAATTCTCATAGCTAAAAGCCCCCCATCTTACATCACCCAACCAGAAGAGCCAGATACAGTCTTACTTTTAGCAAATGCCACCTTGACACGGGAGCAAGAAACCAGGGGGAAAAGTGACCTAAAGAAGTGCAGAATCAGAAGAAGCATCTTCTTAAGAAACAGAGGCCAGAGGCATACAGTTTGAGTCCATCGGGTCAGGGAGTCACCAGTGCCCAGGAGCAACGTGGCAACCCCAAATCGGTTCTGCACAATATAAGCTTTGTGGTGAGAAAGATGGGTACGTGTTCCAAAGGTGTGACCTCCATCCTTCTTCCTTGTGTCACAGGACCATGGCCTTCTCAAGGCTGAATATAATTCAGTTTGAGCAGGAGGTCGTGGTGGGATGTCTCCATTTCTCCCCAAACTTTAAAGCTATGCAAATGAAGCCTGGAGACATCTCTTCAAGCTGAGAGAATACTGTTGTCTTAGTGGTTGTATTAGTGCCGATCTTCAAATTCCACAGGAGTTGAGAGCCAGTTGCAGTGTTTAATGGACAATCCATTTCAGGTGGCTAGACTCAAACTGACTAGCTTTCATAAGTCTTTTCAGATTTGTTCTTAATTTCACGTTGAAGTCCAATAATAGATTATAATTGCTGACAGTTATGAGCAATTTCTATTTACGAGGCACCTAATTAACTCATTTAGCTACCCCAAAACCTTACGAGGTGGGTGTATAGCTGCCCCACTTTATGACTGAGGAACCAGAGACACAGCAGGTTAAATAACTCGTCCAAGTCATACAGCTCGAAAGTGGCAGAAGAGGGCTTCACACCCAGGGTGCCTGGTGCCACCACCTGCTCTTAACCACCAAGCGACACTGCTCTTGTAAAAAGCAAAATGAGTGCCACAAGCAGCCTAGGAACAGAAGCCGGCCAGATTCTGCTGATTGCCTCCCTCCCCTCGGGATTCGGGGGTGGAGTCCTTAGAGCAGCTCTGCATTTGGGGAATGTTTGACCTTCTCTTGCATGTGGTTTTCTTGCCCTGGGTACTCGTCAGCCCACAGCCCGATGGCAGTGTTGATTTTGCTGCAAAGGGCTCAGCATTAATCTTGTGCCTAATATTTTAATCTCCCGTCTTGTTGACTCACCCTTTCCCCATGTGAGCACTATAGAGGGAGAGGTTCTTATGTATTATGTGACGCTAGGCTCAGTAACTGGTGTAGAGTGATACCTCGTAGCTAACAAGGCTCTCTGCACATATTCATTGGAAATGATATTTGGTTGGCTGAGTGCAATTGAGCTTGGCTCTCAGTGAAGTCTTGCTGTGTGCAGCCCACTTGCTTTCTCATCACTCTTCCCCGCCTCTGACGTGCAGCACCCAGATTACTTCAACCATGCCTTCAGCGTTGCTCCAGAGAGGACTCAGTGAACTGCTCTCGTGTTGTAAAGAAGCCTCCTCAGCCCTTCAACCGCTTTCCTCCTTTTCAGTACGTTGGTGGCTCATGACTTGTCGTCAAGGACATGGTCAAATATTTTGTGAAATAAGGTGAAGACAAAGGGTGCAACACAATATCTTGGGGATTAGGGCTATGCCTCTCTAGCCTGGTGGACCCGGGCTCCAGTCCCAGCCACTCGCCAGCTGCATGGCCTTAAGCTCATTGCCTAACCTCTTCAAGCCAGTTTCTTTACCTGCTCCATGGGTATTTTAATAATAGTACCCACTTCACAAGGTGGATGGGAGGACGGAAAGACACATCACGCACAAATGCTAAGTCCCCACGGACGGGAGCTATTGCTGTTGCCTTTTTCCTCTAACAATCATGTCCAGCTTAAGTGCTGCCCTTAAATGTCCTAAACTCAAGGCATCTATGTTTTTCCAAATTTAGTTCTAAGATTCCATTAGACCATAGCCTCCTTGAGGTCAGGGTACGTATCTGTGAACTTGTTCACAGTCGTGTGGCCTTACACTGAGCCCAGAGCCTGGCACAGAGTAGGTTTCCAATAATGTTTTCCAAATAATCAGAAACTCAGGGGTGCAGGCCTCATGGATTTCCTGCTGAAGACAAGGATGAATCTAGAAGGCTTAGATCTGGCCACAAGTAGTGGACAGGACTCAACTAAGAGCCAAGTGTCTAGGGAAGCTGGATCCATCCCTGTGTCTCTTTGTCCCAAAGTCTTCATAATGCCTTGGTTCCTTGTAGTCCTTTTGGTGGAATTAAAATGGATCCGCTTCACTTACCTGCAGCGCCAGTGACAGTAAAGGTAGGGACTGCGTCTACCTTGATCACTGCTTTATTGCCAGTGCCTAGTGCAGTATCTGGTGTTCAGTAAAGACTTATCCAAGGGCTGAATGATGACAGGCAACAACCCTCTTGTGCTGGGGGTAGCAGGCAGGCGAGGGGCCCTCTGGTCTAGCTCAGGTGGGAAAGAAGCCACATTTGGCCCCGTGCTGGGCATCTTTGCTCTGAGGCATCACTGGGAGCAGGTCTCAGTGAGAATGTTCTAGATGTTCCAACTGCTGCATTGCAATATCTGCTTGAACACAAGAGTGGTCTCACCTCAGAGTCTCCACATGGATTCCTATTCTGCCAGCCGTGCCCCCCCCCCACCGCCATAACTACGCGGCTCACTCCCTTGCCCCCTCCGGGTCTTACTCAGACATCACCTGTAGCAGGTACTGTCAGTGACCCATCCGTGTGGCCTGGCCATCTTCCAGCTGCCAGATCTGCATCTGTGTGCCTGAGGGCCCTCCCCACCACCCTCAGTAAGCCGAGGGAGCAGCTCTCAAACACTGACTGTTGGCTATTTAACCTGACTCCCTCAGCCACTGAGGGGACAAAGCCATGCTCAGTTTCCGCAATTCCTTGAGTTTCCCAGCAGCATTGAGCTTCATTTGCCTCCTGTGGGAGCTGACCTAAGAGCACTCCCTTGATGGGCCACCTTCCTCCTCCTGTACCATCCCCCTCCCCCCAGCGGGTGTTTTCTGCACCTCCCCAGCAAGCTACCTTCACTCAATTCCTTGCTTTGGGGTCTCCTTCTGGGAGAGCTCAAGCTAAGAAGTCCACATGTCCAGTAAGGCTCCCCGCCCCCATCTCCTCGCTGCTTTATCTGCTCCCATGGCATGTATCTGACATACTCCATATTTTACTTACTTATCTTGTTTACTGTCTCCCCAACTAAAACATAAGCTCCGTGCGGGCAGACCCAGACTTTTGACTGTGATGTTCTCTGCTGTATTGTGCTATTGCTGGTGTTCAGAACAGCACCTGGCACAAAGCAGGCTTTAGCAATGATTTGTCAGCTGGATTGATAAATCTGCGGCTGTAGAAAAGTCCATGAAGCCAACACGCTGGAACAGCCTAACTGCTCAGTAATTTCAGACTGAGTTGTGATGGAGGAAGGATGCTCTAAGAGGACTTTAAAAAAGCACCCGGCCTCCTGTACTTGCAGGCTGTCACTGTCCCTCTGGGGTGTGCAGCCTTTGACGTCCATTAGATTTACTTTCCTGGAGTCAGCACAGGACCACCCTCCTGTTCAGGGCCTGTGTGTCCCAGAGCAGCGCAAGGCTGTTCTGCACCGGTGCTTATACATGGTTTCTAGAAGCCCTCCGGGTGCTGTGCTGGGGTGTGCAGAGGAGGCTCTTAATTAAGACGGAGGCTCCTGCCTCCTATGAGGCCGTGTATCAGGGTTGGGGGTGAGGCTGCAACTGCCACCTCACAGAGCCAGCAGTGTCCCACTGGTCCCTGCCTGGCCTGGCCAGTGCAGTTTGGTGGTGACCCTCTAAGAACTCGGAGAATGACTGTCTTTTTTCTGTTTCTCTGGTAGGGGAAGGTCTTGGGCATCTGTGGGAATGTTGGAAGTGGAAAGAGCTCCCTCCTTGCAGCTCTCCTAGGACAGGTAAGCTGTGTGCTAAGCGTTGTGACGATGGAGTGGCTCCCTGTTGGCCGCGTTTGGGGCCCTGGGCTCGGCCGCACTGGACTCTGTGCTCATAGTTAACGGTGATGCCCAGGAGGTCAATGCACTTGGCAGTTCCAGGCCCATGGCAGGTGGGGGCTGGGCCTTCCACGCACTCTCCCCAGTTTGCCTCCTGAGGACATGAGTTAAGCAGCGATAGCTTCCTTGCCTGGAGCTCCATCTTGGTCAAAGGAAGCAATGGGTCATTAAATCCATGGTTTTCTCATGACATGCTTGGCCTGTGCCAAATAGAAAGGCCGGCCAGGCAGCTTGGCGGGGAAAATCCCAGGAACCTGCGACTCTCGGTGACTTCAGATCCATCTCCATTTCCCCAGCGTCTGCCCTGAGGAGCTGTTCCTCAATGGAGGAGGGGCTGAATGAATGTGTGAACCAAAGTACACCTCGTGGTAGCAAGGGAGGGTGGGTGCACTCTCCTCCTTTGTCTGCTACTTCTAGCTGCTTGACCCCAGGGAAATGGCCAAGCCATTCACTGTATCCACAGTAAATGAATAGTTCACAGTTGCCAAGGCTTCTCATTCCAAATGAATGAGAAACTTTCTGGGGAAAGAAATTAAGTTCTCTTTCTCTCCACTCTGTGTTCCTAAAGGGAAGTTTGGACACCTGGGATTGCCTTTGCCTGCCATAGAGAGAGGGGGATGCTAGGCTCAGAAGAGCCCCTCCAGACCAGGGTGACTCATTCTGGCCTCAGCTGACTCATTTGTAGAAAGAGTGACAACTCCTTCCCTGCTTGAAGGCGGAGGCAGGGGCTGAGTTAGGTGAGCTGTGGTGGTCCCTCAGTCTCCGGGATTCAGTGTGAGTGCCTTTGATAACCCTAGAGTCGGTAGGGGCATTACAGGTGACCCAGCCCAATTCTCCACCTAATAACATGAGTCCTTTCCACTGAATCCTATAAGAGATGAGTCAACCTCTGCTCAGATGCCTCCAGTGATGGGGAACTCATTATCTCTTTAGAGAGATTTGAGGTATATGGGAGTGAAATTTGCCTCATTTTAACTTCTACCCTATGGTCTGCTCCTGTGGAATGTCCCAGAGAAAACAGAATCCATCTCCCATGTGACAGTGGTGGGATCAGGCCCCTCACGTGGTCACTTGGGAGGCCCCTCACATGGTCACTGGGTTAAATGAGTGGGCTCTGGACGGCATGGTTTCACCAGCTATCTCAGTTTCATGAGCATGGATAAGTCACTTAACCTCTCTGAGCCCTGGTTGGCTCATCTGTAAAATGGGGCTAAGGATGTTGTGATGAAGACTAAATGAGATAACTGATATAATAGTAGTTACAGGACAATTCCCAGCGCCAGCCACAGTGATTAGCATTTTATATGTACTTAACACAGTGCCTGGCATACACCCTATTCATTTTAGCTATTATTATTATAGTTGTTGTTGTTATTGTTATTATCATTCTCTCTTCTCCAAGTCTAATGTTCTCTATCCCTTAGACCATTCCTGAGGAGGAATGGGGTCACATCCCTCGGCCACCTTGGCTATCGTCCTTGGCTGTGCCCAACACACTGCCGCTGGCCCATGAGCACCAGTCCTGAGCACAACGGCCTGCCTCATACACCCTTTCCTGACAGCTACAAGCTGTCACCACCACTAGCCTCTCCTGTTATCTGCTGAGGCTCACCATGGAGGGCCATCTTAAATGAACGTGGGTACTCAGGGTCACAGGCCGGAGCCCATGCATGTTTCTTAATTGGATTCCTCATTGTTTTGAAAGTTCAGAAGTTCTACATGAAACTAGACTTTGCAACTCCTCTTGAAAAATTAGAAACTCGCCACAGCAGGCTTGCATCCTTGCTTGGCACCAACTGTGCAATGGAGTCAAGGTTGCTTCCTTAGGATGGGGCATGCCAGGGCCACCATCCACAGCAGTGCAGGCTGTGCCCTCTCCCTGGGGGCCTGGCTGAGGAGGGTGGGGTCTAGCCAGTGCACCTGGGGGAAGAGGGAGCCTTTGTGATGGGTCTGCTCAGAAAGCATCTCATCCTAGCTACACAAAGGTGCACATGTGCCAGCAGCAGCCTTGCAGCCTGTGCTCTCCAGAGCACAGGGCTCACCTCTGCCCCTTCTGGAACATGCCCACCTGGGCTCTCGCAGATGTTTGACTTTGAGACCCTTGGTCGGCACAGCCGGGCTTTGCAGTGTGTGGCAAGACAGCTTGTCACCCTCTTGCACCTTCCGAATTAATGCTCATACATTAAGTGGGTGGCGAGTGTGCAACAGGCCCCACCCCCACCCCCGCCGAGGAGAAGGTGGCGAGGCCTGGCTCCTGAAGGTTCTCTGGTGTTGTTGCTCCAGATGCAGTTACAACAAGGAATCTGGGACTCTGGCCTACGTTTCCCAGCAAGCATGGATCTTTCAGGGAAATGGGAGAGAAAACATATTATTTGGAGAAAAGTATGATCACCAAAGGTAATATTAACTTTGAAAGCATGAGGCATTTTAGTATTTGGTATAATCTGCTACAGATGCTGGTGCCATTGGTAATGATTGCTAACTGGGTTTCTTTAACGAGTTCTGATTAAACATTTGTCAGATCCAAATGGATGTTGCTTTTTCTCTTCCTGATCCAAGAGTTCTGGAGAGGTGCCTTCTGCAGACCTTTTTCTCTTCCTGATCCAAGAGTTCAAGAGAGGTGCCTTCTGCAGACCTGTGATCACGCTCTCAGAAACGTACGGAATCGCCACTCAATCCCAGTGCAGAGTAGCATATGTTCTGAGGTTCTCTGTAACAGTGCATATGGTGTCTGACTGGAGGAAGAGGAATCTGGCAAGTTTGCTTTAGGCCAAGTAACAAGAACTTTCCTTGAAATTGAGTGCAGCAGGTATGCAATTAGTCAGCCCTGAAACTATTAATTGACACCAGTTTTCAGGATATATCACTGCTGATGTCCCCAAAATGACCTAATGGAATGAAAACAAAGTTCAAGTCATAATTTTTGAATTCACTTTGGACCATTATATTTAAGCTCTGGAAATAGCTTCCTAAGGTTCTTTGCCGAGTTTGGTGTGCTGCCATGTACATTCTCTCGTTAGAGCCCCATAATCACCCATTTAAGGGAGGACCTGGCATCATATCCCCATTTTACAGATGAAGAGGTTGAGGCCCAGAGAGGAGAGCTGACCTGCCAAAGGTCAAAGCTATTAAATGTCAGAGGAACTGCAGGTCAGCATCATTTGTTCCCACTGGAACTGCCTGACAGCCCCCTCAAGTGCCACGATGCTGAAGGAAAGACAAATGGAGTTGGTTTTACAAATCTGGCTGTCAGCTCTTTAACTGTGGTCTGGACTTTCACATCTTATTGCCTGAACCCACAAACTCTATCCTTACTGACGCCATCGGCCAGCATGTGGGTTCTCAGCAAGAGATCTGTTACTTCCCCTCCTTTTTCCTGGCCACGACATCCTGTCATCAAGAGGCTCAGTCAGGGAGTCCTTGGCACCAGCCGAACTGCTCTGCTCAGCATCTCCTGGACTGCCTTTGCCTGTGCCTCCTCCCAGCCCCGCCTGGAATGGCTTCTCTTTCGCCAGAAGCAGACTAGAGGGAGGGATTCCTGTCTTTTATTATTAGGACACCAGAGAGCAAATATTTACCAAATACCTGCAAGACACAGGACTATGCAGGACCATGTGGGCCAGCAGGGTGGCTCAGGTGTAACTTTGCCCTTGAGGTGCTCAAGTCTGTAAAGGGTTGTAGGAGATGCATAATGGGCCAAGGAGGAACGTGCCAAGGGCAGGAGACTGTGGTGGACTGTTCAGAGGCAGCGGAGATCACAAGAGGGAAGAGAGGGTGGCGCTTGAATTGGGCTTGAAGGATGGACTGAGCGCCTTCCTATGTGGCATCTCTAGCAGGGGTTCTCCTCCTGGCGTGGATATTGAGACTCTCAGGACCACAGGAAGCAGGAGGGTGGGAGGAAGTTTAAGATGGGGGTGGAGCTGGCAAGAAGATGAAGATGCGCTGAGCAGTCTGAATCTCACAGTCAAAGATTGGCAAGGTGATAACATTCATTATAACTACCGCTGATGGAAAACTTGCGCACGACAGCATGCTCTTGGCTTGATATGTGTTCCCACTTCTCACAACCCAATGAGAGTTAGTAGCCTATTGTGTAGAGTAGAGAGTGAGGATCAGGGAGGTACAGTCATTTGTTCAAGGTTACCCAGATGGATTCAAGCCCAGGTTATTCTGATTCCAAAGCTGCTGGCTTAACCACCAGGCACACCAGCCCTGAAGTTGACACATGGGCACAATGCTCAGGGCGTCAAGAGCTGCCAGGACGTAGTGCATCACCTGCCGGGTAGCTACCTGTGACCTGCCTGCTCACTCTAAGCTGGCACCGCCCACACGCTTCTCCTCGTCTACTAGTGGTCTTGCGGCCTCTGGGAGGCCTCCTCCAGCGACCTCAGCCCTCATTGGTGACTCCCTGCTCTGACTCCCACGAGCAATTTTCCCTTCAGCTGTTTCATGTGCACTGATTTCATCTTTCTCGAATGGTGGGAAGCCTGTGAGCAGAGGGGCCCTCCCAAGTCAACTCTGCATCAGGTAAGCGGGGCAGAGGTCAAGGGGAAGCTGCCCTTGGACATCAAAGACCAAGCAATCAGCCACCTCCTCGCCTGCCCATGGCACCAGCGCACCTTTGGAGCAACCTAGGGCTGCATGGACGTGGGGTCTTTCTCACCGTGCTGACTTCTAGCTTTCCACCCACAGGTATCAGCACACGGTTCGTGTCTGTGCCCTTCAGGTGGACCTGAGCACCCCACCTTACGAAGACCTGACTGAGGTGAGTCAAACCCAGAGCTCAGCCCCACAGCGGCTCATGGCAGCTCAACCGCCAGGTCCTATGGGCTGAAGCTCTGTAGGCACCAGCTCCTTCATATCCGTGTGCCCCAGAGGACAGAAAGATCCCAGGAAATGTGGGGAAAGTCAGGTTCTACCGTTCTGCATTCTCCACCTGGCTCCTTTCTTGGGAGATACCACAATGGATGTGACACCAACTCCACTTGTGCTGGGCTCAGCCTGGTCACTCTTGGGGTCACTTCCAATTTGCCTGTCATCTCAGGGAAGGTTTCTGGTGAAAGGTGCTTCCTCACCTCCTGGGCCAGCTCTGTCATCCTAAGACAGAGGTCATGGGTACAGCATTGTGGCTGGAGGCCCAAGGGCCCCTTCCTGCCTCACTGGCCCTGCCCACCCAGGAGTATAAGGATCATCTCCAACCATTGCCCCCCAGGGTTTTGTTTAAAGGGCTGGCTGGGTCCTGGGCTGAGCCTGCCAACTCAGGTGACCCAGGGGAGTCACCGGGCCACCTTCTGTCTTCCCATCCCAGTGTACCCTCTGCACAGTCTTCCCACTCTGCCCAGGAGCCCAAAGAATGAGGCATCCTGAAGAAAGCCCAGTTCAGAGCACATTGTCATTCTCTGCTGGTACCTCCGTGTACCTGCATCAAAGAAATGGCCGTCACAGCCACTGCAGCCCTGGCCTTCCTGCCAGCGTTTGCTTCCACCCACCCCTACCTGCCTGCCTAGGTGTGCGCTCGCCTTCCAGGCTCTAGACCTCTGCTTCTGCCAGTTGCCACCCTTCAAGTTCCCACCCCAAATCCATACCCTTGAGGAAGAATTTCCCCAGACCCAGAGTCTAAAGTAATTTGCCCCAAAGTACTTAGTTTATGCTTCTCAGTTGGCACTTGTTAAATTCTTCTTTGTGCCATTATTATGTGTATAACTAGCAACCGCCCCCGCCCCCCCCCCCACACCGCTAAGATGCTAGTTCCCAGTAGACAGGGGAATTTTCTGGTCCCACTTCATGTGTCCAGCCCCAGTGCTCAGCACAACAACTGGCTGAACTCCTGGAGGCTCACTTTGTGTGGTGTGGTGCCAGGCCTTAGGGATGTAATGACGAAAAAGGCTGACATGTCTGTTATCTTCCTGGAGCTTAGACTTGCCTAGTGGGGGCGGGGAGTTGATCCACAGGTAAACAAAGAGAGACCCCTTGTCCCTCTTCTCCCAGACAGTTTTCCTTCCTGTTCACTTGTCCACTTGCCCAGAGCTTCCTGCTCAACAATGCCCTTTGGTGTTAGTGGTCAAGATGGAGCCCCTCCCTACAGGACTGCACTGGGATGGGACTGTTGTGAGCCAGGTGCCCCTCACTCAACACTGGAAGGAATTTTCCCTGTTTGCCACTGCCCACCAGGCTTCCTGCAGAAGTGGAGCTTTCCAGGGTAACTGGTGTGGCCAGGGGGTTCCTGTAAAGGGGTGATGAGCAGTCTGCAGAAGAATCTAGAGAAGCTTCAGGAAGTTCCTGGTCCCCAAGGACTGCAGGGTGGGGAATGGAGTCTGGTGGTGGACAGTAAGTAAGTAGCATTGCCCTTGTCTGCAGATCGGGGAGCAGGGCCTCAACCTCTCTGGGGGGCAGAGGCAGAGGATCAGCCTGGCCTGAGCCGTCTACTTGAACCATGAGATCTACCTGCTGGATGACCTGCTGTCGACCGTGGACGCCCATGTCGGGAAGCACATCTTTGAGGAGTGCACTGAGAAGGTGCTCAGGGGGAAGACCGTCGTCCTGGTGACCCACCAGCTGCAGGTGACTGGGACCAGCAGGACCCATGAGGTCATGAAACGGGTGCGGTACTTGATGCTCACAGAGTCTCTTCTTCTGCCTAAACCTGTTGTCCTCACCTGGACCAGGTCAGGGAAGGGGAGAGGTGCACAGGAGACACCGTGACCGTCCCCGGCCATCCTGGCTCGCACCTGGCCCTGCCTGCTCCTCTCTGTGCATGGCTTCCGTTGCCCTACCTTTGGGCTCAGTGGGGCCAAGACCTTTCCTCCATCGGAGGGAGATTCTCCAGCTCTGGACCACTGACCCCTACCTATGGGGTGGACATGGGGCACCTTCTCCAGCTCTGGACCACTGACGGTGGGGAGATGGGAAGTCGGGTAGGAACATTTAGACCAACCTTTCCTCCCGCAAGGGCTGGGCAGGCCTGAGGTGGCAGGGGATGACAGATCCCTTGATGAGAGGCCCAGATACCCCTGGCATCACTCCCCAGGGGAAAAAGGCTGGAGACCAGGACTTCACAACTAAGGCAAGAAGCTTCTCCCTGCCCAGAGCCACGCTCTCAGGCTTAGGAACATGAATATTGCCCAGGAAAAGGACTGACTGAATCCCCTGAATGAGCTTGGGAATTTGGCAGGGTGGGGACAGTTCTTACAGTGTCAGCCCCATGTAAAGGGTTCTGGATGCCTGGTGGGAATCCAGGACCCCTCTCTACCCTGAGATAAGCCAGGTGACCCCTGTCCTACAGTGACTCCCCAGAGATGTGCTCTGTGTGTGTGTGTACGTGTGCGTGCACATGCGTGTGCACGCACATGCGTGTGCGTCCCCTGCAGGAGGAGAGAGCCCACAGGACTGGCCTGTAATGAGAGGTCAATTGGAACAGAGGCAGCAGAAGTCCTGTCTTCTGACTCTCCTGTCACCTGTGGGGAAACGTTAAACTAGGGGTAAGAGGCAGGACTCTCAGCCTTTGCAAAGGTAAGTCAAGCTGGGATGAGAGCTGGCAGCAAATGAAGTTGCCATGGCTACAGGATGCTGTAGCCAGCATCTTTAGCCTCCTCTGTGAGTGGCCAGAAGGGCTGGCCAAAGAGGAAAAAGTTTCTTCAAGACCTAGGAAAACCAGGCCTTCCTATACCTGTGGCTTTGCCCCCAGCCTCTGCCTCTGTTTGCTGAGAGCTAGAGACCTCAGAATAAGCTCCAAGCATCTGAATTTTGTGTGGGGGGATTGCTCAGGTTTCCTCTGAGTGGCATCTGTCACCTCCAGGAAGCATCCAGCTGGGCTGGTGCAGACAAGACCTCGTTCCTCTGCTGGGCAGGGACCAGGGTGAGGAGAAGGTTGGATTTCTTCTGGGCCCCCATGAGGTGACTGGGAACGGGCTCTCGCCCATCTAGGGTGCTAAATATGGTGACCACAGTTCTGCAGTGCAAGGGTCCAGTCCCTGGAGACCATGTGTAGCAGGGAGGGCTGTCCTCCTGGAGTCCTGGGGGTGCACAGGGAGACTCCTGGCACCTGACGGATGTGGGTCAGAGCTGTCTTTGCAGGAGTCCTCAAGGGGGGAGAATGTGACCTTGGCCCTGGCCCAGTCTCTGACCCTCACTCACCAGCGGTATGAACTCAGGCAAGAACCCAGGAGGCCTCAGAGACTCTATTTTTCACCAAGGTCATTTCATCTTACTTTTTGTGTGTTGAAAAATACAGGCAGCCACCAGATGGCACTGGAGTCTCAGTCTGGCCATCAATTGTTGGTGAGGAGGCGCTCAGAGCCCGGACCTGGAGCCTGTGGGCTTTTCCAGAACACTTCTCGGGGTGCTTTTACTCTGGGGCCCGCAGGCAATCTGTATGCTTCCCGGTGCTCAGGCTGGACGATTGCCTTTCTATTACTTGAGGAAACAAATGAAATGAGGCCGCTGGCCTGCCACTGAAATCCAACCCAGGACCAGATTTCGTGAGTTTGCAGAACAAAGCTGCTCAGATCACACCTAGTCTCACTGGAGAGAACTGGGAGCTTGCTGGCCAGAGGGGCTGCACCAGGAACTTCAGGGGCTGGAATGTGTGTCCTTACATCTGTGCCTCAGTTTCCACATCTGAGAAATGGGCTGATAATAATGCTGCCTGCTTTCTTCACTGGGTTGTGGGAGACTGAGAGATAGGAGACGAGATCGGCCTTTGAAAGTTAGAAGATGCTGTGCAAAGGTGAGAGGTGATTTTCAGGAAAATGGCTCTGTCGGAAAGTGTCTCAACTGGACATTAAAAGCCAGACTGTCCCTCCTTGGGCTGTCTGGGAAAGTGGACAGGGCAGTTAGTACAAAGGACGCAGAAAGGCTGGAGCTGTCCAAAGCCAAGCGAAACTGCTGTCATTTGGCCTTTGGGGCACCACCCTCTTCCCCGCAAACCCAATCAGATGCACAATGACCGAATGCAGCTACTTCTTTCAGGGTTTCAATCAAGAGCATCAAAGGTAGATTTGACCTTGGGCGAACCCCAAAGCACAGGGGAAAGACCTGTATTTCAAGGCCATGTTTTGGCCGAACCATCTTAGATCTCACAGCATCTTGTCCACCTCTAAGAGGGTCTTCCTGCCCCTAGATGGGCTGATCCTATGGGGAGAGCTTGGTCTCATTCCAAAATGAAAGGAAACTCCTCTTAGCAACTCTTTGATTTCAGGCGTGTTATGGAAATGAAGGGAACTCAAATTAGAAAAACAGAAGTGCTTTGGGCAAAATGTAGGATGCTATCATGAAATGCGGCTATATTTTTATTGTACAGATAAAGCTGGTGTAAACTCCTCAGGCCAGGTCGTGTGGCCTGGAGGCCGGAGACTGCACGGTAGGCTACATCACCTGTAGCCTAGATGAGGATGATGAGGTGGGCTTGTAATGTTACAACAGAGGGAAGCCATCTCTGAGGTCATATTTCCCCTCTCCACCAAACCTTGGCTGCAGGGACTTTGTCAATTTCATACTCCCAAGTCTCCATGATGAGATTTCTCAGCACAGCAGCTCACATAGGAAGCAATAACAAAGGAAGGCTCAGTATGCTTCACGGTGGCAACCAAAGGTCTCTTTTATACTCATGAGACCCATGGGCACTAAATCAGTGCTTCTCAACTGGGGGCCGTTTTGCCTCCTAGCCGGCACTGGGCAATGTCTGGAAACGCTTTTGCTTGTCACACCTGGGGGAGGAGGTGCTCCTGACATCTGGTGGGTAGAAGCCAGGGAGGCTGCTAAATATCCCACAATGCACAGGTCAGTCCCCACCCCACCCCACCCCCCAACCAAGAATTATATGGCCCTCAATGTCAGTGGTGCCAAGGTTGAGAACCCCTGGCCCAGATGAGCCTGGGACGCTGCTGAACGGGAGTCTGGCACGGCTCTCTTCTCTCTCTTCCAAGGCAGGAGCTCGTTGTAGATTGCTTTAATACCTCTGCAGTTCCTGGAGTGTCGTGACGAAGTCATCTTGTTGGAAGATGGAGAGATCTGTGAAAAGGGAACAGTTAATGGAGGAGAGAGGACTCTATGCAAAACTGATTCACAACCTCTGAGGGTTGAAATTCAAGGTAAAACTCTTCGGCCTTGGGTGCAAAAGATTGGGTGCCTTCCCTCATGATTTCTGGCCTGGAGAAGTTCTTTCATTTCATTTTCAGAGGAATTTCATTTTGTCTCCAGGATCCTGAGCACATTTAGGATGCAGCAGTGGTGGAAGCCCTTAAGGAGAGCCCTGCTGAGAGAGATGAAGAAACTGGTACAATCAGAGTTCCAATCACGCCTCTATTATCACCCATGGCTCACGAGTGGACACAGATCTCTCCTTATTTCTCACCCTAGTTTTGGCTCCAGAGATGAGAAACATGATGGAAAAGAACCTGAAACAGAATCAGAGTCTGTAGACATAAAAGGTATTTACTTTTCATTCCCTCAGTTACATACTCTTAACTATTTGCTGGGCACCTACCGTTTGGGACAGAGAAGTGTAGGCACACTGTATGTCCTTTGGGGCAGCTAGAATTATGTGGTTTACTATAGTGTGAGCCTTGGGGCTCAACTGCCTGAGTCCAAATTCTGGCTCAACCACTTACTAGTTTTATGACTTTGAAGCAAGGTACTTGGCGACTCGGAACCTTAGTTCCTTAATCCATAAAACGGGGGAAATAAGAGTACCAACTTCATAGGTTCTTGCAAAAATTACATTAGAAACTGTACATAGAATGAATAACACAGTGCCGACATATAGTAACCCTCAGTAGTTGTTGTTATGATGATGATGATGCTTAGTTGGAAAGATCAAAGCAATGCACAGAGATTAATTACACGCAAAAGTGCACACAGGAGATGTTTCCCAGTCTTTATGGGGAGCATTGAGAAAGAATTGTGCAACCGTGAAGAGACTGAGGTGGGATAAGGTTTTTCATTCTTTCCACAAAAGGACTCAACATTCTACTATGTGCCAGGCACTAAGCTAGGCTGGGGAGAGAAAGAAAATATGCCCCTGTCCTGGGAATCTTTTGGTCTGGTGGGAGCCACCTGCAAGAGGATAATCATGGGAAACTGTGATAAGAGTAATGGGGAGCTGGGGTGGGAGTGAGAAGTCAGGGAGGGCTTCACAGAGGAGGTGAACTTTGGACTGGTCCTTTAAGCATATGTAGGAGTTTGCCAGGGACACTCTGGTGACGAGGAGGGGAAAGGGGAGGACTTGGGCTCGAGGGCATCAGGCAATTCCAGAAAGGCAGAGAGGAGAGATGTGGGAGATAAACTTGGCGAGCTGTCTCTCCTCCTTAGACTCTGTTGCCTTCCATCCCTTTATCCAGTCAACATTTGTTGAGCACCTACTCTGTGCCCTGCCCCTCACTGGGCACTGAGAGGGCGGAGATCAAAATACCCCTAGCTCAAAGTGCCCACAGCAAGGTCCCTCAAAACTGTGTAGCTGAGAAAAACCCTTAGCATATTTGATCAAATTTAAGATGCCATCCATTTTGCGAGCACCATCGTTTTATGTAGCACTAAGAAAAGTCTCTGCCAGTTAGATGATGTGGCATACTACCGAATGGGACACATCCTGATTTCAGAGATGCTAAAATGCAGGGAAAAAATGTGAGTCTTCTTATCGATGAAAGTTGGCACCAATAATGGTGCTTGTGATAAATGCGTGCCCATTTGGAAAGACAATATATTTTTATCACTCTGGAGGCGGCCAAGGCTGAAGTGGGGGGGCCTGTAGTCTCTTCCACGCTTTCCCAGGGAAGCTCCAGCTCCAGGATTTGGGGTCCTTTGGGGAGAGTAAATCCTGCCCCTCTTCTCCTCCTCATGCCCCTTCTCTGGAGAGGAAAGGGAAAGTGTGAAATTAAATGCTCTGAGAGCTATAGGAAGGGAAGGGTTGAAGGTGACAGCCCACTGGGCTGGCATGAGGGCATTTTCCAAGGGCAGCGAAGGTGAGCAGAGCATCAGCAGCACGGCTGACTGGGCGGGGGCTGCAAGGGGATCTGACAGTTCCTTTTACGCTCTAGGGTGCCATTCGTTAGGCTCTGCCGACCCATCGAGGTGACCCCTTCATGCTGCAGCCCCAGAGGGAGACACAATGAGTGAAAGTCAGTCTGAACATTTCAAAGAAGCGCGAGGGTTCCCAGGCAGAGAGGATAATGGCAGCTCTATTCGTGGAGGCGCCTTTGAGATGGGACAGTTTTCCTGGCCAGCACAGGATGCAGAGAGCCCTGCGAAGGGGGGCCCCCTTGTCTGGCTCTATTTATCTCTGTTTACAAGAGCCAGGTATAACTACAGCATGCTGCTTTGGAGTGGACATTTTCATGCTCCTCTGTGTAGGAGAGGGAAGAGACGTGCATTCAACCCTGGCTTCTGGGAGCTCTTAGGCAGCCTCCCTGCACCTCTGAAAGCTGTTTCAATGAGAGCTTGACAGTCATTTGCCCTCACCCTTTGGGAAATGGAGAGGACTTGGGACAGCCACGTGGAGGGAATCAGGAATCCACCTGGGAGGATGCCCCAGGTTTCTTCTCATGGTGTGAGCTCCATGGTAGATGCCTTCTTGTTGGCCCTGTAGTAGATGGTGCGGGTGCCCTTAGCACTTCTGCGCACACAACCCAACACCCAGCTGCCATAACTGCATCCCTTTGCCTGGGGCTCTCTCGTAGCTGCCAGCTGCAGGTCAAGGTAGAAGTGCTGGGGCATTAGCCCCTGGGGAGAGCCCTCACCCAACAGCCAACGGGAGTTTGTGTAGAAACATCCCAGATCCCGCTGATCACGAGAAAGACCTCTGAGTTGTAGTTCTGTCCCAGCCTGAGATTTCTCTGTGCTGGGTTAAGCTCCCATCGCCCACGGGTGCTGCTGCCTTGATGAGACACCTTTTATTGTTGCCTTCCTTTCCCTGTACCCTTTAGCTCTGGAGTAAACTGCATGCGTTCACATCCTCTTCTTAGGATCTGCTTCTGCGGAACTAGATCAAGACAACCCCTGTCTCCCCAGGGCTGAGCACATAGCTGGTGCTTAATAAATATATTTCTCAAAACACTGAAAATCACCTGCCTCACAGGGCTGTAATGAGGACCAAATAAAACAAAATGAGCAAAAGTATGTTGGAAATTTCAAAGCATAGGGCTAGTGGAAGAAAGGATGGCAGTTGGCCCTAGTGGTGGTCGGGAGTGGTCGGGAGGGGGCCTGCCCTGCCGGGAGCGCCGCAGGACTTGTGTTTGTCCCCACCGTTCCTCTGCACCAGCTCATCCAGACTGAGTCCCCCCGGGGAGGAACCGTGACCTGGAAAACTTATCACACGTACATTAAGGCTTCTGGAGGTTCGGTAGAAAACAACGGGTTTCTTGATTTAATTTGCATTAAAAAATTCTTTCTTAAACTGTTGGGTTCATGTTTTATGGTTTCTTTAACAATTACTCTCTTTATGCTAGGGTCATTTATCAGCGCTTTTATTCTTTCCTCCTAAAAATCTAAAGTCTGATAAAACAGCCTTTTAAATGGAATCATCCTTTATCTCCATTAAAGCTGCCAGACTCTCTTTATTGAAACTAAGTGAGCAGCAGCGTGACCCAGCTGTGGTTCTTGTAACCTCGCTCTCTAATCGCTGAGGACAGCAGCCGCCCACTCGTTGCCTGCCTTCAGTGCAAGAGTCATCTCCATGAGCAAAACATCCCTGAGCGTTTCGTTCCTTGTCTCCCCTCAGCAAGACTGGGATTTTGTTTGTTTTAAAATACTGAGTCATATCTATTAAAGTGAATAGTGGTGTTTTTTTTTAATATGTTGACAATTTGGACCCATGTTCCAACCAGGTGGAACAGATGTTCCCATTGGGGGTTCAGGGACCTAACACTCAGACTTGTCACATCAGCC
Source organism: Grampus griseus (assembly GCF_964374135.1). NCBI lineage: Eukaryota > Metazoa > Chordata > Mammalia > Artiodactyla > Delphinidae > Grampus > Grampus griseus. The sequence goes on along the minus strand of NC_139013.1, from coordinate 23,349,820 downwards.
TAGAAAGTGGTTCCTGGGGTAGAGGCCATTTTCCTACAGGCTTTGATTTTCCCACCAGGGTTGGACCCAAGGAAGAGGAGTCCCCGCCAGCCCCCTGGCCTCTGTAACCCCTGGCCCTCTATCCTCCCCTGCAGGGTACTTCCTCTCTCCGTGGTCTCTCTTCCTCGTGATGATCGGCAGCTCCATCTTCAGCGACGTGTGGCTGGGTGTCTGGTTAAACAAGGGCTCACCGCTGAGTTCGCTTTTGGCTTTGGGAAATGCTGAGTCAGTTGCTAATGGAGAGTCTGAACACCATACAAGGAGCCTTCCACAGCCCTCTCCACGAGGCTGAGGTCAGCTGCTTACACTACACAACTCAACTCCTGAAATCCCCTTTGATTTTTCAAGACAAGCAGGGCATCCAAATTTGTATGTGCCACGTTCAAATGTTAAAGGATTGGCTGAAAAGCTTGTGCCAGGCCAATGCAGCGTGGCTGGAGCTGTGCACATGCAGGATAGGGTCAGTTCTGCGACCTCTGTTGTAAGGCACCTCTGAGGAGTGTCTGGGAAGGGCTCGGGAAGCCTAACACAGATTTCTGTCTTCTTGCCTCTGAAGAGAAACTGGCATCTTGTCATGGACACTGTCTGGTGTCAGAGAGTTCTACCTGGCTCTGCTCCCCTACAGGGATAAGACATTCAAAAGTCAGGCGGGGTCCCTGGATTTGCTGTAGGGCCATTGGGGGGCCTCTCTCCGCCTCCCAAGCTCTCATCTAGGCCAAGCCCCTCCTGGGAAGGACGGATAAATCTGCTCTCCCTCAAGCTTGCTGGAAACTCTCCCAGATTTTGGCCTATGGTTTCAAAGCTTTCCTGGAGCCCCAGGAAATGCTGTGGGGTTGCCTGCCCATCCTCCAAGATTACATTTTGGTACAGTTCTGTTGCTATGACAACCAAAGGGAGGAGGTCCTGGGAAGACATGCGCAGGGGAGAGGATGCAATTGCCCTCCTGGAGTTTGGCATAGCTTCCTGAGACCAGTCCCAAGGGGAGAAGCCAAGGGGTGGCCTTCTCTGTGCAAAAAGAGAGCCATCTCTGGAATGCCCCCCAGATCCCTGCTTGCTCATGAAGAGCCCTTTCCTTGGAGAACCCAAGGGGTGAGTCGGAGCGGAGCCTCTCCCTATGCGTGGTGCCTCCCCAGTAGGCCAGTGCCATTCTAATTGGGCAGCAGCAATGACGGCTGACCCACGCATTGGCGCCACCACCAGACACTGGGGGCATAGCCCACAGCGCAGCGAAGCCTCCTCTTCAAGATGGTCCTTTGGTCAGTTAGCTCCCCAGGGATGCTTTTGCTTTTACGGATGTTCATCCATCAGCCTCTGGTTTACGTTTCCGCTATTGCTGTAAGAAGCAAAATGGCATTTAGAAGAAAGATGCTTGTTCGCTCCCCAAAGGCAGTCTTGACTTTTAGCACATGGCTCAGAGAAAAGCAAAACTGCCAGTTTTTCAGGAGGAGGAGATGGCCTCCCTCCAGAAATGCAGGCAAAAACACGTGTTCTCCTCGTGCAAGATGGAGCCAAGTGTGGTCTCCTTGAATCCTCCCAGAGCCCTTGGTTCATCAGGCTCCCTCCCCCCACCGCCGACTCCAGGGCAGTGGACCAGCGCCCTCCTAGGTGCACCCTGAGAAAAGGAAAGGCAGAGGGCCCTGGGGGGGCGCTGGCCCATCACACAGAGAAGCTCCTGAGTCTCCCCGAAGGCCTGGTGGTTTCTGCCATCAGGTTTCTGATTCCCTGGCCTGTTGGGCTGCCTGAGTGTGGCTCGGCCAGCGTATGGGACCCAGATATTGTTGCTTCTGTGATTTTCCTGGCCCAGCATCACCTCTGGTCTCCTGAGGTGCAGTTGGTTTCTGAGATGACTGCCCTGTACAAGTCTGGTTTGTCTGCTCCGCTTTTCTCACTGACTGTGCTGAGCCTCGTCAGCCAGGGGCCCTTGGGGGCCCAGCGGCCCAGCAGGAGGACCATGCGAAGCTCAGGAGTCCCCACAGGGAGCTGACTCATTCTTAACCATTATGCACTCCTTTTTAGCTTCTTCTCCCTGGAAAGATTCTCTGAAAAATTCCCATTCTTTTGACAGTTGATCAATTCCTGGTGCCTCTTGTTTTCCTCCCAAGATGACGCGTGGGCCTCACGGCATCATGAGCACGTGCGAGGTGGGCCCGGTGCAGGCAGACACCGGGCCGAGGGTGTACCAGTGGGCGTACGCAGGGAGCATGGTGTCCGTGCTGGTGTTTGGTATCAGCCAAGGCTTCACTTTCACCAAGACCACGCTGATGGCATCCTTCTCACAGCACGACCGAGTGTTTGACAAGGTACAGGCTCCCCCTCTTCCGCCCCAGGGGCTGCCTGTGCATCGGTACATCAGTCAGTGGGGTTTATTGATCACCTGCGATGTGCCAGACACTGTGCTCCGCTCTGGGGTGGACACTGCTCACGGAGCTTATAGTCGAGTCTGGGAAGAGTCTCCCAGTATCTACTTATCAACTGCAAAGGCAAACTTCAGGGAGCTGTGGGTGTGTCATGGGCCCAGGCAGGGCTGGGGGTGAAGGTGTGAGTGGTCACGAAGGTCTCCCTGGGACACTGCCCTGGAGCAGACGCATGCAGGCCAGAGGGCATCTCCTGCTCCAAGGAGCTCTGAGGACATCAGGCCCCCTCTTCATTCCGCTGTTGCCATGGAGGGCCCTGGCCGGAGCACACAGGTGTGCCCCCCATCCCACCCCGCCACACACACACAGGGGAACTTGGCCTTTTATTGCCCTGGGCAAAAAATCCCTCCCTCCTCCAAGGAGGCTGAACCCCTCCACGGTCACTCTCATCCACGGTGGTGGTGAGAAAGGGCCGCATTCTCGCTTTCCCAGGACGGCCTGGCACATTGTGTTGGCCCCCAGAAAAAACCTCAGGCCTGGCTCGCGATCCCAGCCCCAGGGAGCGCCGGACGGGGCAGGGGTGGGGGTCACCAAACAGGCACCTAGCCCCTGACCCTCCATCGTCGCCCACAGATCCTGGAGAGCCCGATGAGTCTCTTTGACAGGACTCCCTCCGGCTGGCTAATGAACCGTTTCTCCGAGGACACGAACGAGCTGGATGTGAGGCTGCCGTTTCATGCCGAGAACTTTCTGCAGCAGTTTTTTATGGTGCTGTTTATCCTCGTGGTACTGGCTGCTGTGTTTCCTGCTGTCCTTTTAGTCCTGGCCGGCCTGGCTGTAGGCTTCTTCATTCTTTTACGGTAGGTCAGTGCATGATTTAAAAAGGAGCACACGAAACCTATGCATATTTGGTTAACCCTGTGCAGTGACCCGGTAGTATCCGGTGGTACTGAGTCCTTGCTGTCTTCTCTGAATGGTGGAGCACGTTGAATTTTGGTGACGTGCTAAGTGCTCGGCATACCTCTGGCATTTGAGCCTCAGAGCAACGCTGAGGGGAGGATATGGCTGGGAGATTAAGTCACCGGTCCCAGGCCAGGAAATGAGCGACCGTGGTTGCTGTCTACCTGCTGTTATGTTCTTAACCGCTGGGCTTTGCCATTCCTGCTGCTGGAGGATAGAGGAGACCAGTCTCTCCGAGCTTTGAGAAACAGCCCCACCTGGCCACTGATGTGGTGAGAGAAAGGCCATGGCTGCTTGGCACTGAGGGGTCCCCGTGCCCACCTTCACACCCACCCTGGGGGAAAGCAGGAGGGCAGCATCGGTCCCAGCTTTCCAGGAAACCCAGCTCCTCAGGCCCTGCCTCGCCCTGGGCGAGCTGGAGTTCTCAGCAGGCAGCCTGCTGGGTATTGCGTGAGGGCTAAGGATTGGAAATCAGTTGAAATTTGCAACAGGGTCCCAGCTCTGCTGCCAAACTAGCTGGAGGACCTTGGAGAAGTCAGAGGAACGCTGCAGGCCTCAGTCTCCTTATCTCTAAAATGGTAATCATCGAAACATGCGCCTCGCCTGTTCTGCAAGGGTTCTCAGAGGATCAATAAGTGTCTTGTAAATTAGAAATGGGACACAATATTATACAAACTTTGAGTTTCTATAAAACTCAACGAAATGTTTATCACGTTCCTAAATGTGCCCAGCCCTGGTCTGGACACGGAGGGTCTTGAAGAGGGTGCCCAGATTGCAAGGGTTCAGCCCACAAATCGTAGGCCCACGTCCACCTGTAAGCAGGAACTTCACACTCAGAGCTGAGTTTTAGAAATATTGCTGTGGCCATTGCACAGTGTGGAGGGTGGATGAAGCTACAGAAAGATTGAGACAAGGCTATAGGATTGGAGACTCTTGCAGTATAGAATCTGAGTGAGAACTGAGACACAGGCAGCAGCAGTCAGGACAGAAAAGAGGTGGATTCGGGAGCCATTTCGCAGATAGTCCGTTGGGGTTGGGGGATGGGAGAGGCCAAGGATGAGTCCAAGATGGGGAGTGCTGTGAAGACAGATAGGAGTGATACAGGAGGAGACGCAGTTGGGGGTGATCAAGATTACCGGTTTGATTTTGGATGGTTCAAGGTTGTGGATCAAGTCCACAGATGATGCCACAGACAGTGGGCAGTGTGCGTGTAGGGATGCATGGTCAGAGAGGCTGACTCCACATCCTTGGCCGAAGCTGGCGTCGCCATGGGAACTAGCACACGTGCCCTGGGAGTTGGGGGAGCCGGGCTCTCGCTTCAGTCTCCCACTGCCTCCTTCGTGACTCTGAGAAAGGACCCATGGGCCTCAGTGCCCAGATCAAGAGCTTATTGCAGCGACCAAATACAGATAATTTCTGCAAGTCCTTTACAAACCATAACAGGTCCTGGGTGCCACTTCTTAAAATGGATTCCTTGGGCTGGTGTTTGTTTTTGTAATCTGTGTGTTTGTCTGACCATTGTTCCTGTCTGTTCTCCCCTCTGTGCTGTTGACTTACTTAGTAAAAAGTTTTTCTCTGCCCTGCACCCCTACTTCTTGCTACAAGACAGGCCAGATCAGGCTGAGCCAGACTGAGTTACCCAATGTTTCCAACTAACTCACTTGAGCTCTGAATGAGGTTTCCCTTCCTCTCCCCTGGGTGAGTGTCAGCTGAGTCTGGAGTCCAGATCAGATTCGCTGTCCCGGGCCAGCTGCCAATGTGCGTGCCGAGGGCAGTGGTCTCGCACTCACCGGGGCCCTGGGGGAGTTACATCCCGTGGAGCATTTGGTTTTAAAATCAGCTCCTGAGGTGACAATGTTCAAATGTTGTTCAAAATTACCTTAGAAAATGTCTTTAGAAGATCGCATATTGGCAGTTGACACACCAGATCCAGATTTTCCTCCACGATTGGAACAGATCCCTTTTTCTTTGGTCGGGTACCCAGAAGTAGCTGGCTTGTATTTAGGGGCTGCACTGTGTGAAAAACACTAGTCTTCAAAGAAGAGAGTCACAGCTCGTGCAGCGAGACACATGCTGCAAGAAGCCTTCAGAACTGAGACCACAGGAAGGAGTGGCTCAAATTTCTGAGACCCCCACCCTCACACACAGGGATGGGCCCCCCCAAGAGGAGAATGGCGGGCTAGCCCCTCCTCCCTGGTTAGATAGCACCGTCCGTCTTAAATGTCTTGAGTGCCCAGTTGGATTTGTGTGAGCTGTGGGGAGTACTGGGAGACCCCATTTGGGGCCCTCTGGGCCACTCTTGGTTTTCCCAAAGCATTTTTTTTTTTTTTTTTTTTTGTACGCGGGCCTCTCACTGTTGTGGCCTCTCCCGTTGCGGAGCACAGGCTCCGGACGCGCAGGCTCAGCGGCCATGGCTCACGGGCCCAGCCGCTCCGCGGCACGTGGTATCTTCCCGGACCGCGGCACGAACCCGCGTCCCCTGCATTGGCAGGCGGACTCTCAACCACTGCACCAGCAGGGAAGCCCCCGCAGCATTTTTCACAGAGGAGTCCAGGAGCTCAAGAAGGTCGAGAGCGTCAGCTGGTCCCCCTGGTTCTCCCACGTAGCCTCGTCCATGCAGGGCCTGGGAACCATCCACGCCTACAACAAGAGGGAGGACTGCGTCAGCAAGTCAGTCCTGGGCAGGGCCTGCCCCAGGGCTTCTGCTCCCTGTCAGCCCCAGCGGGAGGCCCAGAAACGCCGGCTGCTCTGGCTCTGAGGAGGGAAGTCTGGGTGGCGCGGCCTGACTGTGGACAGAGAGCCAGTAGAACGGAGGAGGTGCCCCTCACACACTAGGCCTTTCTCCCCAGTGTCCGAGGCCCCCAAAGACTCGAGCTCATCCAATGACAACCTCAGTACAGGGCTTTACATGTTTTATTTGTTTCTCCCTAAAAGTAAAATGTGTTCAGTTCAGGAAAATAGGAGAAAACAGAAAAAAAAAAAAAATCACCCATGGACCCCCAACCCAAATCCTATTAATATTTTTGTGTATTTCCTTCCAGTCTTTTCTTTTTTTCTATTTCTGAAGTATTTATAATCATTTTTGTCTTGTTTTATTTTTAAATAGCATTTTTCATTTTCTTACATATTCCTTGTAAGAGTCATTTTTAAAGCCCACATTACATCTCACTTCGTAGATGGACCAGTTTTCTTCTTTTTAAAATGTTGGGACTAGATTAATAAATTTCTCTGGAGTCCTCCAGCTCCAAACTTCTAAAACACCGTATAATCACATATAATTAGTGTGTATCAATCACAGTAGGCTCACTGTGGTAACAAACAACTACAAATTTTAGGGGCTTAACACAATACGTATTTATTCTTCCTCAAGCCACACCTGAATGGGGGTCCATGGGGCAGGGGTAGGGAATTCTGCTCCACACTCAGGTACACGACCTCTCTCCATCTGGGGCTTTTCCATCCTGAGGGCCTTGGGGACCTTTCCAGGATCCTCTGGTCTAACTGGAAAGTAAGAGGAGAGATGTGGGTGGAGGACCCCAGTGAAGGCGCTCATCATTTCTGCACACTCATTGGCCAGAGTTCAGTCACATGGGTACACCTGACTGCAAAGGAGGCTGGGAAATGTAGTCCAGCTGTGGCCATAGGAGGAAAAGAAGATGGAGTTTGGTGAATCTATGGATTCTCTGCCACATAGATGGTCTTTTTCCACCCCCATCCTTTCCCTCCTTAAAATCCTAACACACACTTTAAAGTTTGTGTCTCTCTCTCCCCACCACCCACAATCTCAGTGTGTACCTGGTACCCCGTCCTGTCTTTAGTTCAGTCAGCCGCTAGCCCCGTTAACTGGCGTGATCTGAACATCATCTATCAAGAGTCCTGCATCACACATCCACCCTTCCAGTGTCCTGGTCATGGGCCATTCATCAACTCACAACCAACTGAACAGATTCAATCCTTGTCTTCCTGCAGATTCTCCCCCAAGGTTTCCAAAATGATCCTATAGGAGAGCTGAGCCCTACGCCATTGATGGGCTCTCCCCTCTTTTAATCCTTTCGTTTCTTTCACGGAGTTTCCAGAGGGCTTGGGCTTCTCACTTGTACTGCTTCTGTGAACAGACAAAAATGCTACAGCACTAAAAAGAGGTCCGAGGTCAAATTCCAATTTGATCCCTGCCAGTGATTCTGTTTCTACACAACCTAACCAACCACACATGTAAGACTGCAGATGACTCCTAAGTCACTTAAGCTGTCAGTTGAATTTGTAGGCTTTATAGAGACATGGTAGAAAGACCAAAGTGTTTGGAAGAATATTTTAACTAAGCTCTGGGAAAAATTAGTTGGAGTGGAAACAGAGAGGAGGGTGCTACAGGGCCCAGCCTGGGTAGTCAGAGGGGCTTCCAGCCAGAATCCTTTGAGGAGGTTTAGAACAGGATGGAGTAGCAATGCCCGAGGACGTCATGACTGCACCAATGGAGGAATCTCAACTCTTTAGGGGTTTAAGCATGGAACGTTTTTATTTTTATTCTAATAATTTCTACCAGTTGTTCTGATGAAGCCCCTTTCCCAGTAAGTCAGGGGAACCTTCAGTGGCAATTGTGATTAATGTCCCTTCTGGTCAATGGTTAGCTCAGTCCAGTTAAAACTTCAATCTTGAAGGTACTCAGGTCACAGCCCCCCACCCTCCATCGCTCAGAGGCTTGGCGTGGGCATGCTGTGCTGCTCTATGTGTCGGGCAAGGGGGCAGGGTCACTGCTGGGAAGCACCCAGTCTTTTCTTTTAAACACTCTCTCCCTTTTCCCTGAGCCTGGTTCTCTGAGGCTGGTGCAGGGGGATGGAGGTGGGGAAGGACACATCTTCAGGTGACCACCCTGTCCAGGTCATTCTCCTTTCTGCTGCTGATTTCTTCTGGTCCAGCTCCCGGTGCAGATGAGGTGTGTCAGGGGAGAGCCCCCAACGGGACCCAGGTCCCCAGCCGCTCTGCTGGGCACTGCCGATGGGCAGGCTCTGGCGGGTCCTCCCATGAGCTCCGCCTGGCAGCCTCACACTGCTTTCCTTTTATGTGGGGCCTCTTGCCTCATGCCGATCCGTGTGGCATCAAGACTGCAGCCTCACATGCCATCTTCCCTCTGCACCCCAACTCTAGGAACTGCAGGAACGGGCAGGACCCACCTTCCGTACATCTGGGGACCGAGCAGCTCCGGGGCTGGGTCTCGCCTTCATCCCTCGGCGGTGTCACCTCTCTGTCACTCTGCCCTGTGCTCCTTCTCCTCTTTGGCTCAGGGGACACGCAGCAGGTGTACAAGATGTCAGCTTTCTTTTTTTCCCTCCACCTTTATAAACAATTGCCTTGACTCTTCTTTCCCTGAACTGGGGAGGAGAACCAATCCAGCACCCTCTTTTCCTTCCTCTGCCATCACAAACATTGAGCTCTCCTCACCTCCCACCCTGTATAGATCAAAGGGGTCAACGGTCATTTCCACAGGGCCTTTGGGGGGTGGCTACCTCCAAGACAGCGGTCCTTTGGAGGTAGAGTGTGAGGTTCTCAGCCCCTTTTGTTCTCAGCTGTGGGTTCCAGTTGCCAGTTCTGGGAAAGACAGAAAGAGCCCACTCAGCACCATATGCTACTGCCATGTAGGATTTCTCAAAATACGTGCAAATCAAAGATGCCCATGGCAGCAGATTTTAAAGAGTATGAATATATGCTCATCTTTGTAAGAGATTCCTATATAAGAATGCATTGGGGGCTTCCCTGGTGGCGCAGTGGTTGACAGTCCGCCTGCTGATGCAGGGGATGCGGGTTCGTGCCCCGGTCCAGGAAGATCCTACATGCCGTGGAGCAGCTGGGCCCGTGAGCCATGGCCTCTGAGCCTGTGCGTCTGGAGCCTGTGCTGTGCAACGGGAGAGGCCACAACAGTGAGAAGCCTGCGTACCGCAAAAAAAAAAAAAAAAAAAAAAAAGAATGCATTGGCCCTTGAGTAAAAATTCCTCTCGCCCTATTTCTCCAGTAGCCCTAACCCTAAGTCTGTGGAAGCACAGCCTGACCTCCTGTTTTGTCTGATTTCTTAATTTTAGGTTTCAGATGCTAAATGATGAAAACTGCAGCCATCTCCTGTACTTTAACTGTGCTGTCAGGTGGTTTGCTCTAAGGATGGACATCCTCATGAACATCATCACCTTCATTGTGACCTTGTTGGTGACCCTGAGTTTCTCCTCAATCAGTGCTTCATCCAAAGGCTTGTCATTGTCTTACCTCATCCAGGTAACACCTAGTGTAAGGCTGGGCCTGGCCTGGAGGCTCTGGCATAGAGTGTCTCAGGGAAGATGGACATAACAGAAAACCCAACTCAACGGGGTTAAACAATAAGGAGAGCTCCGTGGTGAAGTTCACATCATTAAAAGGTCTGGTGGCTGTATGGGCTTCAGGCACAGTTGGATCATGGCCCCTGAGTTTGTCCTCCTCCTGGGATGACTTTCTTCATTGCTGTGCAATGGTGACTGGCAGCCTCTGGGGGCTATAGCAGGAAGGAAGCAGGAGAAAAGCGTTTCCTGCCCCAGCCACTGAACAAAAGCCCTGTGTTTTACTTTCACTGGATGAATTGAGGCATCCCCAAACTAATTTGTGGCTCGATGGGATGCGGATGACTGGCTTAGGCCAAAGGATGGAGTCATACCCCATGCTGCTCTCATGTCACACACTGCTGCCCCACAATGGGGAGAGGGAAAGGAATGCTGGGGGGCAACCATGATGTCCATGACAAATAATCACCAACTTCTCTTTTTGGTTGCTTTGGTGTTTTTCTTTTGAAAAATAAGAATAACAGAGAAACAATAATAATAGGGAATAATAATGAAAATAGAGAAACACATGTCATTTTAGGCACTGTTGTAAGTTCTTTACATAAATTAACTCATTTATCCCCACAATAACCCATGAGGTAGGGATGCCATAATCCCGGTTTTACAGGTGAGGAGACTGAGGTCCAGAAAGACTTGTCAGAATCACACACCGGCATGTGTGAGAGCCAGGATTTGAACCCACGTCATCTGAGTCTGATACCAATCTGAGTCTGCATCTGCTCCTTGTTACATACCTCACACATCTGTCTTTGGAAGCTGTTCCCATGCAGTCCTTATCCTCGGTGCTCTGACATTCCAGGACAGTGAGTCTGAGTGGGGGTCTGTTTCCACTTATTCTGTTCAAGACTGGGAACAGAATAAAGTCAAATCTCTCTTCAAGTGGAAAAATTTCTCCTTTTCCTCCTTTATTCCTTTTTCTCCTCTTGATAATTTCCTTGTCTCCCTTCCCTTTGTTTTCCTTTTCTGTCATTCATATTGGTTGAATATTGGTTTTCTTGCATCAGTCCTCTATGTTTCCTTTCTTTCATCTCAGTTTCCATGTTCTTGTTTTTTTATCTTTATTCTGGGAATTTTCCTTTGCTTTGTCATTAGGCCATTCTCTTGAATTTGAAGATCATATGTTCGTATACTTAATTTCCACAAACTCTTTCTTAGTCTCTGAGTTTTTAAGCAAATCATTTTAAAATGGGTGCAACATATTTTTAATCTCTCTGAGGATATTAATTGCAGCTCCTCACCTTTCTTTTTTCTTTTTTTTTTTTTTTAATTTTATTTATTTATTTATTTATGGCTGTGTTGGCTCTTCATTTCTGTGCGAGGCTTTCTCCAGTTGCAGCAAGTGGGGGCCACTCCTCATCGCGGTGCGCGGGCCTCTCACTATCGCGGCCTCTCTTGTTGCGGAGCACAGGCTCCAGACGCGCAGGCTCAGTAATTATGGCTCACGGGGCTAGTTGCTCCACGGTATGTGAGATCTTCCCAGACCAGGGCTCGAACCCGTGTCCCCTGCATTGGCAGGCAGATTCTCAACCACTGCGCCACCAGGGAAGCCCAGCTCCTCACCTTTCTTAAACTCTCCTTTCTTATTTGACTGATACCTGTTTTTTCCAGGGTCAGTTTTTTTGTTTGTTTGTTCATCTGGTTCTTGCTCTTTCATGCCATTGGTTTTGTTCATATGTCTCTTGATCCATTTGTGGTTAAGGCTGAGAAACTTGGTTGGATTTTCATGTTTTCATCTGCCTTTGTATATGCCTTGGTAGGTCTCTCCTGATGGGACGTTTTATAACTATGGATAGGTTGGTTGGACTTTTCCACAGGCTGGCTTCACTTCAGGAAATCAGCCAGAGAGCTGGCCTTCAGACACCCAAAGGCTAGATTTAAAGAGATTTTATCTAGGACACTATTCTGGGAGCCCCGTTTATCCCCAAGTCATTTATCCACTTCCTTTAGGGAAGTGTGTGTGTGTGTGTGTGTGCGCGCATGCGTGTGTGTGTGTGTGTGTGTGTGTATGTGTGTGTGTGTGTTTCGGCCTAGGGATAAATTGCCCAGCTACCTCTGGTTGGGAGGAAGAAGAGGAGGGGCAGGAAATGGGCCCAACGGGAGTAGCTGTCTATACGCCACCTCAGTCTGTCTCTTTGTGGACCCCTTCTCTTACCTGGAGCCTCTCTGACTTCTGCTGGAAGAAGGTTCTGGAAGCTCCTGCAGCACACTCTGCCTCCATCCTATCAAAAGGCTTTCATCCTCTTTCCATCTTCCAGAAATGTGTAACTCTCTCCTTCAATGATATCTCTTGATATCTCTTCCCAAGCCCCTTGCTGTTAACGGTCTATTCCTTTTTGCAATCTCTGTACTATCATTTTAATAATATTTTGGAAAGGAAGAGGAACAAATATATGCTCAGGACTCTATGTTAAGTGAGGGAAATGAGTTTTCCTTGGGTAGGCAGTTTCCCTCATTGATGGATGATTTTTTTTTTTTTTTGTGGTACGCGGGCCTCTCACTGTTGTGGCCTCTCCCGTTGCGGAGCACAGGCTCCGAACGCGCAGGCTTAGCGGCCATGGCTCACGGGCGCAGCCGCTCCGCGGCATGTGGGATCCTCCCGGACCGGGGCACGAACCCGCATCCCCTGCATCGGCAGGTGGACTCTCAACCCTGCGCCACCAGGGAAACCCTGATGGATGATTTTATTTGTTGTTACCTAGTAAAATATTAAACAGATGATGTTGAATAGATTCCCTTACTTGGTCCAAGTGAAACCGCTTTCCTCAACTGAGGTTATGCTCTTGCGATATATCACCAGCTTTCTATGAGATTGTTTTCAAACATTCCTGTGAGGCTGGAGAATTTGCACATCTCAAGATCTAGGGGGTGTTTCCCCTCCAGCTGGCTTTGGAGCTTTATTGAGCATTAGCCCCCCTTTGGAGAATACAGAAAATCCAGCTGACAGAGCTTCCCTTGAGAACAGAGGAGACTCCCTAGGTGGATGAGAAATTGGTGTGAAGTCCCACAGAGCAGAAAGTGAGTGCAAAGTAACATCACATAACATCACAGACGAGGATGAGCACTTCCTGGGGCCAGCACTGTGCTGATAAGGGATTTCTAACCCCATGGAGGGCTGCCCGGGGCCCTGAGAGGCTGATACCCTTGAACTTAACAAAATACTTATATGCCCTTCTCAAGAGCAGAGTTCATTCATTCACTCAGCAGATGTGTCCACTGAGCACCTGCCAGGAGCCGGAACCATGCCAGCTGCTGTGGGTTCAGCAGTGAACAAGCTGAACAGGTCTCTGCACTCATGGAGCTTACATGCTAGTGGGATATAAAGGGATATAAAGTGGGATGGAATAAATAAGTGCGCAAGTAAATAAATAAGGAGACTTCAGAAACTGTTGAACTGTTATGAAGATAATGAAGCAGGGTAATTGACTGTAAGTGGGGAAGCAGCATTAGACCCCCATATAGTCAGGGAAGGCCTCTGCCGGGAGGTGACTTGCAAGCTGACACCTGAATTTGATAAAGAAGGAGCCAAGGAAGTGCTTCAGTCTGAGGGGCCAGGGAAGGCTGGGGGTAGGCAGGAGACTGGTGCCTTTGGGGAACTCAGAAGCTCCTGTGGCCTGAGCAGGGTGGTGGAGAATACGATATGAGGGGTCGGTGGGGCTCCGTCAGCCGTGGGCAGGGGTGTCACCTGTCTTCTAAGAAAGGCTTTCTCGCCTGCAGCACTGTGGACATTTGGGCCAGATAATCCTTTTTGACAGGGGCTGTTCTGTGTGTTGCAGGATGTCAGCAGTCTTTCTGATCTCTAACTAGGAGATGCCAGTAGAATCTCCCGCCTCCAAGGTCGTGACAACCTAAAATGTCTCTAGACATTGCCAAATGTCCCAGGGACTGGGTTCCTAATCACCCCGGCTGAAAGCCACTGCCCTAAGAGAAATGGGAAGCCAGTGGCATGTGTAAAGCTGGGAGGCAGCAAGGGAGGCCCACTGAGATGAGCTCTCGGAGGGTCTGGACCCACACTGCTCTCACCTCATCCACCTGCTCAGGACACACTGCCTCCTTCCTGTTAAGGCCACTTGCTGCTGCCCAGAGTTTGCTTGACAGACTCTTATCATGAATGCTTCAGCACACACCATCTTCTTAATCACCCCAACTAAGGTAACGCCCCAGCCCAGCCCTAGCCCCTCTTTCACATCTTACCATATAACTGACATTCTTAGGGTTCCTGGACATTGCCTGTGTCTCATCCCGCTGGCCCACTAGAATGCAAGCCCTGGGGCTTCAGTGGTCTTGTCTATCACGTTCACCCCTGGGAAACCAGCCCCAACTGTGCCGGCACCCAGTCACTGCTCACCTAGTGAAGACCTGGTCCTTCCTCCAGCCCACTAGCCCACCCTGCGACTGAGGCAGGTGCTGTTGGTGGCCCCCCTTCCAGGGCAGGCCAGCTGGCCTCCCACTGCTGCGGGAAGGTGCTCAGTTCAAGGCTGAGGCAGGTTGCACCTGCGGTATGGGGAGTCCTCCCAGCTCCTCAGCAATGCCTGCAGGGAGTTAGGGGAGATGGAGCCGCATCCTCGGGACAAGTCAGGTGAGTTCCGTGCGGACTCCCAGGACCCCCAGGGGCGTCAAGCTTCAGTTGCCCACAGTGAATCCTATCCGGACTCTCCTCCTCTGTGCCTCAGTTCTCCCAGCTCCTACTGGGACTTTTGGGGTCCACCTCCTGGAGGTGTTTCCTAGGGCTGCTGTAACAAATTATAAACTAGTGGCTTAAAACCAGAGAAATGTATTCTCTTGTGCTCCTGGAAGTTGGAAGTCTAGAATCAAGGTGTCTGTAGGGCCATGTTCCCTTGGAAAGCTCTAGGGGAGAATCTGTTCCTTGTCCCTCCCGGCATCTGGTGGCTGTTGGCTTCCTGGGCTTGTAGCTGCATCCCTCCAATCTCTGTCCTGTCTTCATGTCTCCTCCTCCTCTGTCTCTTATATGGACACTTGTTGGATTTAGGGTCCACCCAAGTAACCCAGCTTGATCTCAAGGTCCTTAATTACACCTGCAAAGACGCTTTTCCTAATGAGGTAGCATTCAAGGGTCCCAGGGATTTGGATGTGGAATATCTTTTGAGGGGACCTCCATTCAACCTGCTTGCCCTCAAATCTCAGGGTTGGCTTCTGGGGGATCCTGGCCTAAGGTGGGTGACCTTAGCAGGCCACCGTCTAAGCCTAGAGTTTCTCATGTCCGAAGCAAGCAGATGGGCTTGATGGTTTTCTTCCACTTCTGATACCTGTGGTGATTGGGTTTCAGGTGCTTCCAGGATGCAGGTGGGATAATCGGGGAGGGCACAGAGGTGCAGGACCCTACCAGGTGGCCGCAAGTGCTGGGTTTCCAGCAGTGCGGAGGCCCTGGGAGAATTCCTGCTCACAGCAGTTCCCCACCCCTCCAACCAAGAAGCTTGTGCCTGAGCAGTGCTGTGATGGGATGACTCTGCCCATCTGGAGTGCCAGGGAGAATATAATTACCATTTGTTTCTAAATACAAAGGAAGTGTTTAAAGGCAAAACACCCCAACAGGAGTGTCTTTACATCTGGACACTTGGCTGGGAACGCAGGCCTGCTTTTGGTGTGGTCCTGAGTAAGACGGAAGGGGTGACTCACAAGCCGGCCCTGAAGGCAGACAGGGCTCTGACTGTGGCTGCTTGTCGCCCCCTCCACAGCTGAGTGGGCTGCTCCAAGTGTGCCTGCGGACAGGGACGGAGACCCAGGCCAAGTTCACCTCCGTGGAGCTGCTCAGGGAGTACATTTCGGGAAGAAATCAGTGCAAGAGGAGGAGCCAGTTAACTCTGGCAGAATTTAGGTATTTGATCTTTTTACATGTGAAAGGGATCTCTTTAAAAATTGAAATCGGACCACAACCCCTTTTCTTAACACCCATATTTACAATATAGTCTAAAGTCCTTGATGATGAGGGAGAGGTTCTTTTCAAAAAAATTTCCTCAAGGGCTGTTTCTGTACACAGAAGAGAGAATTCAGTGGCTTACTTTAGTTTCTAAAAATTAATACTTATTTGACTAAAATTGTAAATTGAAAAAAACTGTCTTCTTTAAAAGCTTTTATGTTCCCCTTACAAATCCTGCTATTCTTTGAAAAGCAGTCTTGCCAATTCAAGCAATCACTTTTAAGGGCCTTTGAACAGCATTTGGCCCCTTTTAATTAAATACTTTAAAACATTTTAAGCTGCATTTTAAAATTTAATGCATTCCATTTCCTTTTTAAGTACCTCGATAATCTGATTTAACAAACAAACCTTCCTGAGGTTATATAAATCTAATAAATTAAACTTATAAATATGGTGAGCTTTAAGTTCTCATGACAATCCCAATGCTATATATAAATAGTAAGTTTTTAAACTTAAAACCATGTTAAAATAAGTTATTCAATTTTACATTTTAAATTAGAATCACAAGCCTGAATGTTATTAACATTATGAATACTTAAAGCACCAAATATGCAGATTCCATAAACTAAAAATACTACTATTCCAATCATGCTTCTCTTAAATATTATTATTACTAATTCTAAATCTTCTAGGGATTAAAAATACTCACTGTCTAGGAATACAATTCTTTTCTCAGCTAATTGTGGTTGCCTTTCGACCAGCGATGTGGGCTGGTCAGCCACCCTAATGGGGAACACGGGAGCTCTATTTCTCCCGGTTAACAGGTACTTTATAATTCAGAGGAGGGGTTAGTCTTATAATGCAGTCAAGTTGCTCTCCTTCTTAATTGGAGGAAATTTGCATTTCTTGGGCTCTTATAAAACTTTAATTCCTTTTCCATGTAACTCTGAACTTGACACCCGGTGCTACTGTCATCTTCCTGCTTCCAACACCACAGTGACTCTTGCAGATAATTAAATTGTATCTGATCGAATTCTGCAAATCTCAAGGCTTGGTCTGGATTTGTCACACAGCTTCAAGGTCACACTGCTGACACTTGCCCAGGCTCACAAGGCCTAGTATGAGCTGCCACTTACAGTCATCCATTCTATTCACTAAGCTCTAGCCACACGACTTTCCTTTCTGTTCCTCAAAGTCCCCACACTCATTCTGGCCTCAGGGCTTTTGCACTAGCTGTCTACTCTGCCTGGAATGAATCTTTCTGTAGCTGACATCTTCTCAGCATTCCAGGTCTCAGCTCGAATGTCACATCCTCACAGATGCTTTCCTCAACACTTAAGTAACTTTTACCCCTCCTACCCTTCCACCCCACACATTGTGTGTTCTGTTACAATACTCTGTTTTATTGTCTTCATTTCTCATCTCTTTTCTTGTTTATTATCTGACTTCCCCACTGCAATGTGAGTTTCTGGAGTGCAGTGGCCTTATTGGTCTAGTTCACCAGCATGAATACCAGTACCTAGAATTGTGTGAATGAATGAATGAATGAAATGAATGGAAAAGCAAATGACTATTAACCCATCATTTGTTATTCTGTTTTTCAGACCTGTGTTCCTGAATGCACTCACCCCCTCAAAGTAGGGACCTGTTCCCTCGACTGGTCCAGCCGTGGGGAGATAACATTCAGAGACTATCAGATGAGATACAGAGACAACACTCCCCTTATTCTCAACGGGCTGAACTTGAACATCCAGAGCAGGCAGACAGTTGGGATTGTTGGAAGAACAGGTTCTGGTGAGGACAAGCTCTGATTGTGTTTCTTTCAGGTTGTTTTCTTTGCATTTCCACTGGGCATGCTAGTTAAATCACACCAGAGGGTGATGTGCATGCGTGGCGGATTGGTTGTTTTTTCCCTGACATCTCTTTACTATAAATTAGGATTTCAGGTTGGATGGATGTGTGGAGTTAGAAGTAAACACACATCAGTTTTTGACTTAATTAAATGAGAATCATTCTGGTGAGATGAGGCCCAGAGGATGAGTCATGTGTTAATAGCCCCTGCAGGGATGGACCGGTTAACTCTATTAGGGTGGCTGAGTGCCCCTGCAGAGTGGGATTTCTGTCTGCACAAGGCCATTTTCATTGCATTAAAAATTCCCTTGATTAGATAGATACTCAGGTATGATGAAATACAAACTGATGTTTGATTTGCTGCTGTTGCATTTATCGTTCCCAGGCAAGTCGTCCTTAGGAATGGCCTTGTTTCGTCTGCTGGAGCCCGCCAGTGGCACAATCCTCATTGATGGCATGGATATCTGTACTGCTGGTTTGGAAGACCTCAGAACCAAGCTGACTGTGATCCCCCAGGATCCTATCCTGTTTGTAGGTACAGTAAGGTAGCTGTTTTTGATCGTTGTGCATCCGTATTTTTGGATAGTGAAATCAGACCAGGAAGAGCTTTGTGAAGCGCCCGCGCTGTGGCTGGCCTGGGGCTGTCCTATCCTGAGATTCTCACAAGCCTTGGGAGGAGCTGAGGACTAGGGGCCTGAACATTACTTGTGTTTTATAAGCTACATCACAAATACGCAAGATGCTTATGTGCAGAGTGAGCAGACATCCCAGTTGGCCCTGGAGAGCCCTGATTTATGCCTGTTTCAGCATCCTATCAGGTTTAGCAGTGGCCACTCCCTGAATTACTCCAGTTTGCACAATCAAATAAATGGTTATTCTACGTATGTAGCTATCCTTTCAGAAGTACGTCAATTCATTCCCACTAAGAAGCGAACAGAAACTGCTCAAGTCCAAGAACAGTAGGGTTGCAACTTTTGCAGGGCTCAAGATCTGTTGTCAAGGCACAAGGAGAAAACCACAGTTACTCACTTACCCCAGTGTAGTGGCTGCCCCTCTAACAAGAGGGACATTTCCCCCATTGAGCACCAAATGAAGTAGGGGGCTGTATTGAGTGTTGAATGAAAAGGACCTTCCGCGTCTTGAAATGCTAGACTCACACCCTGCATGTAAGGTGCTCACCCTCTGCAAGGCCCGGGAGCTGCAGATACAGCTCTTGCCTCTGAAGGCAGAGTGAACACACCGGGAGGTGGAATTGCTCGCTGCCTCTCTCTCTGCCAAGAATTTGCATGAGGTCAGATCCGCTCTGCTGCACACGGCCATGGAGAGGACCAAATGTGTCCCCCGGTGCCTCGCTTGGGGCTACCTCTTGGCAGGGTTGGTGGTCTGCCCGCCTTGGTGGTTTCTGCTGCATCCCAGAGTCATGGGTCCTCGGTCTCTTGGCCTGAGGTTGGTATTTCATGAACCACTGCCCTGGACTAAGCACTGCTCTTGTTGCTGTGGCGTCATCACACACCACCTCCCGCTCTCCCCCTCATGCTGTGGAAAACATGCTCTCCCATCCTCTCATCCTCAGAAATTCAGCTTCCTCTCCTTTCCTTCATTGCAGGTACAACTTGGATCCCTTTGCGAGTCACAGCGATGAGATACTCTGGCAGGTTCTGGAGAGAACATTCATGAGAGACACAGTAGGTCTCTGGGGCTGGCCGGGATGAGTCCGTTTCCCAGCACCAGTGCCCCAGACGCCTGGCTCAGGTTTAGATTTGGCCAGTTGTTTGTTGGCACCACATATGTCAATCCTAATTGCTCCTTGTTAAAAGCAACAATAGACAGTATTTATTAGGCCACTGCAATGGTTCAGTCAAGAGCGCTACGTGCATTGTCTCAGTTGGTCCTGACTACAACCCTCTGAGGTTGGTACTCCTGCCCCTACTTTTAGAGATGCAGAAACTAAGACTCAGGGTAGTCAGGTGTGAGTAGCAGAATGGAGACTTGACCCCAAGCCCATCTGACTCTAGACCAGAGGAAGTGCCCTACTGCTCTGCCAATAGCCTCATTTGCTTATTGAAGCAGATAAACTCTGGGAAGGTGAGAGGGCATGGCATGGAATGAACCATTTGTGAGATGGAACCCTGTCCTATAAGAGCTGCAGCTGGGGTCAGCGGGTGAGCGTGGCCACCTCTGCAGCCCAGAGGGAATTTTTTTTCCCAGGACTTGGTACCAAGGTGAGCATCGCCCAAAGCCACTCTGACTTGTCCTGCTAGATAAATCAGACCCTGTCTTTACCTTTCCTCGATGACCAGAAAACTCCATCCCATCTCCATTTTATGCATAGAAATAAGGATCCTGAAAGCCATTTACACTTGTTTGTGTTTCTCTGGAGCCATATGTGCATCATTTGTCCTCTTTTGGCAAGGTGTCTACGGGGTTCGATGAATCGCACTGTGATTTTAAATTATGAATGACTGCCTACTCCTTGGTCTTTCCCTGGTGCCTGTTCGCAATATTGAAATGATTGTTGTTTTGCACTTTCTTTTCTGCAGTAAAATAAAGCCAGCCGATAAATGCAAGAGAAGGGGGCAATCAATATGGAGGATACAGGACAATTTTATAGATCATCAGCACAATATGGCATTCTCTGTGTTCTATAGGTAATGAAACTCCCAGAAAAATTATAGGCAGAAGTCACAGAAAATGGAGAAAACTTCTCAGTAGGGGAACGTCAGCTGCTTTGTATGGCCCGAGCGCTTCTCCATAATTCAAAAGTAAGGAAACAACGCGGAAAATGGATTGGTCCAATTTTGGATATTTCCTGCAGCGCCACTCAAGCCAGGAGGTAGAGCCAGGCGTTTGTCTTTCAATAAAGAGAGAGCAATTGGGCCATTTAAAAACCGATCACTTTTTCTTAAGACAAAGTTGTGAGGGGAAAAAATTGAAAAATAACCGCCATTTACAGCAATAGCACCTGCCTCCCCTGGGCCTTTCCCCGGGAGGTCTTGCTTAGGTATTATCTCTGTCCTCCTAAGTCGTTTGGGTTTGAGAAATCTGCCTCTCAACTTTTCCCCTTTGTCCCTGAATGATTCTGAGGCCTGATAAACAGTACTCAAGATACTAAAGAAGGCCTTCAGAATGCCAGGATATAAGGTCTGTAAAATTTATACTCATTTTTCTTAGTGACTTAGCCATCTTTGCTTACTGATTTCAGAGAAGGGATTGCTGTTGCTTTAGAAATCCCATTCTCTGAACCCGGATCAAAGTGTAACCCATCGTGTGTGCTCTCTACATGTGCTAATGACAGGGAAGGGAGCAAGCATGCATTCAGTCCTGACTGTGGCACTACACAGTACTGAGTGGTTGATGTGTTGTCTTTGCATTTCGTGTTCATGATAAGGTGTAACCCCCTTTTACAGACAAAGAAATGGAGCCTTGGGAAGTCAAGTAATTTAGCCAAAGTCAAGCAGAGTTAGAGCTGAACTCAAGCCCTCTGAATGGCAAACCAGTACTGTGGCAGGCAGAATAATGGCCCCCCCAATGATGCCCATGTCCTGATACCCGGAATCTGTGAACATGTTACCTTACCTGGGAAAAAGGGGCTTTGCAGATGTGATTAAGTCAAGGATCTTGAGATGGGGAGATTATCCTGGATTACCTTGGTGGGCCCAGTGTAATTACACAAGTCTTTATAAGGGGAGGAAAGAGAGTCATAAAGAAAGAAGAAATGCAACAATGGAAGTAAAGGTTAGACTGATGCCAGAAAGAGGCCACGAGCCAAGGAATGCAGGCAGTCTCCAGAAGCTGGAAAAGGCAAGAAAACCATTTCTTCTCTTGAGCCTGCAAAAGAAATGCAGTCCTGACAGGACTTTGGCTTTAGGACTTCTGACCTCCAGAACTGTAAGATAATAAATTTGTTTTGTTTTGAGCCTCTAATTTGTGCTAATTTGTTATAGCAGCAGTAGGAAACATAACAAGTACTGTTATTATATCTCATGCTAACTCATGTAGTACAGTAGATAAAGACCATGGGGCATTTCTTCTCTGGTTTGTAGGGTTAGAATAAACAATTCACAAAAAGGGGAGCAAAGAATATACAACCTTTTTTCTCCAGCAAGTCCCTCTGAGGAAGATGAAGGTGGTGTGATACGACTTTTATTCTCTTGTTCTTTTTCTAACTTTCTGAGATGGATACTTAGCTCATTACTTTTCAGCCCTTCTTTTTTAATAAATTGAGGTAAGACTATAAGTTTCCCTCTAGGTATAGCTTTGGCTTGGTGTGACTTTCACAATGCTCCTTCCTCAACAGATCATTCTCCTTGATGAAGCCACTGCCTCCATGGACTCTAAGACTGGTACTCTTGTTCAGAGCACCATCAAGGATGCCTTCAAAGACTGCACTGTGTTGACCATTGCCCACCGCCTCAACACGGTCCTCAACTGTGACCGCGTCCTGGTCCTGGAAAACGGGAAGGTGCAGGAAGTTGGCGTCACCTCTCCAGAGGCTTCAGTGGTTTGGGCTCTGTGGTGGGTGGATATTTTCTGACAATTTCAGCTCTCCTTCTCTGACTTTCAGGTGGTCGAGTTTGATAAGCCTGAAGTTCTTGCTGAGAAGCCAGATTCTGCGTTTGCGATGTTACTAGCAGCAGAGAACAAAGTCTGACTATAAAGGTCCCCATAGGGGCCACATCAGCTGATTTTAGAGGAAGAGGAGGCTGTGTGAGATGAGTCAGCTGTGCCTGCAGGGGGAGGGGCCGTTATCTCAGGGGGCAGCTCTGGTCCACCATCCCTCCCACGCCTGGAGCACAGGCAGAGCTGGGGTGGAGGTTGTTTCCTTGCCTCGCCCAGCACATGCCTCCTGACCTCACTTGGAGGGCATGGGTCTGGTCCTAGATGATGAACAGAGGCAGAAGAAGCTTGTGGGTTAAAAAACTGCCCCTCACCTTCTAAAACCCTAACCATCCCTCATGTGTCCTTATCATTACCACCTCAGTGCCTGGGAGTGGAAGCATTGTAATTTTCAGTTAAAAACTGGTCAAACAGAATGGAAAAATGCCTACGGATGGACTTTGTAAAGGTTTCCTGCCTTGTTATCAGAAGGGAAAAGAGCAGAGTTTTCTTCCTGCTTAACTCCTATTCACATCTATTTGGAGTGTGTGACAAGCAGTAACTACACAGATCTGTAGCATGAAAGATTGATTACAGTGTTTGGTGAAATTTTTTTTAAAAAAATCATATCGTATGTCCCATTTGCTCTATTAGAATAAACAGGGAAACAAAATGTTGGAGTTTTTCTGTAAATTACATTTTTATATCTTCTATATTGGTCATTAAAATGCAGTAGGAAATTAAACTACCCTGAAAGGTTGCCTTGCAATTATTTTGCTGAAGATATTCCAGTTTCTGTACTATTTACTCTCGCAGACCCTCTTTGCTTTCTCCATTGACTCAGTAACAAACCTCCACAGCATTTCCCAAATAAAACCTTTCTTTCCAGCCTCAAAGTTTGCTATGACGGAGGCAGTAAAGACATAGTCCCAGCAGCCCAGGAGTGAGTGGCATGGGGCAGCCGTGGCCAGTGAAGCCCCCGCCCCACCCCTTCTTAGTCTTGGTCCCATCCTTCACCCTATCCATCCAAACATGGAGGAAGGAAAGCCTGGCACATAGTACTCAAGAATGAGTGACATGAGTGCATGACACCATGATGAACTCATCCTGGCAGGTACCTGTCGTCTCCCTACTCCCAGGGTATATTTACATGTTAAGGGTTTAATCTGGAGAGGCTGAGATTTAGGGCACACAAGCCATCCACTAGCATCTCAAAGGCTGGGTTTGTGGCGTGTGCTTCCAACAAATCAGTCTCCAGCTCTCCTCTGGCCAGGCCTGGGCAGGTGTCTGCAGGACCAGAGGTGAAGCAGGCACAGCTGGCTGCAAGTAGAGCTCCCCGTCTGGTGACCGTTAAGGCCCTGGCTAAGGTAGCTGGGCAGCAATTCTGCCATCAGCAGAGGGCACAGAGCAAGAAGGATGTGGTTGAAAGGCCACGAGTGAGGGGGCTCCGTTCACGGCAGCTCCATGCCAAGTTCAGATCTCCCTGTGAAGGGACACAGTGCATCTTAGGACGGTTCACTGTCCTGACCTGATTCTTGCCTTATCACAGTAGGTGAGGCTGATCTGAGGTCTTCAAATCCGCATGCACTGGGCTCTGGAGCAGCTACTCCAGGCTGAGTGTGGCCTTCACTTTGATGGATGGATGTCCAGTGACTCCTCCGTGTGGCAAGCAGACCAGGCAGTCTGTGCTGCTCGTGGAAATCCATGCCAGCTGTGTGATGGAGGAGGATGCTCTGTTTTCTACCAACTCAGCACCAGCCAGACAATCAGTCTATGATTTCAGGAAGGTGTTTCCAGGAGGGCAGGAGGGCGCCAAGGCTATGAAGATCCCTGTGGCCCATTCAGATGCACTAAAGTATGAATCATCTCCTGATGCTTGTTTTTGCCCATGCTCCCCTTGGCTTGTACTGTCCAGAAGAGAATACCAATCCTGACTCACCCCTGTGATGTGCCAGGCACCGTGATAAGCATTTTTACATGAGTAATTTCATTGACTCTTCACCTCACAGCAGGAGATGGACGCTTTTATTATTCCCATCTTCCAGAGGTAGAAACTGAGGCTCACTGAGGTTAGTAGCTTAGCTATAGATGTACAAAAGGAAAAAACAGAGGCAGGATGTGAACCCTAACCAGTCTGACTCTAGCACCCTGCTCCTAACCCCTCCACAAGAGCCCCTCATGCCCGTCCCGCTCATCCTGTAGCAGGGACAGTGATGGTTGTCAGGATGGCACACAGCAAATAGCGACTTCCGGAGGGATGACTGTTGCTTGCATGTGCAATGGCATGGATTGGTCTCAGGGAGCCCCCCCCTCCCACCCCTATTGTCACTGAAATGTTGGCCAGGGCGAAAGTATGTTGAATAATAATAACCAATGTTTAGCCAGTACAGGCAGACCTCGGAGATTCTGCAGGTTTGGTTCCAGACCATGGCAATAAAGCAAGTATTGCAATAAAGTGGGTCACACATTTTTTTTGGTTTCCCAGCGCACATTAAATTTATATTTGCACTATACTGTAGTCCACCAAATGTGCAAGAGCATTATGTCTAAAACAAAGTACATGTCTTAATGAAAAAATATTTTATTACTAAAAAGTGCTAGCCCTCATACAAGCCTTCAGTGAATCATAGTAACATTAAAGGTCACTGATCACAGATCACTATAACAAATACAGTAATAATGAAAAATTTGAAATATGGTGAGAATTACCAAAGTGTGACAGAGAGACAAGAAGTGAGCAAATGCCATTGGACAAATGGCACTGAGAGACTTGCTCGAGGCAGGGCTGCCACAGACCTTGGATTTGTAAAAAACGCAGTATCTGTCAAGTGCAATGAGGCAAAGAGCAGTCAAGTGCGGTGTGCCTGTAGTCCTCAAAACACAGACTGAGTTCATCGAATCCTCACCATATTGCTGTGGGGAAGGTACCAGTGTTACCTTCATATTACGGATGATGACACTGGGGCACTGAGAGCCCCTGGATCAACGTCACACAGAGAGTGAAATCTGAATCCAGGCAGACTGGTGCTGGAATGTGTGCTCTGCTGGAAACCTGACACTCTCCAGGTGAGAAAGAGCCCAGTGTTCAGAGCTGGAAAGCCTGTGTCAGGATTAGGCTCAGTTATGCCGTGGTAACAAACAGCCTCACAGCTCAGTGGTTTATTTCCCGTTCACATGACATGTCCACCATGGGTCGTCTGTGCCTGTGCTGCTTATCTTCTTCATTCTGCAGCCCAGGCTGGCAGAGCGATCAGAAGTGCCACGTGCCACTTTACCACATTTCATGGGCAACAAGTCACATGGCCATTCCTGAGTTCAACAGGGAGGTGAGGCATGTACTCCACCTGCGGGGGTTGGGGGGCATGACAAGGCACATGGTCAAGCTTGTCCCTGCAGGGAGTTGTATAATCCACCTCTTGGGAGGGACAGCAGATATTTTGAACAACATTACAACCTACTACAGCCTGGGTTTGGGTGTTAATTTTGGCACTGAGTGGCTGTGTGATCTGGGGAAAGTAGCTTGCTCTCTCTGAGCCTCCATTCCCTTATCTGTAAAATTTGGGGGTTTGGACTGAGTTCTTTTCAGTCTTGACTTTCAATACAGGAGGAATAAAAAGGAGATATGGGGGCTTCCCTGGTGGCGCAGTGGTTGAGAGTCCGCCTGCCGATGCAGGGGACACAGGTTCGTGCCCCGGTCCGGGAGGATCCCACATGCCGCGGAGCAGCTCGGCCCGTGAGCCATGGCCGCTGAGCCTGCGCGTCCGGAACCTGTGCTCCACAACGGGAGAGGCCACAGCAGTGAGAGACCCGCGTACCGCAAAACTGGAATTTGGACTTCCAAGGGGATTATAGTGAACCCTAAATGTAATTAAACATTTTTGTAAATGTTAACTTTGTAAAGTAACTTGAACAAGGTTTAGCTGAGTTCTGACTCTTCCTTTAGTGTCTACTTTGATGCTCATTAGGACATTAGAAGGACTTGGAAATTTTTATTCTCACTTTATTTGGTGCCCCGGTTTTGCTGTCTTCTCTTAATCTGCCTGTCTATTAGGTGATCATACGTTCAATGTTATGACTTAGAACTTCTCAAATATCCTTTATTAGGTGCCAGCAAAGAATAGAATAAGCCACCAATAAGCATTGTTATTATAAATTAATAACAAATTGCCTGTGTCATGCTTCAGAACGGCTGATCTAGAGTGGGGATGGCAAACTACAGCCCATATGCCAAATCCAGCCTGCCTGTTTTTATACATAAAGTTTTATTGGAACGCAGCCATCCTCCTTTGTTAATGTATTACCTCTGGCTACTTTTTGGCAGAGCTGAGTAGTTACAACCAAATGCATGTCCTCAAAGCTAGAAATATTTACTCTTCTCCCTTTACAGAAAAAGTTTAGGCATTGCTGTGTAATGCAATTCAGGTCAATGAGACGTAAGAGGGAAGTCAGCTGAGGGTTGGAGGGTGGCTTCTGGAAAGCGTTCTCTCCCGTGGCCTGGTGTGTGTGCGTGGTGTCTGAAGCTGCGGCAGCCACCTTGTGCCCACGGAGGAAGTAGAGAGATGGACGGAGCATAAGTTCCTGCTTAAGACATTGAGCTGCTGTTTTGCCGACCCTGAAGTCACCCTACCTCTTGTCATGTGAGAGGCTGCATTTTCTTTATGGTTTAGACCAGCTGGAGTTGACTTACCGTTACTTGTGGCCAAAAACATCATGAACGATGCAGAAGACAGTGACATCCTCCTTCCTGGGAAGATGCTGAGCCTGACCCGAGGAAAAGCAAACCTGGGTCCCAGCCCTGGAGTCACACCCATTTTCTCTACCTTAGAAGTGGCCCAAATGGGCACTAGTTCACATCCAAGCAAGAAGGACTTTCTAATTCTCATCTCCTGCCAAAGCTTCATGCCACATATGAATATTTCCCTCACCTTCCCTCCCTGCTGCTTGAGATCAGAAGGACCCAGAAAGAACTCACAGGTTTTATTCTTGCTATTCAAGTGAACAGATCTGAAATCAGCCAAGAATTGTTGGTCAAAATGTGAAATATTCTTTGCTAGGAGTTGGAGTCACTTTGGCCAGAAAGCATGATTTAAAATGAATTAAAAAGCACAGGAGGTCAGTTTGGGGTCAGATGGACGATCAAAGAAACCACTTTTCTTTTGGCCCTTTGTAGAAGGTCACCTCCGAGTGAGGCTAAATCGGGCACTAAAACCTTCAAATACATGCTGATTTCCATGGAGAGGGTCTGCCTGCCGGACTTCCCGATGTGCATGTTCATGGCTTCTGCTGAAAGCCTTTCCCTCTGGTGGGACTGGCATTAAAGGGCCAGACCCAGGCTGTTTCTACAGTTTCAGCAAGAAACACGGAGACAGCCAGGCTGATCTTTACCCTCAGCTCCAGGAGTCTCTGGCAAAACTCACACCCAAAGGAACCTCAATTTGGTTTGTGGCTATTGTTTATATTTCTTTAAAACATTTTTTATTATGTTAAAAGACATGTAACATAAAATTTACCACTTTAACCACTTTCAAGTGTACAATTCAGTGGCATTAAGTACATTTGCATTGTTGTGCAACCATCCCCATCACCCATCTCCAGATCCTTCTCATCATTCCAAACTGAAACTCCATAGCCAGTGAAAAATAACTCCCAGTTCCACCCTCCCCCCAGCCCCTGGTAATCACCATTCCACTTTCTGTCTCTGTGAATATGACTACTCTTAGCAACTCATATAAGTAGATTTATACAGTGTTTTTCTTTTCGTGACTGGATAATTTCTCTTAGCATAATGTCTTCAAGGCATGTGTCAGAATTTCATTCCTTTTTAAGGCCATCCTAATAAGCGTGAAGTGGTATCTCACTGCGGTTTTGATTTGTCCCTGATGTTTAGTGACATAGAGCATCTTTTCATGTGCTTATTGGCCTTGCATTTCTTTTAAAGAGAAATTTGCATAGCATGTAAGAATCTTAACAGAAGAAACAGTCTTCTACCACCTTGCAAATTCCTTCTCTGATATAGTGTCTTGAACGAATATTCTCATTGTTTCAGAATAGGAACAGGAATTTAGAGACTGTAATTATCAGCTGTGGGCTAAACACCTAACATGTGGCATATCATTAAGTATTTAAAGCAACTCATTAAGTCTTCCTGTTTGTTCAAGGAGGTTACAGGATGCACCCAAATGGTAGACAGAGGAAACAGGATTTGTACTCAAGAGCCCACTCAGTTCAATCCCTCCGCTCTAAAGACTAGGGAGCTAAAGCCCAGAAAGTCTAAAACTGGTCTGAGTTCATCTGAAGAGTAGGTGGGAGGGGGGGACTAGGATCCTGAATTCCAACTTGATGCTGCGTCCATGACGCCACACTGATTGATGCACAGACTGTGCTCAAAAAGATCGACGGTGGCCCAGTTCTGTGACCTGAACCATAAAAGAAATAAAAAATAATAGTTCTTTCCTCCAGGAAGCTTATAATATTACTGGGGAAGTGACTTAAAAGTGCGCGCCTGCCGATGCAAGGGATGCGGGTTCGTGCCCTGGTCCAGGAAGATCCTACATGCCGTGGAGCGGCTAGTCCCGTGAGCCATGGCCGCTGAGCCTGCACGTCCGGAGCCTGTGCTCCGCAACGGGAGAGGCCACAGCAGTGAGAGGCCCGCGTACCGGAAAAAAAAAAAAAAGTGCCAAAGAGCGTACAGTAAAATGCCGGAGGATGGAGTGTAACATTAGACGTGAGCTCATTCATCCATTCTTTCATTTATTTATTTATTCATTCTTTAAGTATTTTATGTGATCATTCACTCTTTTGATCCTTCCTTCCATTTAAAAAAGGGGAAAGTGAATGAAGTTTGGAAGCGGTGAGAACGATTCTGAAAACAACCGACAGTCCCTGTAGGACAAGTAGGGGCCGCTAAGGCGGGAGACTGGGAAGGGTGATCCTGGTTGGGGAAATCATCCAAAGACCTCGGGTGAGGATGAGGCCTGGTTGAGGGAGACGGCAGGTGACTGCCTAGCTAGCACTGAGAACTGTTTGGAAAATTGTCAGGGGCTTCAATGTCTGCATCTACAAACACAGGTGGAGACCACCAATGGCTTGGATGTAACTGGATATAGTTTGTTGTGGAACCAATTAGGGCAGGTGCTGGGGAAAGCCCATCAGCAATCCAGGGAGTCTGGCTAAGGAAAGCAGGGCCTCGGACAATCCCACTGCCACAGAGCCAGTGGAGCCAACGAACGATGGGAGGACAGAGATGGGTTGGTTCCGCCACATCACCCCCCATCCCCAGGGCAGGATGCATGTCCTGAGGACAAACTGCCAGGGACATGCAAGGGTCACATTCACCAGCCTGTATCGTGCATGCTGCCCGCCAGCGGGAAGCTCTCTTCCGGGCGCTCCGTGGAAGGGAAGCCAAGTTCCCTCTGACGCATCCGTTTCCTCGGCATGTCTCTTTGTTTCTGGAATAGGTAAGTCTGAGATGATCTGCACAGCAGGACCATTTAGGAAATGATGAGGCCACCCTGTGCAGAAAGCACATTTGGCTTGGCAACCAAAGGGCTTCTTTGGTAAGTGGTGATAACGGTGCTACAGCACTAATCTAATTCCTCAGTTTTCTCTGACGTGGGGATTTTAGAGCCAGGTATCCTCACTCTAAGTGGAGGCAACATGTTAATATCAGGATAGACAAACTAAAGGACAAGGCCTGTGCGGGAGAGAAGCAAGCCTGGGCCCCGGTCTTCTAGGAAACGCTGTTGGTGCTCTGCCCGGATCCCTCTGGGCAGTGGGATGTGTCAGCCTGCTCTCGCTTCCAGAGGGCTCTACCGTTACCTCTTCTTCCCAGGACCACCTTGGGCTACTGGAGCCACTCAGCTCACACAAGGAAAGGCAGAAGAGCCTAGAAGTTTACGTTCTTCCAGGGCAGCTCTGAGCTGATAGGCCAGCTCCCGAGTCTCAGGGTGGACTCTTCAGAAGTGTAACACACACTTGCAAGTTCCCCTGCGGGATTAGGTTGAAGGGAGTCTGTACAGGACTTGGTCAGAATCTGGACCTCTCCCCTTCCTTGCCCTGCTTTCCCTCAGCCTTTACAGATTTTCCCTGGGAGCACTTCCTTGATAAATTACTAGCATATAAATCCTTATCTCTGGGTCTATTTCTGGGAAAGCCTACCTAAGACAGAAGGTCAAAGAAATCTCAGCTGAAACCCAAACCCATCATTTTCAAGATCTCAGCACCTCTTGGGGGACCATTACCCACTCTATTCTTAGCCCAGGACCTAGGCAGTTTAGATGATGCTGACTCACCAGCTATCTCCTGGGGTGGGCCTGGGATAAGAAGAGGCCAATCAGAGAGTCACACCTCTGTGGTGCTGTGAGAGGTGTGTGGTGGGCACGTGACCCAGGCTGGGTCAGTCAGAGTCAAGCCCAAGACTTTAGCTGGAACTAAGGGGGAAACGGGGAATTCTCCTGCCTGGATGGGGGGAGGGAACCACAGACCTCTTTAGCTTCCAGCTTCCAGATGCCATTTTTGATATCTCAAGGAGAGCATCTGCCTGAGAAAGAAGCCAACACAGAAGAAAGCAGAACTGAGAGATGGGGAAGATGTTACCATGTGCCCTGGGCATTCCTCATCTCTTTTGGGTAGCTTGGTCTCTGTTGGGGATTTGTTGCTGATGGGGTACTGACTCCTGGTGCCCCCGGAGCTTCCCAGCCCCCAAACTACCTGCCGTGCCAGAGCTATACTGTGTTGTGCCCTGAATGGGGAGAAGGCCCCTCACCAGAAGGCTAGGCTAGGAGCCAGATGCTCTTTCAGGCCCAGGCCTCCGCTGCACGAAGCCTCCTCCTACAAGTCAGTCCCAGGGGGTCTCCTGCTCTGTTACACTCTCCTACCAGAATCTTGAAGCACAGAAATAAGAACACATTTATTTAGTGCTTGCCACATGCCAGACATTGTTTTATGAGTTTTGCAGGATGACCTCACTCACTTCTCACAAGAGCACAGCTGGGATCCACGTTTCACTGAGGCCCAGGCAAGTAAAGTTACTTGCTCAAGGACCCTGCATTTTAAAAGTGTCACTGAGTTTTTTTCAATGATTTTACATCTTTAATCTCCTTTTATTGTCACAACAGTTTCCTGAATTAAAAAAAAAAAAAAAAAGCATAAAAAGTTGAAATAAATTGCCTATGGTCAGACAAGGACTCTCAAGTCAGAGTTCACTCACAAAAACATGGAAGTTCAGGGGCTTCCCTGGTGGCGCAGTGGTTGAGAGTCCGCCTGCCGATGCAGGGGACACGGGATCGTGCCCCGGTCTGGGAGGATCCCACATGCCGCAGAGCGGCTGGGCCTGTGAGCCATGGCCGCTGGGCCTGCATGTCCGGAGGCTGTGCTCCGCAACGGGAGAGACCACAACAGTGAGAGGCCCGTGTACCACAAAAAACAAAAAAACCAAAAAACAAAAAAAAAACATGGAAGCTCAGAGTTGGAGGGAATTTTGGAAACCATGCAATTCCAGCTGCTCATCTAACTGTGGGGGAGACGGAGAGTCAAAGGAGAGAGAGGTCTGCCTGAAAGCAGGTTGGGGTCTGGAGTCTTAATCTTCTCAGCTCTTTTATTCTACCGTGCTCCTCAGAGGGGTGTGCCTCTCTCTCTCTCTCTCTGTCTTTGTCTCTCTGCAACTCTCTCTCCCTTTCTCTCTCTCTCTCTCTCTCACACACACACACACACTGCGCCTGCCCACTGTCTCAGAAACTGCTCATCTCCACCCTCACCCTCCAACTCCCTAACCTGGACGACCTCCCTCTAAGTTCAGAAAGAGCAGGTGGTCTGTGCTAGCCACGGTCCCTCTGATAAGCTAGGTAGAGTTTCAGCTCAAACCCGGATGGCTTTATTTCCCCCCAGAAAGTGTCCTCAGTGTCCAAGGGAGTTTAAGGTATAATTTTTTGTGAGCTGAGGTGGGAGGCAAGTATATTATGGAGGGACCACCATCCCGGGGGATGGTCAGAGCTCCTGTGTGCGACAGGGCTGCTGTGAGGACTCTGGTCTTCCTCTGCCCCAGACCATGAGCGTCTGGGAGAGCGAATGGGAGGAAGATGGGAGTGGAGTGCTTGAGCAGCCAGCCAGCCAGGCCCATGGGCTGCCACTAATGCAGAAAAACATGGAAGGAGGCCACAGCTGAGGGGAGTTCATAGTCAGAAAGAGAAACCCATGCAAATGAAAAGTATCACCTGAACTTGGGAGGTAATGAAGAAAGCGAGTCAGCAGAGGCAATGCAAACTCCGACCACTAAGCCAAGCCTCTCCCCTCTCTCTTCTGAAAAGCTACCACGTGTGCATTGATGTATATCTCCTGAGTCGAAGTCGGCAGCACAAATAAGATTAATGAGGGCAATAGCACGGAAATGCATTATATTAATAGACTCAAGCAGAAAACAAACGAAAATGACTTTCATGAATGAGTCCAAGCTAGGAACAAAAAGAAGATGCAGAGGACAATAGGAGGTGTTGGGGGGCAGGGGTGTAGGGGAGGGGAGAAAAGACATGGAAAATGATTGCCAAAAATTATTTCTTTGAAGCCATTGGTGACAGCAGCCCCAGAGATGAGCTATCTGATTAAACTGAAACATTAAAACATAGTAGGATTCAAGGGATTGGCACCAGAAAGGAGAATGAGGGTGAGAGAAGAGGAAAAGTTGAAAATCGAGAAAGTGAAGAGCATGATGCTACAAAATTGGGTTTTGCACCTGTGTGCACAGTAGAGTACCTGGGGGCAGAGTTCCTGGAGGAAGGCGGGGATGTTGGTAGATGCAGTGGAGAAGCACTGCTCTGTGGACTCCAGGCACCTGCCTGAAGATGGAGATCTCCTGTATGTTGGTAACCACACTGCAGAAGAAGGCCAGGGACCAGTGAGATCTGGGCAGTGAGTAGCATTTCCGAGGAAAGATGGACATAACAAGAGTGTTTGGAAGGCTTCATGCTTAACAATTTCCTGTGTGTTACTGGGAGCCAGGGCATGGGATCTCAGGCTGGGCAGTGTGAGTTGGTGACTTCCCCCCAGTGGTGCCCATCTTCCTCATCTGGTGAAGAAAAGCCAGTGGCAAATTTAGCTCCTACCTGTAGCAGAGTCAGTGGTCTCACCAAACATTCCATTGGCTCCTTCCCCACCCCCACCATTCCCTTGCTATTACAAGGGGAGTTTTGCAATTCTCTTGCAATGTTGGTTAATAGGCTTAAATGGAAAGGATACAAGTCAACATGGACTCATCATGGAAAAACCAGTGCAAAGCCCTCCAGTTGTCTCTTCCACTGTTTTGGCCACATTCGAGATGCCATTCCATATGGTGGAGGCTCCAACATCCTGGGTTCCTAAGGAACTATGTGAAGAAGAATCCTCCTTCTCTCCCTACTCCTATCACCAGCTGACCTGAATGGAACACGTGGTATGAGCAGTATGAGAAAGAAATAAGTTTCTGGGATGTTAAATAGAAGATGCAGTAGAAGAAGTCTTATTGCATTGGGTTCAAAAGAACCATGAGAAAAGCAAACAGCCGAAGCCCAGAAGCTGAGGTGTGTGTGTGTGTCAGGGGGCGGTGATCAGGAAGACCCTACAAAGGTGGTAGCCCTTTGAACGGGGCTTTGGAGGAAGTGTACAGATGTATCAGGTAAAAAAGGCCTCAAGAGAATGCAAGTCAAAGACTTGAAGAAGATTAGAATACCTTCTGTTGGCTTCTCTATTGGACTAACTTATCTGCTACAAATCTTTTAAAGTTTTCTCAGGCGTTGCTCTTTCCTGAAAGCCTTTCTCACCTCTACTCCCCTCCGTCATCACCCTGCACCACACACAGAGGCACACAGAGAGGAGAGGCAGGCCCTCCTCTCTGCCTCTGCAACATGCCAGCCCCATCACAACAGCGTTTTTTAATTTCTTGCCTGTATTCCCCATTGTGTTGGAACCTCTTAATGTTGGGACTGCACTGTATTCCCAGAGCTCTGCAGAGGGCTTGACCCATAGCAGATACTCAAAATATTTTGAAAAAAGTAAACAAAAACAGGAAAAATAAACAATCATCTAATCAGAAACAACTCAAGACTCCAACACAGACCTACAGAAATCTGGGTTCTATCTGGTTCCAGATTCTAGAACCAGAGGAGGAGGAGGGAGGGGAGGGCTACACAAGGCAGGAGTCTAGGGGCCTAGGAAAAGTGCAGTCCAGCTGGGAAAAATCAGCTGAACCAGGAGAGGACTGATCTTTAAAAGCAAAAGGAAGGCAACGATTCAATGTGGGAAAGTCATGGAGGAGCCGTGAGCTACTGACTTTGTTAAATCATTAATGATTGGTATTGGCCAGAAAATATCATATCTCTTTCCTGTGATTTCTAATTTATCCAGAAGCCTCTCTGGCATTCTAAAATTTCTGTTAACTCATGTGTCTTCATGGTAAATTCCAAGTGTCACCATTCTTATTGATGTTTCTCCCAGTCTAAGACCTAATGCTGATTCCGTGACTGGGAATCAGTAAATACTTGCTGAGTCCTTGCTCTGGACAAGATGCAGGGTTAGAAGTGGGAAGGACACCATGTAAACACGACATGACTGGGCTCTGGAGTAGTTACAGTCTAGGGGGAAACAAACATGTTTTCCACCATCAAATGACCCTCAAGGTGACAGTGGGCTGCAGAGCAAGCCCAGCTAACATGAGGCATCAAGGTGGTCCAGGGACTGGAGGCAGGCTGGGCTGGTGCTCATGCTAGGGGGTTAGGACAGGAGAGAACCAGAATGAGAAAAAAGCTGTTTCCTAAGGAAAACAAGGATCAATACCAGGGACATCAACTTCTACACTCAAGTTCAAGGAGGATGCACAGAGCCAAAATGGGAGAACTATTGAAAAGTCAGAAGTCAAGAAGAGACTGGAGTAAACAGTGAGGAACAAGATAGGAAGAGAGAGAAGATCCCAATCACATTGCTGTGAACTGGGCTGGAGGTCCCAATGCTTATTTTCATTGGTCATTAGCCATACCTTTTGTAGGTGGGTGGATTTTTCTAAAAGCTCAGGAACTGGATATTCATCTATGTAGTGTTTTAAGCCATGACCCACAAAGCCCAGTCCCAAGGTGGTTTTGAGGTCAAGACTCAACAATCAAGATTAATTTCAAAACAGGCACTCCTGTGCTTGGCTTATATTTTTCAGACACAAAGGAGGGCACATATAGACCTCAGCCATTCTTATTATATTCCTGTTTTCTCTCTCATCCTCTTTGCTCATGTACTACAGCAGCTCTGATTTCCCAAAACACACTGAAGAACTTTTTCCTCTAAGCCCCACCTCCCAGACCTCTTGTATTTCTCTCCCCCTTCCTTTCTCCAGGTTCTCTGCTACCAAGTCAGAAGAGCTGCTCTGCTGAGCAGTGCCCTTCTCAGAGGGTAGAGAACAGGCCCAGCCAGAATGTTCACGAGTGGGGAGGGGATCAAGAATGACTGGGACCATTCACCTTCTAAAATTATATCCCATCACATGTATAACAGATCACAAAATGCTGAACTGTGCAGCACGTGCCAAGCGGAGGCCTAAGGATCTGTGAGCAGGCTCAGACAGAATTTCCTGTCTGTCGTGGAACATCACAGAGATTTCCTGGGCCAGTGCTGTGGGGTGTCCCAGAGAGAACATTCCATGTCCTTTCAGGGCAAATAAAGTTTCCCAGTCCATGTCGAAACTTGGAGGATGTCTCCCTGTACCTTTGTGATGCTCTGGACTCCAAACATAGGTTTGACCCAGCATTTCATGGTTGATTTCCCCCCTCACTGCTTCTGCATCTTCAACCAACATCATTAAAGGCCTGTGCTTTGATGGAAGGGCACACCTTAGATTTCCCAACTATAAAATGATCCTGTTTTATAACACTGCAGGCTCTGTGTCACTTGAATGCCTCTCAGTCCCGGAATCAATCCTGCTCAAGCCAAGTTGTTGGAAAAAAATCCTCCCCAGCCATTTTCCGTTCATTTCAAATGTTGAGTTTCCTGACATAATTGCCTGGTCCTGGGGTGTCGCTGACGCTCCATCTCACAGCTGGAGGAGATTGGTAGCATTTCCTTATAGGTAGGAGCAGGGCAGGATGCTTTGTTCCCTCACAGGCAGCAAAATATTCTTTGTTTGTGAAGTGTGAATCCTCTAGGACTTAGCTTAATCCACACACTGCCCTTGAAATGGGAGAACAGGAATTCAAAGTAGGCCCCGTGACAGCCAATTAACCAGTTTAATGTCCACTTCAGCCCACAGCCTGGGCCTTTGGGAGGGCTGTCCCTGAGGAGTCCTAACCACGGATATTTCTAGGTGGCCGAATATTCCCTCGCCAACATCCCTCCTGCCTAACATCCTGGTCATCCATCCCATCCCCGACTTCTTCCCTGGACACAACTCTGTGACAGGTGTGTATCCTGCCCAGGAGTTAGAACAGTATTTCCCAAAGAGTGTTCTCTGGAACCCTAGCCCTTCAAGATGAACTGTGAGAAAAGTGTTCCTCGGTCAAATATATTTGGGAAGGCCTCAGACTATGGCCCTTGGCTGGAGATTTACGGTGTAAGTTGGCTGTGTCTTCATTTGGGTTTTCCGAGAGCATTGACTGAGATAAAGTTTCCTGATTCCTGAAAGATGGAGAATGAAGGTGGGGAAGTGAGACAGGGAAGGATGAGTAATAGGGCCAGTGACCCCTGTGAACTGAAACTTGATTCCATTGGGGAATTTTGCAGCAGTGAGAATACTGGCCTGCTGTCTGCCCAAAAGGGCAGGGTGGGAGAGCTGGGTGGACACACACCACCTCTGTGGATCTTTGTCTGAGGGCTGCTCCTAAGGAGTGCTCATGCCTTGGTACTTCCTGCTGGTCCTGTGTTGTCAGGGTGGGCTCCAAGGGTCCAACAAAGACTTCAAGAACAGAAATGCAGGATCTGACCGTGGAACTAGGGTCAGTCGCCTTGCGCTGAAGAGGCAAGGGTGTCGCTGACAGCGACTGCCGAAGTTTATTAACCCAGAATTTTTAAAGCTTATTTGACCACAGAACTTTTTTTTTCCTCCAAGGAGTATCAATTCTTACACTGTGACACATTTTGGATAAACCTAGCTCAGATAGTTAGCAGGCAGATGTATAAAACCAAAAGCTGAATGAGTCGCTTCTGTTATAAGAATAACAGGCTCTCCATCCAGGACAGAGGATACCTGAGAGACGGGGGAGGCCTGAGGGGTTGTCAAGCGGGGCAGACTGAGCCCTCTTCCCTTGGGCGCAAGGAAGAAGTGGAGATCTCGGGTCAGCGGCCAAGGGGATGGAGGGACAGCGAGCTTCCCGGTGCCGTGCGCATCCTAACAGCATCGGGGTTCTGTGTGCGTGTGTTGTGGGGTGGGGGGTATTGAGGGAGGAGACATTTGTCAGAAGGCTGAAGTTCTAGCTCTGAGACTGTGTCATTTTCATATCTTCACCATGATGCTAGCACCAGGATTGGAGGGCAGGAAGAGGAGAAAGCCGGGGTACTCCTTCCCAATCTCTCTGCTTATTTGGTATCTCTGGGTCTCTCGGCACCCCCTGGGCAGCCTCTGCCATGATTTAGTTTCTGCCAGAAGCCCCAGCTTGTGAACTTCTGATCAAAGATGGAAGACTCATTTCTGCTCACAGCAGAACCCTCTCCCCCATTATGCATTTACTCACGGGCTGAGGGGAAACCTGCCCTTTTCACACAACTGGGGTGGAAGGAGGATAAGGGAGAGCAGTGCCCAGGGTCCTAAAGTCTTTGCCTGGTGTGGCAAAAGCCATCCTCTTTCTTCCTTCCTTTCCCACTATGTTAAAAATCCCACAAGAAACTCAGCCTGTGCTGAGATTGTCAACCAAGTCTCAAGCCTCCAGATTGCCAAGGAGGCAGGGAACTTCTTGGGCTTTTAACTCAAAGAGCTATGCTTTTCTGTTGATAAGAAATAATAATTGTCCTTTGTTCAAAGAGTCAGAAAAATGGATTAGCCCTACAGATTTGGTTTAAATTGATCTTCCAAAGATATATGGAGAACATGAAAGAAAAATCCCAGATTAATAATAAAAAGAACTAAGGCACTTGCCAGAAAAAATTTAAAGAAAACAAGCAAATGTAACTCCCCCAATCCCAGCAGCATTTCCCTTCCTGCTATCTATAGTATTCCTTATCCTAACAGAGCAGCCCTGGGTATGTAGTGTGGTTCCAGGACCCTTCTAACCAGTTTACCCAGCACCTTCTGATACTTCCCAGATGAGATATGCTCTTTTGCATTTTAATTCCCTCAAGAGACAAAATTCTGTGCCGGCTCCAGGGGAGACAAGTGCCTTAGGAACTGGGAAAGGAGGCTATGCTTGTCAACTACCCGTCTCTCTCAGATTCATTGCCTGCATTCTCTATCTCATTTGGTGTCGTAGGAAACTATATTTCCCAGACTCCCTCGCTCACTGGATGGGATGAGAGGAAGAGAAAAGCCAGGATGTTTCTTCCCATCTCCCTCTGCTTACTGTGCTGTCTCTGGCAGTGGCTCTGTCTCCTCCATGGCTTTAGCTTCCACCAAACAGTCCCTCCCTCCAATGTCCCAGGTACTTCCTATCAGCCCCATATGGCCTTAGCTCCTACCTGGAAGCATGGCTTTTGGACCCTGCAAACCCATATTTTCCCATTGTCCTTCCAGCCCTCAGATGGTAATGACTTTTTGCCATTGCCAATTTCTGGCTCACCTCACTGTCCTTTACTTGGCTTCTTGGCTCTTGCCTTACCTGTGTCACCAATTCCCCATAGTAAACTGCTTCTGTTTGGAAGACCTGGAGTGATTTCTGTGCTTTTGACTGGATCCTGGTTAAAATATTGGTCTGTCCTATGGGTTGGAGACCAGAAAGACCTCTATTGGCCTATGCTTTGAGAAGCTGATTCCCTTAACTGAGGACTGTGCTAAACAGAAGCCAGGCTGCAAGGAGCAAGGATTTGGGTCAACGTCACTATCGCACAGCAGCCACAGGGGCCCCTCAATGCCATAGTTCCCACAATTTCCCTCTACCCTCACCCAGAACATTCCAGGATTGTTACCATTACTTACTATTATTATCCTATTTTACAAATATGGAAATTAAAGCCTAGAGCGGTGAAGTCAATTGCCTAAGGGCAGTGTGGGGTTTGAACACAGGTAGGCTGACTCCAGAGCTTGTGTTCCTGACCGCTATACTACTCTGATCCCCTGACCTATTCTCCATATGGTCCCCCAAGTAAGCATTGCCCAAGGCCCCCTGTTTCTGATCCGCTCAGACCTGCCTTGGTTTCTTTTGACTTTAAATGGAAGTTGGACTAAAGAGAAAGAAAACATATGCCTGGTTTTTGCATCTTAGATGTCATTTGAATTCTAACCAAGATAAGTCCTTAATCAATTATTCTATGAAACAGCAGAAACAGCCCCCAGGTCCTGAATGCTTAGCTATAACTGTGAGGTCTGCCTCGTGGATAAAGATGGCCCCTCCAATCCAGCAGTAATGAGCCATCCTCCACGCCCTCTCACCATCTATATGAATGCTCTGAGGACATTTGCAAGATGCTGGGTGACATTAGGCGTGGACTCCACTCACAGAACAAGCAAACGTTGTTATTCCATGTGGGGATGGAGCCCTGACACTAGCCTCATTAGCAAATAATCTCTAAACAGCTGGCGACAACCATTGATGCAAACTCCTTTTCTTTCAAGAAGATTTTAGGTCATAGACAAAAGTCTGTGTCCCTGTCCATTCCCTGGGAACCAGGCTTTATTAAGAAAAGAGATAGTTGTGCCCAAAATTTCCTCAGATGACAAATTAACTAAGCTTTTAATAAACTGTGGCCTTGGGGATGAGGAGGAACTGGGTTATTCCCAGTGAGTCTGCTCCACTAATATTGTCTTGCAAAGAGTCCTGTGTGGAGTGACCGGGAAGGCACAAGGCACCTATGAGAGAAGAAAAGAATTTTCAGAGCTCAAACTGGGGCTGACCTGATTTCTTCCTGGGAGCTGTTGCCTGGTGCTGAGACTAGAAACACAAGAGTGAATATGTTTCAGGTTTTTATCACCGCCACCACCATCATCATCATCATCATCATCAATGACATTATCATCCTCAGCCCCAGACAACATTTATTAAGTCTGCTGGGTTAGGTACCTTGTGATAGTAGCCAAAAAACCTGGAACAATTAATTATGAAATTTGGTCCCACATTTGAACTCTTCAATCAATCAAATATCTATTGACCATTTTCTGAGTACCTATGAGGTGCTGAACCACTAGTTCTCAAGCCTGGCTGTGCAGTAGAATCACCTGGAAAGCTTTATAATAGAACCTGGGCCTGGGCCTCACATCAGACCAGTTAAATCCAAATCTCTGGTCGTGGGACCTGGCATTTATTTATATTTTTTGCAAAGTTCTACTGGAGACTTTAAAGTATAACCAAGGTTGAGAAGAGGTGTAAAAAGGAATGTGCTAGAAACTGTGGCAAGGTTAAAAAAAAAACCCTGACCTCTAAGTACTTACTGCCTAGTTAGAGAAATAAGATGCAGTTAAAAAGTAATGAACGCGGGGACTTTCCTGGTGGTGCAGTGGTTAAGAATCAGCCTGCAAATGCAGGGGACACAGGTTCGATCCCTGGTCCAGGAAGATCCCACGTGCTGCAGAGCAACTAAGCCTGTGCACCACAACTACTGAGCCTGCACTCTGGAGCCTGCAAGCCACAACTACTGAAGCCCACATGCCACAACTACTGAAGCCCATGTGCCTGGAGTCCATGCTCTGCAACAAGAGAAGCCACTGCAATGAGAAGCCCATGCACTTCAACGAAGAGTAGCCCCCGCTCACCACAACTAGAGAAAGCCCACATGCAGCAATGAAGATCCAATGCAGCCATAAATTAATTAATTTTATTTATTTATTAAAAAATAATGAATGTGTTAACTAATGAACCAAGACAAGACTCAAAAGGATAGATGTTTCAAACTAGCACAAAACTGAGAGAGAGAGAACTTTCCAGATGAGTGGAAAGAAAAAAAAATTTCAGGAGGTGTGGAGATGAGAGTAATTTCAAGTATTCAGGAGTGCTTTGTGGGAGAATTGGAGCCTGAGAAGGGATTTAAGGAGAGTTAGCTAGCAGATGGATCATTACAAGCTGAAGTGGTCTCAACAGTTCTAGAAAAGCAGGTTAAACTTGCTATTTTCTGGAAGTAGTCTCTAGATCAAGAATATATTAAATGGTGGGCCAGAGAGAAGATTAAAAAGGTAGGTCATGGGTTGGATTGAAATAGTCTTGATTATGTTACACAGCAGATTTCTAGAACTTATTTGTTGTGTATAACTGAAACTTTTTACCAATTGAACATAGTGGCTGTAGTTAACAGTACTGTATTGTGCACTTAAATTTTTTTAATTTGTTAATAGGGTAGATCTCATGTTAAATGTTTTTACTCACACATACGAAAGGACACAAGGAAAATTTTGGAGGTGATGGAGATGTCTGTTACCTTAATCGTGGTGATGGTTTCATGTGTATATGCATATACCCAAACTCATCAAATTGTGTATATTAAATGTGTATGTTTTTTGTATACAAGTTATATCTCAATAAAACTGCTTAAAAAAAATGAAAAGAAAGAAAATGGCCTTGACTGCAAGCTAAGGTGCTTGGCTTTTATCCCATAGATAATGGAGTAATTGTTGATTTCTGAGCAGAGTATCAAGATGCAGAGATTTTAAAATTTTTGTTCTTTGAGGTTTGGCTTTATATTTTATGTAATGTAATATAGTATGGACTGGAGTGGAAGGGAAAGAGAGGGCATTTAGAAGACTGTGTTTCCTCAGGAATGAGAACTTGGACCAAGACAACGTCTGTTTAGAGAGAGGAAGGTAGAAGAGATGCATAGAAGAAAACTCAGTGGGCCCTAGTGACTGAAAGGATATTGGAGTTGCTGACTTGCATGACTCATTGGACGGTGGTGCTCTTAACCAAACAGGAGGACAGCCAACCTGGCATAGTGGAGTCAAAGGCAGCCAGCAAGGATTGGGAACAGTTGGCCTGAAGTTAAACTGTGGCTCAGTTACTTACAAATCAAATGAGCTTAGACTCTTTGAGCTTTAGTTTCCTCATCTGTATAGTTGGACTTATACTATCTGCCTTGCATGTTAGTTGGGAAGATTACAAATAATGCATATATATACTGCCTACTATAAGGCTTTGCACAGAGTAATAACTTATTTGTTGTTATTATTTTCAGTAGTATTATGAGACATAGAAGAAGATATCTGGAGGGTTGAGGCTGCATAATAAGTTGAGTTTTATTTTTTTTATTTTTTGTAATTTTATTCTTTTTTTTTTAACATCTTTATTGGGGTATAATTGCTTTACAATGGTGTGTTAGTTTCTGCTTTATAACAAAGTGGATCAGTTATACATATACGTATGTTCCCATATCTCTTCCCTCTTGCGTTGAGTTTTAGATGTTATACTTGCAGGATCTCTTGGTAGAAACGTTTCAGTAGTCAGTAGATAATATGAGCCCAGTGTTAAAGTTAGGGCCTGAAATAAAGATAGGAAGGTCATCTACATACAGATAACAGCAGAATCTCATGGAGGTAGATGAGATTGCCCAGAGAAATATATAGAATAAAGAGAAAGGGTATTCAAGAATGGGTTTGGGTTTTGTATCAGTCAGGACTCTGGTTACAAATGACAGAACCCCAACTCAACTGGATTAGGGAAAAAAATGGAGACAGGAGGAATGTTTATTGACTCCAGTAACCAAAGGCACAAGGAGAGGTACATATGGCTTCACACGTGGTTGCATGGTTGATTCTGGGTGCTCAAAGATGTCAGGAGGATCCTTCCTTCTACCTTCCTTCTGGATAGCTTCATTCTCAGGCATGTTGTCCCTGTGTTGTGGCAAAGGTGACCCTGAGGACTTACTCTGTTTGCTTAGTAATCCCAACAGA
This sequence comes from Grampus griseus, assembly GCF_964374135.1. Classification (NCBI taxonomy): domain Eukaryota; kingdom Metazoa; phylum Chordata; class Mammalia; order Artiodactyla; family Delphinidae; genus Grampus; species Grampus griseus. The sequence continues at coordinate 23,306,827 of NC_139013.1, read as the reverse complement.
AAGGGAGTATGTCTTTCTCAACACTTACAGAAAAAGGAGCAAGGCTGCTTCTCATCAGTTCACTGGCCTTGTGCCCATCCCTGAGGCAATCACTATGACTTTGTCTGAGCCTGGGTCACACGACCACCCTTAGGTCTGAGGAGTGGGCTCAGACATGAACTGAAAGTCGAGAAGGGTGTTTGCCCAAAGAAAAATTAGGGGTGTTGTTAATCCACTAAAACTGAGGTCCACGGGCCAAATCCCTCCCCTTACAAGCCATTTTGTAAATAAAGTTTTATTGGAACCCAGCCATGTGTGTTTATGCATTGCCTATGGCTGCTTTTGAGCTACAGCAACAGAGCTGAGTCATCCAGAGACCTCCAGAGACCATCTGGCCTGCAAAACCTGAAATATTTACTGTCTTGTCCTTTACAGAAAAAGTTAGCCAACCCCTGCACGAAAATCTAAGCCCCAGGGACTTTTGTCTGTTATATCCACCTGTTGCATCCCCTGGGTTGGAGGAGTGCCTGACAGATGGTAGGCACTTAATGAATATGGTGGAATGAATGGATAAAGGGGAAGCGAGGACTGGATTGGTATAAAGACTGGATGCCCACTACCAAACCACAGAGAGCATCACCAAGGTCGGCTTGAGGGGCAAGAGGAAGAACAGAGAAGGAGAGGAGACCTCCTTGTGTGCCTGTCTCAGGAGCTCCATGAGGAGAACAGCTCAGAGAGGCAGGTCACCTGCAGGAAGGCCTGGGAAGAGGTCTGTGGATCTGGATGGGAAGAGGGAGCTCAACATGGTGCCCTTCCCCAAAGTTGTTTTAGTGATGCAGCCAATTAAATGTGGATGGACAGGTGGAAACTGTTCATGTGTAATACATTTTGAGATTTGGGAGGAGAAAATAAATGCTCAGCAGCCCCAAGTCACCCACAGAAGGGTGAGGGCAGGTCTTGACAGGGAGGAGGCTCAGGTTCTTAAACAGCCTTCAGCCCTTGGGAGGGTCTCTTTCTCTCCTGGTCTCGGCTTAAGTTAACCCCTGAGTGCCCAGCCTGCCTGCTCTGACGTCCATCTTTCAAACTGCTGAGAAGCAGGCCACACCAGGTCCAAGATCACACATGGCTGGAAGGATCTGCTGTCCCCTTACAGACTAACTCACATTCCTCTCCAAGATCCAGAGCTCCAGGCTTTTCCTCATGGGTTAAACATCTTCTGAGACTTTGATATAAGCCCTGAGGGAATTGCCCTGTATGCGGTTTTAATTTCAAGCAGAAAGTGTAAGAGCTGTTTATTCTTGTCTTTTTTTTCTTGAGCTTAATTCAAAGACCCCTTCTACTAACTTTATTGGTGTATATTAACTGATGTCCAAATCACCCAACTCAGTTTCAGTTGTATTTGAATCCATTTTAACATGTACAGGGTCCATTAAAGGCAGGAACAAGAGTTCCATTCCCCCAAGTGTCAGTTCCCTCCCAGAGGAATTCTTCCCATGCTGGTTTCTCTGTGCAGAGTCTGAAGTGAGCTAAGGTTAGTGAAGGAAGCATCCCGTCAGTAGGCGTCCACAAATCCAATTCCCCTCCTTTCCCAGCCCTTCCAAAATGGGCCTGGGAGGACCCTGATGCTTCCACTGGCCTTTGATTCCAGGAAGGGGGGCTGTGAAGGGGCCCCCTATTTAGATTCCCTTAAGGGAAAGTAGTCTTTGCATCAATTCCTCACCCGGGTTAGGGATCCAAGGACACCCTTGGGACGCTGTTTGAAATAAGCTTTTGCATTTAGACTTTCTTTAAGAAAAGTTGTTTAGGCTGTCATCCAAGGTAGGAAGGAGTTTGAGGTTTTATGAAGTCATTCCCTGGGAAGAGAGAAGACATTCTGCTGCTTAATGAAGGGCTCTCTCTCAAGGGTGCCATTATGCTTTTCTCACCTTGGCTGCTGGCAGCCGCTCGTGGGGCTGTGAGGATAAAAGCAGGGATTGTCAGTCCCTGTGTGAGGCCTGGCTTGTCCACCCCTCACTCTTTGACAGCTGACTCTTCTGGACAAAAATCAAGTCAGAGCCAGGCCCCAGTTTCCCAGGCCACACTGGACCAGTAAACATGGGAATTTGTTGAGATCCCCTCCCTCTCCTCAGCAGTCTGCAGCCCTGCACTCCCTTCCACCTGAAAGGCTCCTTGACCCGGCTGGTCCCACCCCACACAGAGTCAGTGTGAACATGCATTCATCTGTGAACATTCATTTGTGTGCATTTGTGCGTATTGAAAAATCAAAAGGTTAACCTGAGCCCCCAAGAAATAAAAAGGAGCTCAGTGAAGGTGAGCACGTAAGGGTGGGGTCTGGAGACCTGTCTGGAGCAGTCTCAACTCCGAGGATCCTTCCGCAGGCCTGCGTGCCTAGCTTGCTGCCACTAGGGGCTGCTGTGGGCAAGGAGTAGATGGAGAACAGAGCGCTATTTAAAAACAGGGAGAAAGAAAGACAAAGCCGGGATTATTTCAGCTTGTGAATATTCTTGCAATTTCCGAGGATATGGGTAGTATGCTTGCCCCCCCTGCCCCCATTTAGCAAGTACGTGACTCCTTTCTCACAGAGTGGCCCTACCGGGGCAGCCCCATCGGAAGATTCCGTCTGGCTGATCCGGGCTCCGGGGGCCTTGTGCTGATACGCACAGGCTGCTGTGGCTGACATGGGCTGGGCTGGGCTGGGCTCGGGGCTTCATCTCCAACACACTGATAAGGGAGTAAGAGCTCTTCTGAGGGTGCAAACCTCGAGTAATGAACACGGAAGAGAGCAGGGTAGATTGGGGAGGCAAAGTGTCTTTTCCCTGGATTCTGTAATTCTCCACTGGGCTGAGGCCAAGATAAGGACCTATTAGTCTTTCAATTTAATCCAGGGCAACATTTATTAAGTACCTACTACATGCAGGATACCTTACTCTAGTTTAACAATATTTATATAAATTCTTCTCAGAAGAGCCAAGTTAGATATTTGGAGGGAGGGGTAGGGGAAGAGTTGAGAGGCTTTCAAAAACAGAATTCACAGGAACAAGGAAAGTAAGAAAAGCCCGTAAATTGCACCTATTTAATTTACTAAGAAATAGACACTAAATGGGAGAAACAGTGAATTAAAGGGTAAGGTCCAATGCTTGCTTTATTTCCTGTGGCTGAAAACATGAAAGCTGGAAAAATGATTCCCTGCTGAAGAGAGATTTCCTCCATGTGCTAAAAGGGCATGGTGGCATTGTTATTATTGTGGTTGTTATTATTACTGTCGTTCTTACCTGGGATATTTTTTACCAGTGTGAGCAGCTGTCCATAAAGATACACACTGTTGCTTATTAATTTAGCCCCTTTCAACTGGGAAAAAAAAAAAAAGACAAACCCATTCCTCCTCTATTGGAAATGGACCCGAAATCGACAGCATTGATAACAAGGTGTTTGTGCCACAACATTTTGGTCTGGGCTCTGGCACTCTATGGTTTGGCATTTCAGGCTCCAGGAGAGGATCTGTAATTTTTGTGAGTGCAGAATCTGGGCAGGACTTCTGCATTTGCTGTCTGCAGCCTCCCCTGGGAGCAGACAACACTGGGAGAAAATAACGACTTGTAGCCATCATTGCTAGATTCTCCCTGTGCAGCCAGGCAGCCTTGATCTGGGAATACTTTGGTGTCTGTCCTGGGTCCCCGAAGACAGTGAGAGAGTTCTGGACACAGTCAAAGTTGGGACCTGTGTGTAGAGGGACAGGAGAGCAGTCCGGGAACTGTTGACTCACCTCTGATGCCCATACATAATCAGGAAACTTCTTTTTCTGTCCGTACCTTCCATTGCCCTCTAACGATAGTGCAATGAGCGTGAAGGAAAATGTGTGGAATGAGCCTGGTCCATTGTCTGGCATGTAGTCGGCGCACAGCAGTGTGATTCCTCCTCCGCTTCTTCCTTCCCTATCAACTTGCCACCCCCGCTCCCAACAGAAGCTGTCAATTCCGTGATCTCTGCTGAGGAAGGAATGGCCAGTGGTTCAAGAATGGCTGGTGTGGTAAGCTCAAGGGCCTGGAGGGCAATTTCCCAGGCTCTCCAGAGCCAAGTGGAGGAGCAGCATTAGGGTGAAAATCTGTATGAAAAGCTGATAACGCAGAGAAACAGACTCAATGGAGTCACTGTGGGTGTACGAGGGACCTCATTTTTGCTGAGAGCTTTAACCGCCTCATGGGTTCTGCATGAGTTATGTATTTTCTGTTTGTAAAGCATTTGACAGGTTTTAAATGCATCAAACTGAGCAGATTTGTTGTGAAGTGCAGTACATATGCTGAGTATTTTAGTAGAATCATAGCCACCAGGAATGCTTTTTCTTCTGGTGTGAAAATACAAAGACATCCTTTGATCACAGTTCCCAGCATAGAGATCTCTGGATTTACATAAATATAAAGATGAATTTGTATGTCTGGAAATCACACCATACCAGATTTCTCAACTTCGTCTTTTTTGTGAAAGGCTCAGCACTCAGGGACTCTTAAGAGAAGGAAGTGACCTAAAATGATGATTAACACTAACCTCGCTGAAGAGTTTCATCTATATCTTCCCTACCCCAAAGGTGGTCCCTGACCAGCAGCATCACCTGGAAGCTTGTTGGCAATGCAGAATCTCAGCTCCACCCAGACCTAATGAATCAGGATCTGCACTTTAATAAGAGCTCCATGTGATTTAGGAGCACACTGAAATTTGAGAATCACTGTTCTTCAGCTCTGACAGATGCCACCCACTTCCCCCAAAAGCTCTTTGAAACTTTTTCACTCATTAGCTATCATCAAGCTTTCTGAAGCAGCATGCAGCAAGTCATCCCCTTCTTTTCCAGGTAAAGCAATTAAATCACTCACCCAACAAATATTTATGGTGAGCCCACTCTGTGCTAAGGGTTTGCAGGGGAAGAAAGATGTATACGTGAAGATAGCAGCTCTCCATCCCATGGCTTTTCCTTCTCCAAACTCCCAGTGTATTCGACTTGTTCTCAAACAATATGGCTCTCAGACCCCTTCGCCATTCTTCTTCAGCTCATCCAAGGTGTCAAAGTAATTCTTTCAAAAGAATTATCCCCCTTAAAATCTGGCACTTAACCAAGACCATATATATATTTTTTTCTTCTCTTCCTTTTAAACCATTTGATCCAGCAATCTCAATTTTGGGTATTCATGTACTAACCACTTGTTAAGATGAAATGAAGATGAGACATGGTAATCTCTATCTTATTAATTCAATCGAATATTCTATATTTAGGCTTAGAGAAGTATGTTCCCACAATTGGAAGCAGATTAAATAAAATGAAAAAATCCCCCCCCCAATTTATTTACCCCAAAGAACAGAAATCAGGATCTTGAAGAGATACTATCAGTCTAATGTTCATTACAGTACTATTCACAACAGCCAAGATGTGGAAACAACCTAAGTATCCATTAGGGGGTGAATGGATAAAAAAGATGTAGTCTATACAAACAATAGAATATTATTCAACCTTGAAAAGGAGGGAAGTTCTACAACATGCAAAGTTCTATACCATGTCTCCGGCCAATACTGCATGATCCCACTTACATGAAGTTATCTAAAATAGTCAAACTCATAGAATCAAGGAGTGGAATGTTAGTTTCCAGGGGCTGGGGAGAGAGAGAACTGAGCAGTTACTTATCAACAGGCATAAAGTTTCAGTTAAGCAAGATGAATAAGTCCTAGAAATCTGCTGTACAACTTTGTAACTATCGTTAACAATATTGCATTGTACACTTAAAAAATCTTTGAGGGTAGATCTCATGTTAAATGTTAAATACAATTAGATTTTAAAAATCCTGTATTTCTAATGTAGCCTGAAAAAATAGTAATTTAGGGGGACTTCTACCTCTGTGGTCTGGATAGAATTGTCTCATTTGAGTCCCATCACTACCACTAACCGGCTGTGTGATTTGGTGGGTGGGGAGGGGGAAAATCCTTTTATTTCTTTGGGTATCTTCATCTAAAATGAGGCCATTGGGGCTTCCCTGGTGGCGCAGTGGTTGAGAGTCTGCCTGCCGATGCAGAGGACATGGGTTCGTGCCCCGGTCCAGGGAGATCCCACATGCCGCGGAGCGGCTAGGCCTGTGAGCCATGGCCGCTGAGTCTGCGCGTCTGGAGCCTGTGCTCTGCAACGGGAGAGGCCACAACAGTGAGAGGCCCGTGTACCACAAAAAAAAATAATAAAAATAAAAAAAAATAAAATAAAATGAGGCCACTGGAGTCCATCACTAAGGTCCCTGTATGTTGTACATTATTATTCCAGGCTATGAAAGGAAGGGAAAAGACACCCTGCCACATGGCACCACTGGTGCTCCCCACTCCCCAGTCGCAGGCATGCTCCTTGGCCCTGGAGATGCAGCAGAGAGAGAGCACACAGCCTCTGCCTTCATGGAGCTTCCATTCTAGGAAGGAAAGACTGAAACGGAGGAGTTCATGAAGAGGCGCTGTCCAGCTGCTCTCCAGCCCTGCAGCTCAGATGGGGAAGCCAGGAGAGAAGGATTTGCTGCTTCTGCCACCGTAGGCATATCAGTTATTCCTCACCTCTGTTTTGTAAGCAGACTTCTTAAGAATGACGGAATGAATAAGGTAAAATAAACACTTTGGGGGGAGTTTAACAACTCTTTCATTTAACAGTTACTCCCACAAGGAGCAAGCATGTCACTTTTCCTGGGCAGCAAGAGGAGGAAACAGGAGAGAAGCAGAGGACCCACAGCACCAGGGAAGCAGCATTTTCCACCCCGAGGGCAGCAGGAAAGAGCCCGAAGGAGTGGGCTCCGAGATGTGATTTACAGAGGCTCTCGTGCCTGTCCACTCCCTGAGCGCTCTGGAAACAAAGCTCTGTTGTAAAATGGAAAATGTATGTTTCAGGGCAGCCGAGGGAGTGGACGCCTCCCCGGTGCAAGGTCAGGGGTGAGCACTCCAGACTTGACTCACTGACATTTCCTGGGCAGGCTCTTTCAAGCGTCTCTGCTACAAGCAGCAGCCAGAAGAGAGGATAGCCTTTCTGTAGAATGCCTGCCGTTCTGCTGGTGCAGGGAACCAGCTGCAGGAGGAAATGAAACTTCGAGCAGGCTTTGTGATGGAGAGGCACCCCTGGGATGTTCCTGTACAAAGCCTGTGCACAGGCAGCCCCAGCTCAGTTCAGCATTTAGTCCCAGGGTCCCCCATGGGACACGAACTCCTGTGTTTGGCCAGGAACCCACCATCCAGCAGACTCCAGGAGTTTCTCACAGTGACTCAGGGATGCAGCTAACGATCCCCCAAACTCGGGATCTGCTCACCTGTAGCCGTGTGGCCTAAGGAGAACCCAGCCCTCTCTGCTCCCTTCCCAGTTCCTGGCTGTCCGCCGAGGGCCTCCGTGACCGAGGAGGGGGCTGGAACTTTGGAAAGATTTTAAGCCCTGCCAACACTTTGTGTCAGTTAGGGGTCAGGGCTGCCAGCTACAGCAAGCAACTTTGGCCTCTTTGTACAAACGGAGATTTATGGGATAGCTATGACAGACAGGAGCCGTTCCATCCGAAGCGTGGATGCCATGGCCTCCGCCATGGCCACGATGAATGACCTCCAACCGTTTACACTTGTCAGCATTTTTCAAGATTCAGGGTCTGGGGAGCGAACACATGCCCTCACTATTCTGGGGTGGGATTGGCTCCCTTAGCTTTTGTAGTGAAAGGTGGTCACCTGGTATTATTTTTCACCAAGACCATCTCCAATGGGAAGGGGCAGAAGATGATTCCCCAGCAGGAAAGTGGTGGGCCATCAGGGAAGGGATGTTGGCGGGTAGCCAAAGCTGATGGAAGTCTATTACATAGTTGGCCCAGCCTCCAGCTTGCAAAAGACAATGAAAAATTACAGTGGAAAGCGCCTAAAGCTCCCGGTTTAATCCTCTTTGTCTTTTTCTTTCACTGTCTTTTGAATATACCAGAGGCAGCACATAGGAACCTCCACCTGGATTAGCACGTAAGGACCTAGTCTCAGCCCCGCCATCTCCCAGTTCGGTGTCCTTGCTGTAAAATGGGGCTAGAACTGTCAACCTTGCAGGAGTACTGAATGAGAAAATGAGCATGAATATTGTCGAAGAGCAGAGCTCATCCTGTAATTGAGAGAGATTCAGCTTGTCTGAATGAGCCAGCTGTGCCTGATCACCAGCTTTTCATTCCCTCCTATCCTCACTTCCCTTTCATTTGCTTTTGCTCTGATTGAGTTTGTTAGTTTCATTCTGCTTTTTCCTTAGAGGGTTCGGCTCTCAGGTGGCAGAATTCCTCCTTCGTTCCCTGGCAGGCTCACATCCAGTCCTCTGAGATTTCATGGGGGCTTCTGTCCTCCTCCTTTGGATTCCATGTGCAGCTGAAGGGAGAGCTGGAACAAGGGTGGGGGTCACCCTCCGATGGGCAGCCTTTCCTCGACACCCACAGGGGACCAGGGGACCTTCCCCTCATGCAGGCTCAAGCAGAATCTAATCATTCCAACCCCTGCCCCTCTAGCGCATTTTCCTCTTCCTCACCCCCCTTTTCCTTCTTCTTCTTCTAAGTATGACTACGTTGGGTCCACTGGAACCCAGCAGGCTGAGTGCAATGTTGCCTGCATCTCTGTCCAGGCTCTGGATGGAACACACCTTCCTAATCTATTCTATTCCAACAAGATGTCATTTGGCTGTAACAGAGGCAGACCAAGATTCTCATTGGAAAGAACCATGTAAAAACAGCACCCTGAGTCCTCTTGAAAAGAACAATCAACAACACAACAAAGAAGCCATGGAAAAAGAGCAGGTTCTGGACAATAGAGTCACTTCAATATAAACCAGGACTAAATAAATTCGGAATCTTACTTATAGACTAACCTGCAGATGTCATAAACCTTGAAAAATCTTTTAAAAAAGCCAGCAAAATGGGGCTTCCCTGGTGGCGCAGTGGTTGAGAGTCCGCCTGCCAATGCAGGGGATGCGGGTTCGTGCCCCGGTCCAGGAAGATCCCACATGCCGCGGAGCGACTGGGCCCATGAGCCATGGCCGCTGAGCCTGCGCGTCCGGAGCCTGTGCTCCGCAACGGGAGAAGCCACAACAGTGAGAGGCCCGCATACCGCTAAAAAAAAAAAAAAAGCCAACAAAAGTAGGGGGAGGGTAGTGCTGATTTCCATATTTTGCATTGAATGGAGTAGATAAATATTATTTAAAATGGATATAGAAAGGTAAAAATGACATTTTCAAGTTTTAATTATTATTATTATCTTAATCTAAGAAGGCTTTTTTAGGAACTAATACCTCTTGTGGTGAACATATTCTCAGGGCAGGATAGAGACATAGACACAGAGAATGGACATGTGGACACAGGGTAGGAAGGGGAGGGTGGAATGAATTGGGAGATCAGGATGGACATATATACACTACCATGTGTAAAACAGATAGCTAGTGGGAACATACTATAAAACACAGAAAGCTCAGCTCAGTGCTGTGTCATGACCTAGGTGGATGGGATGGCGGGGGAGAGATCCGAGAGGGAGGGGATATAGGTATGCATATAGCTGATTCACTTCATTGTACAGCAGAAACTAATACAACATTGTAAAGCAATTATACTCCAATAAAAAGTAAAATTAAAAATAATAAAAATTTAAGCAGAAAAAAATACTTCTAGTGGTACAGTAATTTTTTACTTCAAATTCATAAATTATTTTAGTTTAATGTCATTTTTTCCACTAAATTTAAGTAAAATTAAATTAATTTTCAAAAAATAGCATGTATAGGGCTTCCCTGGTGGCGCAGTGGTTAAGAATCCACCTGCCAATGCAGGGGACATGGGTTCGAGCCCTGGCCGGGGAAGATCCCACATGCCGTGGAGCAACTAAGCCCGTGCACCACAACTACTGAGCCCGCATGCCACAACTACTGAAGCCCACATGCCTAGGCCCCGAACTCCGCAACAAGAGAAGACACTGCAGTGAGGAGCCTGCACACTTCAATGAAGCGTAGCCCCCACTCGCCACAACCAGAGAAAGCCCGCGCACAGCAACAAACACCCAATTCAACCAAAAATAAAAATAAATAAAGTAAATAAATTTATTTAAAAATAAAAATAAATAAAAATAACATGTATAGTATCATCCAATTCATAGAAATATAGTTTACTTGATTTATCTGGCCTCCCATCTGTATATATGCAAAAGAGAAAGACATATTTGGAATAATATTTTTGTAATTTAAAAAATATTCACATTGTTTTAATATTTCTGGGGGTTAGATTTGGGATAATTCTTTTACTTTCTTCTCTATAGATTTGTCATTGCTTAAATTCTTTATAATAAACACAAACTGTTGAAAACAAAACAGCCCAATGCAATCATTACTCTCAAAAAAAAGCATCTTGAGAAAAAGGACCCTGGGTTAGTTGGAAAATCCACTGTAGAGATGAATAATTTAATGTGGATTCTGAGGATAACATAGGTGATTATTCATGTTTACCTGGACTATTTGAAGATGTCTATAAATCCTGGTGATTTATAACTCAGATACATATTTTTTAAATTTAAAGCCTTCCAATTTAGGAATTACTCTGTATGTTAATGTATGGCTATGCCATTGTTGAAGTATGACACCCTGCTTTCTTCATCCATGTGGGAGTGCAGAGCTGGTGATAAGGTTGGGGCAGAGGGTGAGGAATGAGCTCTTGTGTTAAAGGCAAATGAATTTATTATGATCAGTCCTACCAGATCGAAGCAAAAAGTGAATATATAATAAGTAATGATGTGAAGGAAGAGCTGAAAGATTCCTGTCAGTGATAGCAAGCTTAGCCTTGGGCCTTAAGGCCCTGTTTTTATGCCTCCACCAACTCCAGTTTGGGCTTGATATCATGACAGCCCCACGCTTTTAGACTCTCTCTTCTTCAAGTTATTTTTTTTTGGGTGGCAACTTTTCTGCTCTCAATTCAGGGAGAGTGAGCTGAGAGCAAGTGGGTTGATGGGAGGGGCTATAGCCTGAGCAGAGGGTGCTGATGGGCTGCGCTTCCTAATCCCCAGCCTCTCCTGAGGAAACGCCTTGGGCAAAGTTGGTAGTGTCGTGAGTGCCCTCTGTAAAAGTGGGTGGTTTTGAATTTTAATCGATATGGGCAAATTTATGCCAGCCTTCTGACCCACGCCCAGACATTGCTGCCACCCAAAGCACTGGTGTTTAACCAGGATCTTCCAAATGTATGCTAAAAAACAAGGAATAAATGATGTACGTCCATTTCTACCGAAATTATGGGAACTCTTTGAAATTGCTTGCGATAAAGAAATCAGGGAATGCATGTACTTTTATTTATCCATGGAGAAATATGTGACATTATTTTGGGTGTATTTTAATATAAATATATATTAGATATAATAAAGTATAATATATATTAAATATACAGTATGATACGGTATAAATTGTATCATAATGTGTAGTTATATAAATGCATCTAAAGAGGTCTGCAACTCTCATCTCATAACAATGGTGGCCTTTAGGGAGAAGGGAAGGGACCAAGGCTGGGCAAGGGGAGCAAAGGGACATCTGCAATGTCCTCTCCTCTTTTCCTCTCCCTCCTTTCCGTCCTTTTGTTTTTCTTTTTAAGAAATAGGGTCATACTTTACTTCCACAACTAAAAATTACTTTTATGGATTTAGGAACAATACTCTCCAGTAAAGTCCAGTTATGTGCTTAATGATTGCCTAGTCAAAGTGCTTCTTTGGTTGTTTTAAAAACTGATGTCTGCATAGTACTTATGCTTTTTTTTTTTTGGCTGTGTTGGGTCTTTGTTGCTGCACGTGGGCATTCTCTAGTTGTGGTGAGTGGGGGCTACTCTTCCTTGTGGTGCCTAGGCTTCTCATTGCTGTGGCTTCTGTTGCTGCGGAGCACAGGCTCTAGGCGTGTGGACTTCAGTAGTTGCAGCACACAGGCCTACAGCATGCAGCCTTCAGTAGCTGAGGTGCACGGGCTCTAGGGCACGCGAGCTTCAGTAGTTATGGCGCGCGGGCTCTAGAGTGCAGGTGCAGTAGTTAGCTGTGGCCCACAGGCTTAGTTGCTCCACAGCTTGTGGGATCCTCCCGGACCAGGGATTGAACCAATTTCCCCTGCATTGGCAGGCAGATTCTTAACCACTGAGCCACCAGGGAAGTCCAGTACCTATGATTCTTGATGTAGCTGATTCCATAACATCATTGGGATAAATTCAAATATAAAAAGATGGGTTTTTGATCTCGTGTTTATATCTGAATAAATATTATTTGCACCTGCTAAGAGCAAAGAACTCGTTCATGAGTGGCACACAGTATTCACTCAACAAAATGCTTGTTAAATGGCTGGGTAGATGGATGGATGGATGGATGGATGGATAAATGGATGACCAACCTGGTGTGAGAGATAATCACTTGTTAGATTAAGGATGAACTTGAACACGGGTTATAAATTCAAAAAAATGAAGTTAAAAACATTCTCATTTACTTTTCGCCAAAAGCTGAGTTTGATAAAGGCAGTATTTCTTGGCTTAAAAAAAATCAGCAAAATGGGGAGTTGGATAAGATGATTTAAGTCTAATAGTAAAGCTGAAGCTGAGACTTACTGGTGTGCAACTAGGGAGCAATAAACTGTTTCTTCTCTGTCTGTGAAAAGAGAGGAAAACATACAAATGAACACCAAAATCATTTAGGAATGTAGCAGGGTGATTACACAAGTTACAGGGAGGACAATAGTGCCCAGAGGTGCTGCAAAGCAGTCAGGAAAACCGAATCCACTGCACAAATATGAGTTTTATTCCAAAAGGGACAAGAGAAGGAGACAGTCACTGGTGGCCAAGTTTGCTCTCCATCCCAAATATGATAATGGAGCCAATCATTCCATCAAAGGAAGCGGGAGATGCATCTTCGTACAGGCACTCAGTGAGAGGAGACTAGGTCGAGTGCTTGACCAGTGTGATGTCATGTCTTTTCCAAAATGATCATCTCCTTCTCCCTCGTTTTCCACTTCCCAGATCAGGGTCGCTGCCCTCCCCTCCCAATATTTGTGCAGCTCCAGATGTGGAGAAAAATGAAGACTGAATGTGAAGCATGAAACTTTCATTCTATGTTTCCACTACCAGCCCACTCTGTCCCAGCCCATCAGGGAAAACAAAATCTTTTCTCTAAGCTCTAGAAGGCTTTCAAGCAGGCATCTTGCCAGAAAACACCTCTTGGTTTAGGCAGTGAAGAATCTCCTGAAACACATTTTGAAAAGCTAGGCATTGTATGATGCCCTGGGGTCCATGGCTTTCCAGGAGCTGTTAGGCATCATCACAAAGGGAATGTCAAGGCAGACAGTACCTTGAAAATTAGTGGGAACGAGAGGGAAATGGGTTTGCCTATTCACACAAGCATCTAAAGAGAGCAGACTGAGGCCCTGGGTGGAAAGAAGAAAAGAGAGAGAAAAGAAGTCCCCCTCCCTCCCTCCTGCCACCTCACACACAGGCTGGCAGTGATGGATTTGGAAGTGCCATATACGAATCTCTGCTTAAAACACACGCTGTCAAACTTGTTTTTCTGCGCCTTGAATAATTCTGTCAAATGCCATAAGCCATTCTGTCAAGAAAACTCTTGTTTTTAACTGCCAGATGCTTTGCCTTTCCTCTTTCTTCTTCAAAGCATTAACCTTCTTCACGGGCTGTTGGCCAAATATAATGGAGGAAATGGATGCTTTCATTGGTCATCCCAATGATTGAATGTGCTATATGGTGATACACTAAGCTACCTGCCTCCAACTCAAATGTCTACAGGGTCCAGGCAGGCCACATAAATGAGCAAAGCAGACCTGATGGCAGCTTTGGCAAAGTGGACTGTCCTCACCCTACCTGAGGACCTGGTCCTCAGCTCCAGCTGACTGTACACCTGCAAGTCTAGTGTTACCAGATCTGTTGATGTGTTCCAGCCACTTCAGGAGCAACAATAAAACTCAGGAACATAAAGGTTAAGATCAATTATTTTTCGTGGAGCTGTTTAGTTTGCAGTAATTATTCCAGTGGTAAAGCTGTGCTTTCTCCATTCTTTAGGGATTTGTTTCATTTTTCTCCTATTCCATGACTCTAAAATATGATTTACCAGAAGCTACTTTATCTCTCCCTCTGCAATAACTTCTCCAAGGATAGGCGCCTAACCAGCCTGAATGATCCTGGTACCTCACCCTACTGGCCAGTGATTGGGTCCTGGTCATGGGCATGTGACTCAAATTGGCCAATCATTATCCTTTCCTGTTTCTTCTCTCTCTCTCTCTCTTTTCTTTTTTAAACAATTGGAGCTGGGGGGCAAGAGCCTTCTTTTCATTGTGAAGCTAGGGGGGTGTCAGCTAAGAAATAAGACTCCAGTTTTGTGGAAGAAGCCAGCCTGAAGGAACTATGGAAACACCTGGATATCAGAGATAGAGAGTCCTGAGGGCAGTCAAATTCCCAGTCTCAGTTGTCTCAGTGAGCAGTTCCCTTCCTGTTCTTTTCAAGGATTGGTCTTGTGAGGAAACAAACTTTCCCTTTTTGCCTAGTTAATTTGAGTTGAGCTTCTGTCACTTATAACTCAAAAAACTCTGATGGATATGTGGACTCTGGGGTTAGACCACTTGGGTTCAATCCGTATCTGATACTTGCTAGCTGTGTGATCTTGAGAAAGTTCATTAACCTCTTTGCCTTAGTTTCCTCATCTGTAAAATGGGAACATAGGGTTATTGGAAGGATTAAAATAGTCAATACACATAAAGCACCCAGAACACAAGTGTTGTAATCAAGGGGCAAAAATAATTAAAAACCCCAGAGGGAGGGATCCAGTCTGTCTGCAGTCGGACCCAAACTATAGGTCTTCCCAAAGAAAAACTTGAAAGCTGAAAGCTGATTCTTCTTCTAGCAGCTTCTCACTCTTTAAAGAATGGTAACTGCATAAGAAAGATGTTTCTCTTTTCCTTTCCCAAAGAGAAGGAAAAAAGAACTTTATGAAATCAAATCCATGTTACATCAAGAAATTAGAAGACAAACTAGACAGGAACTCTAGGACAAGGTGAAATTCATTACTATTCTGAGAGGGATGGAAAATTGAAGAGGTAGTAGAGTCATTATAAGACATTTCAACACCCACCACAAAGAGAAGTTACTAATGGGTGAGTGTAGGTAAAACTTAATGCTTGCATTTATGAGAGAATCCAGGAAATGGCAGGCTTTTAATTTTGACTTCACTTGTAGAGGTAACGGAAATGCTATTTAGGCTTAGAGCAGCAGAATGCTGTGAAAGTTATTATTTAATTAGAAACCGTAAGCACAGATTCAAACAAGGGAAGAACTCTCATTTTGCAGGCAGTATGTTCATTGGCATCCTGAAGAAATTGAAGAGACAGCAGAGAAGTGAGCTACCACCTTCTCCAAGAGGACCTATCTGAAATGCATCCCAGAGTGAGCATCTGGGGTCGTGGGTGCAAGGAAACCTTCCCTGCAAGCTGCCTTTACCCTCGAGAGCCCTTGGTGCCATTCTCAACAGAAGCTGTGTCATCTGCAAGAATACGAAGGGGAAGAACAAAGTCAAGTGGTAATTTCCATGTTTTAGGGATCAAACTGAGAAAGGAAGAGATTAAATGGATGTTGAAGGGATTGCAATTTTGATCAGAGAATCAGCTTTGTGCAAGTCTAATGGTAAAACATCAGGTTCAGCCTACGGAGTCAGGGCACGGAGGTGTCCCTTCTTGGAGATTTTCAGGAAGGGGTGTGATAGCTCTCTGAAGACAGTGCCAGAGAGGGAGTGAGACAGTTCTTTTTTGGGTGATTTCGTGGCTACTTTGCTCACCACCACTGCCTCCACAACACAACCTATCACCATGAGTTATATTGACATTTAAAGACTGTCGTGGAAAGTTCCAGCACCAAATCTCCTTTAAAGACAAATGAAGATTTCATGAGTTCATGATGCCTGGGAAGCCCTCTCTGAAAAACTGGTGGGGGAAGGCAGGTTAGCTGACTAAGGAAGCTCATGGCTATGCTTGACGTCACTATTTTTCCAAGGGTAGACAGTGGGCTTAAAAAAAAAAGGAGGATCAGGAAAAGGGTGGCTGATCAATCCCAACATTTATTTCACTCACTCTTATTTGAAAAGGTTAAAAAAGGAAGGAAATCAGAGACTGACTTGAAGAATCCATGGAGAGTGTATTCCAAGGTCGGTATAATTGACCCCAAGACAACATGGTCTGGTCACAAACCCCAAGGACCCATGACCAAAAGTATTTCTAGATTGTCTCAGAGGACACCAATCTCAATTCAGAGAGCATTGTGTCTCTTCTTAGTATCTGAAAGCTCACACTTTGTCAGTTTAATCTCCAGGTTATACCTACAGGAGGTGGCCAGGTACAGAGAAGCTACCTTATTTGAGCCAGATGACACAGATCCTTGTCTCAACGCCGACTCTCATTCTAGTGACGTTAGGCAAGTAAATTTGAGGCAGTGAAGAGTGATTGGCTTCTTATGTCCCTTTCAGCATTAAAGTTCTATAAGTAAGTTCATTCTGTGGTAGAAAAAGAAGGTATAGTGTGAATTATTGGGAAATGTGTTTTGGAAGAGGAAAATTTAATAACCAATGAAGTGTTGACTGAGAAGGCCAGACAGAGCAGGGCCAGCACCAGGATAGCTAGAAACCAGGAAGGAGAAGTAAAATCATTCTAAGGAACATGGTGGCTGAGAAAGGAAGTGAGGAGGCTTGAAAAGCAATGTGATAAGAAGGAATTAAGAAAAACAAGGAGCACAGTCAGTGCAGAAAGCAAGTGGATTCTATACCAAGTTCTGCTCTGAGGTTCATTCATCAAAGTCAGATTTTAGATTCACCTCCTTGGAGCGTTCCAAGGCCGGTCCCTCCTACAGTCCTCTGGACAGGTCATGCTTCTCTTAGAACCATCAGTGGCTCTTCATGGCCTAAAAAGTCTAGTCTCCAAAATTTGTTTCCTACCTATCTTTCCAGACCTCTCTCTAAACTGCCTCTGGCAAGGGCTGAATACTTCATCGTTTCCAGAATGTTCCTGAACATTCTCCCACTGTTTCCTCTTTCTGGAAAGCCCTTCAGCTCCCTCTCTGCTGGTGGAAATACTCTCTTCTTTCAAGATCTATACCATCATTCTTGACCTCAGGAGTATTTTATCCATCAGGCCCCAAAGGGTTTTCATGAGACTGTGACAATGTTGGAGACCTGCAGTGGATGTTCATCTCAGAAAGAAAGAATGAACTCCAAAATACAAAAACTGCAAAATCAAAATAATATTTTAAAGATAAATTTAGACAACAAAATATTAAATTTAATATGAGAACTGGGTGCATTTTAATATGATTACCATGTCTTGGGTGGGGTCTTCAAAGGAAAGAATGCTTGAGTCTTACAGATGTCTCACAGGGAAGACTTCTGCTGAAACCCACGCTTGGAGGGCTCTCCCCCTCCTTCTTCCTTCTCTAGCACTTTGGGGATACATCTATCCCATCACTAATCTCACTCTGCTCTGTAGCAAGTGACCTGTGTCCACTGCTGCCTCCTGTTCTTGAGGACAGGAATCCTGTCTCCAACTGGGGATCCCAATTAGCAGCCATAGGCCAATAGACAGCATTTTCAAACCAGGACATTTCACTAAATGCCCAGGTTCATGGCTTCTTTTAAAAATTTAGATGATCTGGCCACTCCTCCTCCTCTTACCTTCGCATGAAGTGATGGGTGACTGGAGCTGAGTAGGCAGGGCATGTGGCCTCCCATTTGCTGACTCCCCATATGCCCACTTGGGCCATATATGTCAGCAGTGTGGCAACTGCAAGCACTGAGACTGGGGCCCTCTTGTCTTACTTTTTTGAATTACTATTCCTCCTCCTCTTCATACCCAGCACAATGTCTTGCATAGTATGTATTTGTTAAGCAAATATGTGATCACAAGGTTTGGGGCTTGATGTCCCCAAAATTCACTGTTAAAATCAGACTTTGAGTTGCACAAAACAAACTTTATCCATTTACTAATAAAGTGACACTATTTTCCCTTTTCCAGCTGGTTGAGGGAAGGAAGCTAATAATAAGCTATGCAGAGTATAATTGGATCATTTTACTGAAAATGATCACAGCAGTAGCAAATTATATCTGTATGATGGATCTCCAGCATTACTGAATTTTTTTGTCAAATTTACAGGCAAATTATTGTCTTAACTCCAAGATGATACATCCAAGGATTTGTTAACACAGGAGTGTCAGATGCAATGCAAATTCATAATGAAACATGAACCGAAAATGAGATGAATGCTTACCGTCTAGTGCTTCTATTTTTCTTTTATCAAATAAAATTAGTCTTCTCTCATAAACTGATAAAAATACCCTTGACGAGACAAGAAATTAAGCTGAAAGGAATGCCAGAGAAACCTAAGCATTGCTGATCAGAGATTTGAAACCATCATTTCAGAAAACTGAACTTTTTTCAAACTTTCATGTTTGCTTTTGAGATCCAAACTACAGAAGTCAGATTTGAGAACATGTTAAAAAACATGTGATTCCATGGCCTCACCTGGGGAATTTAAGGTGACATTTTCAGTGACGGTTTGATCTGAACAACACACACACTGTAGTACTGATATGGCTGGCTTGTGTCACTACGGAGAGTATATCATCTTCCCAACAAGACTCTACGCTCCTTGAGAGTAGGGACTCTCTTCTACTCAGTCTGCCTTTACTTACATAGATATGCCTACATATCTATGATTACTTGGCTAATAAACATACCCAACCCATCTGCCATTAAACACAGCAAACCTTCATGCAATGCTCTTAGAAAAGTAGCAAGCTCTAAAATCTGGAAAGGCCATGGAAAAGTGAGTAGATTTGTAAGGGGAGCTTTGGTCATTAATAATTCACGCACAGAGAAAACTGCAATTGGAGAACAGCGCTCACTCTCAATGCTAGGGGTAAGTTTCTATGTTATTGTAGTGGAAATGTTACCACCTTGGTAATGGAAAATGGGATTTGAATATTGGCCCATTACATCAAGTCAGATGTAGTTCAGTTTCAGAGATGGGATTTGACCTGTGAAATATTAAAATCAAGGAAATGATAAACCAGAATGTAATAGAAATCTGTTGTAGCATTATGTTACAAATCAAGAATATACCCAGGGGCTTCCCTGGTGGCGCAGTGATTGAGAGCCTGCCTGCCGATGCAGGGGACGCGGGTTCGTGACCCGGTCCGGGAGGATCCCACCTGCTGCAGAGCGGCTGGGCCCGTGAGCCATGGACGCTGAGACTGCGCGTCCGGAGCCTGTGCTCCACAATGGGAGAGGTCACAGCGGTGAGAGGCCCGCGTACCGCAAAAAAAAAAAAAAAAAGAATACGCCCAGTATTCTTTTTTTTCTTTTTCATGTTTATTGGAGTATAATTGCTTTACAATGGTGTGGTAGTTTCTGCTTTATAACAAAGTGAATCAGTTATACATATGTTCCCATATCTCTTCCCTCTTGCATCTCCCTCCCTCCCACCCTCCCTATCCCACCCCTCCAGGCAGTCACAAAGCACTGAGCTGATCTCCCTGTGCTATGCAGCTGCTTCCCACTAGCTATCAGTTTTATATTTGATAGTGTATATATGTCCATGCCACTCTCTCACTTCGTCCCAGCTTCCCCTTCCCCTTCCCCGTGTCCTCAAGTTCATTCTCTACGTCTGCGTCTTTATTCCTGTCTTACCCCTAGGTTCTTCATGACATTTTTTCTCTTAAATTCCATATATATGTGTTAGCATACAGTATTTGTCTTTATTCTTGAAGCACAATGTGTGTTTCTATTCCTTGACCAAATAGTCATTGAAACCCAACTGTCTCTCTCTCTCTTTTTCCCTCTCCCTCTCTCCCTCTCTTTCAGTTTAGAGATGGAGGCAGTGTGGTGCAGTTGACAGTACACTGGATAAAGAGGCAAGAAAACTACATTCTGGTGCTGACTCTGCCACTGCCTCTCTGAGACTTTGGCTAAGTGACTTCACTTCCTGGAGCTTCATTTTCCTCATCAGTAAAGCAGAGCTGGTAATTCTACCTGCCTCACAGAGGCATTGAAGGGATTTATGAAATAACAGTTCTCAAGTGCTCACAATGGCATCTGGCTCAAGCTCTGCCTCTGGGGAGAGGCAGATAGCTCTTTCTTTTACAACTTCCTGCAGCAGAGAAGGTTACACATTGCTCTGTCAGGTGAAAATGTGCAGAGCTAGCACAAACGAGCCTCCTCCTGTCAAGAAAACTGGCACATGGCAACCTCCCTAGCCTGAGCAAAACAGGTCTCCAGGGTCCTGAGCTCCTTCTGTAAGAGTCCTGTGTCCTCTAGCACCCTCGAGTGAGCTATTCTTAGTAGAATAGTAACACCACATATTCTCCAATCTGTTGCTTTGCATTTACTTCCTTTATCACACATCAGGCCCCACCAGGTTTGGTTCCTGGAGCTGCAGTCACCTGAATGAAGGCACTCACCTTCATTCAGCAAACATGGGCTGTAGGCCACTCTTAGTCTACTTGAGATTTGGGTACACTCCCTACCTGCGAGGCAGACAGAGAGGCCCTGCCTTGTCCTCCAGCAGTTCATGATCCCTTAGGGGAAGACTTCTAGTGGGGAATGTTCCTTTGTCCAACAGGTATTTATTTATTTTTTCATTCTTTCTTTTTTATTGAAGTATAGTTGATTTACAATGTTGTGTTACTTTCACGTGTACAGCAAAGTGATTGTTACACACACACACACAAACACACATATATATTCTTTCTCAGATTCTTTTCCATTATAGGTTATTACAAGATATTGAATATAATTCCCTGTGCTATACAGTAAGACCTTGTTGTTTATATTATATATAGTAGTGTGTATGTGTTAATCCCAAACTCCTCCCCCCTTTCCCCTTTGGTAAACATAAGTTTGTTTTCTATGTCCCAACAATTATTTATTGAGCATCTACTACTTGCCATGCTCTGTGCCAGGCCCTGGGAATGCTGCAGCAAATGAAATGGTGCTCATGGAGACATTTCATCTGGAGCAGCTCTGTCCAACAGAAATAGAATGTGAGCCACATATGTAATTTCAAATTTTCTAGTAGCTAGATTAAAAAACTGAAAATAGGTGACGTTAATTTTCATAACCCAATATACCCAATATGTTATCATTTACATGTAATCGAGATTTTTACATCCTCTTATTCATACTAACTCTTTGAAATCTGGCATGTACTTTAAACTTAGCACATCTCAGTTTGACTGCCATGTTCAAGTGCTAGGTAGCCACACGTGGCTAGTGGCTGCTACATAGGACAGCGCAGGTCTAGAGAAACTAGTGAGCAGTGGGAGGCGATGGGCACATGCCTTCAAATAGGAATGGTGATAGTAGGAGGGCTGCAGACATCAGACAGCCTTTGGGAGGAGGCAGGTGGAGCTGGGCCTCAGGGGTGGGAGGGTGAGCGAGATGGCACATCACTGCTGCACTGGAAGTCAGCTTAGCCGTGCTGATGAGGAATATGTGAGGTGAGGGTGGATCAGAGGTGCTGGAGAAATTCTAATACAAATCATCCCAGCCACAGAAGCATTCTGAAGGGAGAAAAACCAGCTGGGAGTATCATGGGCCCAAACATGTGTTTTGGCCTTTGAACATGGATTCACTTTTTGTTTATGCACAAATATTTATAGAACACCTACTATGTGCCAGGGACTATGAATGTAGTGGTGAACAAGATGGCCCCTTCTCCATGGAGATCACATTATGTCATGGGGTGGAGAGGTAGACTGTAAACAGCAGTAAATAACAAGACAGTTTCAGGTAATGATTATGCATTATGGGGTGGGAAAGGAACAAGATTAAATGATGGACACAGTTTGGTTGGGGTTATATTCTCCATTGGCCCCTGAAGACCCATTCTCTGCCCTGTCCTGTGTGCCAGGAGGCTAACCACTGCTGGGTGCAGCAGCAGACGTGTCCTCTGGCTCCATATTGGGTCTGGCCAATGAAGAACACTGACAGGAGATTGGAGATTGGGAGGGAAAGGTAAATACACCTCGGGACCCACCCCTGACTCATATGAGACCACAGCTTGGGCAGTGATTGAGTTCCTGTACCTGTGGCCCCAGCTCTTGCCAAGCACTGTTAACATTGTTTCCTCCTCTTGCCCCTCCAAGCTGGGGATTGGTAATGTTCCCCATCTGGCTTGTCCCCAATGCTTTACTCTTCCTTCTTGGTTCCTGTAAGCCCATGCATACTTCTGTAAACTGTGCCATCATTAAACTCTCTTCAGTCACTCCTCTGAGTGTTCCTACCACTTCGCTTGTGGTCAGGGAGGCCACTTTGAGCTTCGGCTTGAATGACAAGAAGCTAGCCAAGGTGACATCTGGGCAAGGATACTCCAGGCAGAGGGGACCTAGGAGCAAAGGGCTTGCAGATAAAAAATTAGCTGTGTCAAAGGTATAAGAAGAAAGCCAGAGGGATCCAAGGTCAGCAAGAGACAAGAGAGCAGGAAAAGTGAAGTCAGATCACACAGGGACTTGTGTGCTGGGGGAGAACTCTGAGTTTATTCTAAGTCCAATGGGAACCAGTAGAAGGTTTGGAGCTGAAGACTAACTTGTCTAAGTGATGCTTTAAATATATGCAGCTAAAAAAAAATAATAAGATAAACAGTAAAGAGATTTCTGTTTGGGAGGGGAAAATTACTTGGCCTGTACCAAAAAAAGAGAAACAAAACAGCAAAACCAAACCACAAAAGGATGGAGACATATTAAAAAGTCACAGAGACCAACCTGAAAGAGCTCCCAATGGACAAACTAAACCATTTTCAGCAACAAAATATATAATAATGGTGTTGAATTTTAACCCAAAGAGTATAATACAGATTCATGAGTCCATATTGATATAAATAAATGATTGAATAAATAAATAAATGGAGGGGAAAGCCTAACTCTTCCTTACAGAAGAATTCCAATTAATAAATGGAGAAGGAATGAGGGAAATAGAAAATCACCACGAGAGCATCACAATAATCATTGCTGCAGGCAAAACCCACTCATGAATGCTAAAATTCGTTGGGAAAGTTTAAGAAGAAATAGGATATTTGCATGGCCTCAAAGTATCTCCCTTCAAATATTAATTAATTGCTGTGGTGGCTTTAACATATACCTGCAAATTCTTTGACAGGCCTTCCTCCAGGAGGGTGGGCTTATCTCCTGTCCTTTTAAGTGTGGGCTGGATTCTGTGAGTCAATTCTAATGCATAGAGTATGGAAAGGGGAAAATAGTGACTTTATAGGGAGAAAAACAATCGACACCACTTTCGCCAAGTGATGAAAATTAGCATCATCAGCAATAAGACGTGTTGGTCTCACCTACCCCCTGACATGATAGGATGAGAAGGGTTCCTCATCTTTGTGGTGCACTTCCCCAAATCTACCACCTAGGTCTAATCATAAGAACTCACCAGCCAAATTCATACAGCCTACAAAATACCCAACTGGTATTCTTCAAAAGTGTCAAGGTCAGCAGGACAAGAAAAGATTGAGGAGCTGTCACAGATTAGAGAAGATTAAGGAGACGATGACTAGATTGGTTCAAGATGGTGGAGTAGAAGGACGTGCTCTCACTCCCTCTGCAAGAGCACCGGGATCACAACTAACTGCCAAACAATCATCGACAGGAAGACACTGGAACTCACCAAAAAAGACATCCCACATCCAAAGACAAAGGAGAAGTCACGATGAGACGGTAGGAGGGGCAAAATCACAATAAAATCAAATCCCATAACTGCTGGGTGGGTGACTCACTAACTGGAGAACACTTATACTACAGAAGTCTACCCACTGGAATGAAGGTTCTGAGCCCCACGTCAGGCTTCCCAACCTGGGGTTCTGGCAACAGGAGGAGGAATTCCAAGAGAATCAGGCTTTGAAGCCTAGTGGAATTTGATTGAAAGACATCAACAGGCCTGGGGGAAACAGAGACTCCACTCTTGGAGGCATGCACAAAGTAGTGTGCACCTCGGGACCCAGGGGAAGGAGCAGTGACCCCACAGGAGAATGAACCAGACCTACCTGCTAGTGTTGAAGGGTCTCCTAAAGAGGCAGGGTGTGGCTGTGCCTCACCGTGGGGACAAGGACACTGGCAGCAGAAGTTCTGGGAAGTACTCCTTGGTGTGAGCCCTCCCAGAGTCTCCCATTTACCTCATCAAAGAGCCCAGGTAGGCTCCAGTGTTGGGTTACCTCAGGCCAAGCAACCAACAGGAAGGGAACCCAGTGCCACCAATCAGCAGACAAGCAGATTAAAGTTTTACTGAGCTCTGCCCACCAGAGCAACAGCCAGCTCTACCCACCACCAGTCCCTCCCATCAGGAAACTTGCACAAGTCTCTTAGAAAGCCTCATCCACCAGAGGGCAGACAGCAGAAGCAAGAAGAACTACAATCCTGCAGCCTATGGAACAAAAACCACATTCACAGAAAGATAGACAAGATAAAAAGGCAGGGGGCTATGTACCAGATTAAGGAACAAGATAAAACCCCAGAAAAACAACTAAATGAAGTGGAGATAGACAACTTTCCAGAAAAGGAATTCAGAATAATGATAGTGAGAATGATCCAGGACCTCAGAAAAAGGATGGAGGCAAAGATCGAGAGGATGCAAGAAATGTTTAACAAAGACTTAGAAGAATTAAAGAACAAACAAACAGAGATGAGCAATACAATAACTGAAACAAAAAATACACTAGAAGGAATCAATAGCAGAATAACTGAGGCAGAAGAACGGATAAGGGACCTGGAAGACAGAATGGTGGAATTCACTGCTGTGGAACAGAATAAAGAAAAAAGAATAAAAAGAAATGAAGACAGCCTAAGAGACCTCTGGGACAACATTAAACATAACAACATTCACATTATAGGGTCTCAGATGGAGGAGAGAGAAAGGACCCGAGAAAATATTTGAAGAGATTATAGTCGAAAACTTCCCTAACATGGGAAAGGAAATAGCTCCCAAGCCCAGGAAAAGCAGAGAGTCCCAGGCAGGATAAACCCAAGGAGAAACATGCTGAGACACACAGTAATCAAATTGGCAAAAATTAAAGACAAAGAAAAATTATTGAAAGCAGCAAGGGAAAAACAACAAATAACATACAAGGGAACTCCCATAAGGTTAACAGCTGATTTCTCAACAGAAACTCTACAAGCCAGAAGAGAGTGGCATGACATATTTCAAGCAATGAAAGGGAAGAACCTACAACCAAGATTAATCTACCCGGCAAGTATCTCATTCAGATTCGATGGAGAAATCAAAAGTTTTACAGACAAGCAAAAGCTAAAAGAATTCAGCACCACCAAACCAGCTCTACAACAAATGCTAAAGGAACTTCTCTAAGTGGGAAACACAAGAGAAGAAAAGGACCTACAAAAACAAGCTCAAAACAATTAAGAAAATGATAATAGGAAGATACATATTGATAATTGCCTTAAACGTGAATGGATTAAATGCTCCAACCAAAAGACACAGGCTTGCTGCATGGATACAAAAACAAGACCCATATAGATTTTGTCTACAAGAGACCCACTTCAGACCTAGGGACACATACAGACTGAAAGTGAGGGGATGGAAAAAGATATCCCATGCAAATGGAAATCACAAGAAAGCTGGAGTAGCAATATTCATATCAGATAAAATAGACTTTAAAATAAAGAATGTTACAATAGACAAGGAAGGGCACTGCATAATGATCAAGGGATCAATCCAAGAAGAAGATATAAAAATTATAAATATATATGCACCCAACATAGGAGCATCTCAATACATAAGGCGAATGCTAACAGCTGTAAAATGGGAAATCGACACTAACACAAAAATAGTGGGGCACTTTAATGCCTCACTTATTCCAGTGGACAGATCATCCAAACAGAAAATTAATAAGGAAATAGAATCTTTAAATGATACAGTAGACTAGATAGATTTAATTGGTATTTATAGGACATTCCATCCCAAAGCAGCAGATTACACTTTCTTCTCAAGTGTGCACAGAACATCCTCCAGGATAGATCACATCTTGGGTCACAAATCAAGCCTCAGTAAATTTAAGAAAATTGAAATCATATCAAGCTTCCTTTCTGACCACAACGCTATGAGATTAGAAATCAATTACAAGGAAAAACCATAAAAAACCCAAACACATGGAGGCTAAACTATACACTACTAAATAACCAAGAGATCACTGAAGAAATCAGAGAGGAAATAAAAAAATACCTAGAGACAAATGACAATGAAAACACGATGATCCAAAGCCTATGGGATGCAGCAAAAGCAGTTCTAAGAGGGAAGTTTACAGCAATACAAGCCTACCTCAAGAAACAAGAAAAATCTCAAGTAAACAATCTAACCTTACACCTAAAGGAACTAGAGAAAGAAGAACAAACAAAACCCAAAGTTAGTACAAGGAAAGAAATCATAAAAATCAGAGCAGAAATAAATGATATAGAAGCAAAGAAAACAATAGCACAGATCAATAAAACTAAAAGCTGTTGCTTTGAGAAGATAAACAAAATTGATAAACCATTAGCCAGACTCACCAAGAAAAGAGGGAGAGGACTCAAATCAATAAAATTAGAAACAAAAAAGAAGAAGTTACAACAGGCACCACAGAAATACAAAGCATCCTAAAAGACTACTACAAGCAACTCTATGCCAAAAAAATGGACAACCTGGAAGAAATGGACAAATTCTTAGAAAGGTATAACCTTCCAAGACTGAACCAGGAAGAAATAGAAACCATGAACAGACCAATCACAAGGAATGAGATTGAAACTGTGATTAAAAATCTTCGTACAAACAAAAATCTAGCACCAGATGGCTTCACAGGTGAATTCTATCAAACAAATAGAGAAGCGCTAACACCCATCCTTCTCAAACTCTTCCAAAAATTTGCAGATGAAGGAACACTCCCAAACTCATTTTATGAGGCCACCATCACCCTGATACCAAAACCAGACAAAGATACTACAAAAAATAAAAATTACAGACCAATATCACTCCTGAATATAGATGCAAAAATCCTCATCAAAATACTAACAAACAGACTGTAACAACACATTAAAAGGATCATACACCAAGATCAAGTGGGATTTATCTCAGGGATGCAAGTATTCTTCCATATACACAAATCAATCAATGTGACACACCATATTAAAAAATTGAAGGAGAAAAACGATATGATCATCTCAATAGATGCAGAAAAAGCTTTTGACAAAATTCAACACCCATTTATCATAAAAACTCTCCAGAAAGTGGGCATAGAGGGAACCTACCTTAACATAATAAAGGCCATATACGACAAACCCACAGCAAACATCATTCTCAATGGTGGAAAACTGAAAGCCTTTCCTCTAAGATCAGGAACAAGACAAGGATGTCCACTCTCACCACTATTATTCAACATAGTTTTGGAAGTACTAGCCATGGCAATCAGAGAAGAAAAAGAAATAAAAGAAAGACAAATTGGAAAAGAAGTAAAACTGTCACTGTTTGCAGATTTCATGATACTATACATAGAGAATCTTAAAGATGCCACCAGAAAACTACTAGTACTAATCAATGAATTTGGCAAAGTTGCAGGATACAAAATTAATACACAGAAATCTCTTGCATTCCTATACTCTAATGATGAAAAACCTGAAAGAGAAATTAAGGAAACACTCCCACTTATCACTGCACAAAAAGAATAAAATACCTAGGAATAAACCTACCTAGGGAGACAATAGACCTGCATGCAGAAAACTATAAAACACTGATGAAAGAAATTATAGATGATTCCAACAGATGGAGAAATATACCATGTTCTTGGATTGGAAGAATCAATATTGTGAAAATGACTCTACTACCCAAAGCAATCTACAGATTCAATGCAATCCCTATCAAATTACCAATGACATTTTTTACAGAATTAGAACAAAAAATCTTAAAATTTGTATGGAGACACAAAAGACCCTGAATAGCCAAAGTGGTATTGAAGGAAAAAACAGAGCTGGAGGAATCAGACTCCTTGACTTCAGACTATACTACAAAGCTACAGTAATCAACACAATATGGTACTGGCACAAAAACAGAAACAGATCAATGGAAAAGGATAGAAAGCCCAGAGGTAAGCCCACACACAACTATGGTCAACTAATCTATGACAAAGGAAGCAAGGATATACAATGGAGAAAAGACAGTCTCTTCAATAAGTGGTGCTGGGAAAGCTGGACAGCTACATGTAAAAGAATGAAATTAGAACACTCCCTAACACCATACACAAAAATAAGCTCAAAATGATTTGAGACCTAAATGTAAGACTGGACAGTATAGAAGTCTTAGAGGAAAACATAGGAAGAACACTCTTTTACATAAATTACAGCAAGATCTTTTTTGATCCACCTCCTAGAGTAATGGAAATAAAAACAAAGATAAACAAATGGGACCTAATGAAACTTCAAAGTTTTTGCACAGCAAAGGAAACTACAAACGAGACAAAAAGACAGTCCTCAGAGTGGGAGAAAATATTTGTAAATGAATCAATGGACAAAGGATTAGCCTCCAAAATATGTAAACAGCTCATGCAGCTCAATATTAAAAAAAACAAACAACCCAATCCAAAACTGGGCAGAAGACCTAAATAAACATTTCTCCAAAGAAGACATACACATGGCCAAGAAGCACATGAAAAGCTGCTCAACATCACTAATTATTAGAGAAATGCAAATCAAAACTGCAATGAGGTATCACCTCACATCAATTAGAATGGTGCATCATCAGAAAATCTACAAACATCAAATGCTGGAGAGGGTGTGGAGAAAAAGGAACCCTCTTGCACTGTTGGTCAGAAAGTAAATTGGTACAGCCTCTATGGAGAATAGTATGGAGGTTCCTTAAAAAACTAAAAATAGAATTACCATATGACCCAGCAATCCCAGTACTGGGCATATACCCAGAGAAAACCGTAATTCATAAAGACACATGCACCCCAATGTTCATTGCATCACTATTTACAATGGCCAGGACATGGAAGCACCCTAAATGCCCATCAACAGACAAATGGATAAAGAAGTTGTGGTACATATATACAATAAAATATTACTCAGCCAGAAAAAGGAATAAAATTGGGTCATTTGTAGAGCTGTGGATGGATCTAGAGACTGTCATACAGAGTGAAGTAAGTCTGAAAGAGAAAAGCAAATATCATATATTAACGCATATATGTGGAACCTATAAAAATGGTACAGATGAACCGGATTGCAGGGCAGTAATTGAGACACGGATATAGAGAACAAACATATGGACACCAAGGGGAGAAAAGTGGTGGGAGGGTGTGATGAATTGGGAGATTGGGATTGACATATATACACTAATATGTATAAAATGGATAGCTAATAAGAACATGCTGTATAAAAAAATAAATTAAATTAAATTTAAAAAAAAAAGGAGATGATGACTAAATGTCACATGATGGCCTGGATTGGTTTCTGGAACAGAAAAAGAGCATCCAAATAGAGTCTGTAGTTTCGTTAACAGTGCTGCATCAATATTAATTTCTTAGTTTTGATAACTGTACTATGATTATATAAGACATTATCATTGGGGGAGGCTGGATGACAATTATGTGGAAACATTGTGCTATCTTTGTAATTCTTCTGTAAGTCTAAAATTTTTTGAAAATAAAAAGTTAAAAGATATATGGTTGTATAAATATATACATAAACACACAGATATAGATTGGCTACATATGACTCACACAGTTATGAGGCTGAACCGTCCCATGATCTGCTGTTTGTAAACCAGAAACCTAGGAAAGTTTTTGACGTAATTCAGTTTGAGTCAGAAGGTCTGAGAACCAAGGTAGCTGTATAATTCTCAGTCCAAAGGCATGAGAAGACCAAAGTCTCAGCTCAGGCAGTCAGGCAGAGAAGGGAAAAATTCTCCTTTTCTCCTCCTTTTGTTCTGCTCAAGCCCTCAGTGGATGGGGTGTCACCCACCCACATTGGGAAGGGCCATCTACTTTACTGAGACTACCAATTCAAATACTAGTCTCCTCTGGAAACACTCTAACAAAAGTATTCAGAAAATATTTAGCCAAATATCTGGGTACCCTGTGATCCACTCAAGTTGGCACATAAAATTAACTGTGACAGTGGTCCAAGATGAAAATACACATAGCAGCAAGAAATTTATATTTAGTCATATCCACAAGAGAATCACAGGGAAATTTAAGTAGCATCGTTTTTTTAAATATCTTTATTGGAGTATAATTGCTTTACAATGGTGTTTTAGTTTCTACCATACAACAAAGTGAATCAGCTATATGTATACGTATATCCCCATATCCCCTCCCTCTTGAGCCTCCCTCCCACCCTCCATATCCCACCCCTCTAAGTCATCACAAAGCACCAAGCTGATCTCCCTGTGCCATGCAGCAGCTTCCCACTAGCCATCCATTTTACATTCGGTAGTGTATATATGTCAATAGTACTCTCTGCCTTCGTCCCATCTTCCCCTTCCCCTGTGTGTCCTCAAGTCCGTTCTTTACATCTGTGTCTTTATTTCTGCCCTGCCACTAGGTTCATCAGTACCGTTTTTTAGAGACCATATATGTGCATTAGCATACAGTATTTGTTTTTCTCTTTCTGACTTACTTCACTCTGTATGACAGACTCTAGGTCCATCCACCTCATTACAAATAACTCAATTTCATTCCTTTTTATAAGTAGCATCATTTTATACTACAATTCATGGTAGAAATCAAATTAGCACACCCTCAGAGCTCTCCTTTCTGCCTACACACTCTTTAACACAGGGGCAGAGGGATGAATCCATACCCCCAATGAGTTGCAGGAACTGAGGTTTGGCCTCTCTGGGCCTCAGTGGCTCCATCTCTAAACTAGGAGGTTGGGTTGTGGATTTCTAAGGCCTTCTGAGTTTGAGATATTCAACTCTGAGGGTAGTTGAACTGGATGATAATCATATCTCAAGCCACTGGGGCCAAGTAAAAACTTGCTCTACTTGTTGCATGGTAAGATCACCATGGTAGAAGGCAATCATAACAACAACTATAAAATAACTAACACGGAACTCCTACTGTGTGCTGGGTGCTATTCTAAGCACTTCACATGTATTAACTTACTAAACCCTCAGCATATTCATTATCAGAACCTCAGAATACTATCATTATCATCATCTCCCCTTTATAGATGAGAAAGCTGAGTCAGAGAGAGGTAGAGGGAGTTGCCTGGGGTTACACTTCTCAGGAGTGATACAGCTAGCACTTGAGCTCTGTATAATTATATGAGGGGCCTGGGTTGTCCTATGCTGTAAAGAGCAGGATGGGGACCCTGGAGAAGATGATGAAGTCCTGGTGAAGGCAGGGACAGACCTGCCTCCTCTCCCGAAAAGGGAACAGCACATGCTGGCTGGTGTCTGCCCCTTCTGTACCCAGGACCACGAGGGGCCATATTCTCAGGCCAGGCCTGGGTCCTGGCACAGGAGCACTGAGGTAGGAAACACGTAGAGCAATTTTCTGACTCCAAAAGCAATTTCCTTTCAGCTGCCTCCCTGGGGACAGAGGAAGATCTCTCTCTCTCACATGGATTCTCCCTAATCCCCTCTATCTCCTCCCAGCCTGGCTCTTTACAGATGGTGTGGGCTCAAGGGTGCATGCAGCTCATTTATTTTGCTTCCTCTATTGTTGTTGGGTTTTTTTTTAACATCTTTATTGGAGTATAATTGCTTTACAATGGTGTGTTAGTTTCTGCTGTATAACAAAGTGAATCAGCTATACATATACATATACATATATCCCCTCCCTCTTGCGTCTCCCTCCCACCCTCCCTATCCCACCCCTCTAGATGGTCACAAAGCACCGAGCTGATCTCCCTGTGCTATGCAGCTGCTTCCCACTAGCTATCAGTTTTATATTTGGTAGTGTATATATGTCCATGCCACTCTCTCACTTCGTCCCAGCTTCCCCTTCCCCTTCCCCGTGTCCTCAAGTTCATTCTCTACGTCTGCGTCTTTATTCCTGTCCTTCCCCTAGGTTCTTCAGAACCATTTTTTTCTTTTTTTTAGATTCTATATATATATGTTAGCATACGGTATTTGTTTTTCGCTTTCTGACTTACTTCACTCTGTATGACAAACTCTAGGTCCATCCACCTCATTACAAATAACTCAATTTCGTTTCTTTTTATGGCTCATTATACATATGTGCCACATCTTCTTTATCCATTCATCTGTCGATGGACATTTAGGTTGCTTCCATGTCCTGGCTATTGTAAATAGTGCTGCAATGAATATTGTGGTACATGACTCTTTTTGAATTATGGTTTTCTCAGGGTATATGCCCAATAGTGGGATTGCTGTGTCATATGGTAATTCTATTTACAGTTTTTTAAGGAACCTCCATACTGTTCTCCACAGTGGTTGTATCAATTTACATTCCCACCAACAGTGCAAGAGGGTCCCTTTTCTCCATACCCTCTCCAGCATTTATTGCTTGTAGATTTTTTGATGATGGCCATTCTGACCGGTGTGAGGTGATACCTCATTGTGGTTTTGATTTCCATTTCTCTAATGATTAGTGATGTGGAGCATCCTTTCATGTATTTGTTGGCAATCTGTATATCTTCTTGTGAGAAATGTCTATTTAGGTCTTCTGCCCATTTTTGGATTGGGTTGTCTGTTTTATGGATATTGAGCTACATGAGCTGCTTGTATATTTTGGAGCTTAATCCTTTGTCAGTTGGTTTGTTGGAAAATATTTTCTCCCATTCTGAGGGTTGTCTTTTCGTCTTGTTTATGGTTTCCTTTGCTGTGCAAAAGCTTTTAAGCTTCATTAGGTCCCATTTGTTTATTTTTGTTTTTATTTCCATTTCTCTAGGAGGTGAGTCAAAAAGGATCTTGCTGTGATTTATGTCATAGTGTTCTGCCTATGTTTTCCTCTAATAGTTTTACAGTGTCTGGCCTTACATTTAGGTTTTTGATCCATTTTGAGTTTATTTTTGTGTGTGGTGTTAGGAAGTGTTCTAATTTCATTCTTTTACATGTAGCTGTCCAGTTTTCCCAGCACCACTTATTGGAGAGGCTGTCTTTTCTCCATTGTATATTCTTGCCTCCTTTATCAAAGATAAGGTGACGTTATGTGTGTGGGTTTATCTCCGGGCTTTCTATCCTGTTCCATTGATCTATATTTCTGTTTTTGTGCCAGTTCCATACTGTCTTGATTACAGTAGCTTTGTAGTATAGTCTGAAGTCAGGGAGTCTGATTCCTCCAGCTCCGTTTTTCTTTCTCAAGATTGCTTTGGCTATTCAGGGTATTTTATGTTTCCATACAAATTGTGAAGGTTTTTGTTCTAGTTCTGTGAAAGATGCCATTGATAATTTGATAGGGATTGCACTGAATCTGTAGATTGCTTTGGGTAGTATAGTCATTTTCACAATGTTGATTCTTCCAATCCAAGAACATAGTATATCTCTCCATCTCTTTGTATCATCTTTAATTTCTTTCATCAGTGTCTTATAGTTTTCTGCATACAGGTCTTTTGTCTCCTTAGGTAGGTTATTTCTAGGTATTTTATTCTTTTTGTTGCAGTGGTAAATGGGAGTGTTTCCTTAATTTCTCCTTCAGATTTTTCATCATTAGTGTATAGGAATGCAAGAGATTTCTGTGCAAGAATTTTATATCCTGCTACTTTACCAGATTCATTGATTACTTCTAGTAGTTTTCTGGTAGCCTCTTTAGGATTCTCTATCATGCAAACAGTGACAGTTTTACTTCTTTTTTTCTGATTTGGATTCCTTTTATTTCTTTTTCTTCTCTGATTTCTGTGGCTAAAACTTCCAAAACTATGTTGAATAATAGTTGTGAAAGTGAGCAACATTTATTTGTTCCTGATTTTAGTGGAAATGGTTTCAGTTTTTCACCATTGAGAACAATGTTGGCTGTGGGTTTGTCATATATGGCCTTTATTATTTTGAGGAAAGTTCCCTCTATGCCTACTTTCTGGAGAGGTTTTATCATAAATGGGTATTGAATTTTGTTGAAAGCTTTTTCTGCATCTATTGAGATTATCATATCATTTTTATCCTTCAGTTTGTTAATATGGTGTATCACATTGACTGATTTGTGCATATTTAAGAATCCTTGCATTCCTGGGATAAACCCCACTTGATCATGGTGTATGATCCTTTTAATGTGCTGCTGGACTCTGCTAGTATTTTGTTGAGGATTTTAGCATCTATGTTCATCAGTGGTATTGGCCTGTAGTTTTCTTTTTTTGAGACATCTTTGTTTTGGGTATCAGGGCGCTGGTGGCCTCATAGAATGAGTTTGGGAGTTTTCCTCCCTCTGCTATACTTTGGAAGAGTTTGAGAAGGATAGGTGTTAGCTCTTGCTAAATGTTTGATAGAATTCGCCTGTGAATCCATCTGGTCCTGGGCTTTTCTTTGTTGGAAGATTTTTAATCACAGATTCAATTTCAGTGCTTGTTATTGGCCTGTTTATATTTTCTATTTCTTCCTGGTTCGGTCTCAGAAGGTTGTGCTTTTCTAAGAATTTGTCCATTTCTTCCAGGTTGTCCATTTTATTGGCATATAGTTTCTTGTAGTAATCTCTTGTGATTTTTGTTTTTCTACAGTGTCACTTGTTACTTCTTTTTCATTTCTAATTCTGTTGATTTGAGCCTTCTCCCTTTCTTTCTTGTTAAGTCTGGCTAATGGTGTATCAATTTTGTTTATTTTCTCAAGGAAGAAGCTTTTAGTTTTATTTACCTTTGCTATCGCTTCCTTCATTTCTTTATCATGTATTTCTGACCTAATCTTTATGATTTCTTTCCTTCTGCTAACATTGGCTTTTTTATTTTTGTTCTCCTTTCTGTAATTGCTTTAGGTTTAAGGTTAGGTTGTTTATTTGAGATTTTTCTTGTTTCTTGAGGTAAGATTGTATTTCTATAAACTTCCCTCTTAGAACTGCTTTTGCTGCATCCCACAGGTTTTGGCTGTCATGTTTTCATTGTCATTTGTTTCTAGGTATTTTTTGATTTCCTCTTTGATTTCTTCAGTGATCTCTTGGTTATTTTAGTAGGGTATTGTGTAGCATCCATGTGTTTGCATTTTAACAGTATTTTTCCTGTAATTGATATCTAATCTCATAGCATTGTGGTCGGAAAAGATACTTAATAAAATTTCAGTTTTCTTAAATTTACCAGGGCTTTATTTGTGACCCAGGATATGGTCTATACTAGAGAATGTTCTATGAGCACTTGAGAAGAAAGTGTATTCTGTTTTTTTGGATGGAATGTCCTGTAAGTATCAATTAAGTCCATCTTGTTTAATGTATCATTTAAAGCTTGTATTTCCTTATTTATTTTCTTTTTTGTTGATCTGTCCATTGGTGAAAGTGGGGTGTTAAAGTCTCCTACTATTGTGTTACTGATTTCCCCTTTTATGGCTGTTAGCATTTGTCTTATGTATTGAGGTGCTCCTATGTTGGGTGCATAAATATTTACAATTGTTATATCTTCTTCTTGGATTGATCCCCTGATCATTACGTAGTGTCATTCTTTGTCTTTTGTAATAATCTTGATTTTAAAGTCTATTTTGTCTGATATGAGAATTGTTACTCCAGCTTTCTTTTGATTTCCATTTGCATGGACTATCTTTTTCCATCCCCTCAGTTTCAGTCTTTATGTGTCCCTAGGTCTGAAGTGGGCTTCTTGTAGACAGCATATATACGGGTCTTGTTTTTGTATCCATTCAGCCAGTCTATGCCTTTTGTTTGGAGCATTGAATCCATTTACATTTAAGGTAATTATCGATATGTATGTTCCTATGACCATTTTCTTAATTGTTTTGGGTTTCTTTTTGTAGATCCTTTTATTCTCTTGTGTTTCCCACATAGAGAAGTTCCTTTAGCATTTGTTGTAGAGCTGGTTTGGTGGTGCTGAATTCTCTTAGCTTTTGTGTGTCTGTAAAGGTTTTAATTTCTCCAACAAATCTGAATGAAATCCTTGCTGGGTAGAGTAATCTTGGTTGTAGTTTTTTCCCTTTCATCACTTCAAATATGTCCTGTCACTCCCTTCTGGCTTGCAGAGTTTCTGCTGAAAGTTCAGTTGTTAACCTTATGGAGATTCCCTCTTATGTTATTTGTTGCTTTTCCCTTGCTGCTTTCAATATTTTTTCTTTGTATTTAATTTTTGATAGTTTGATTAATATGTGTTGGTGTGTTTCTCCTTGGATTTATCCTGTATGGGACTCTCTGTGCTACCTGTACTTGACTATTTCCTTTCCCATATTAGGGAAGTTTTCAACTATAATCTCTTCAAATATTTTCTCAGACACTTTCTTTTTCTCTTCTTCTTCTGGGACCACTATAGTTCAAATGTTGGTGTGTTTAGTGTTGTCCCAGAGATCTCTGAGACTGTCCTCAATTCTTATCATTCTTTTGTCTTTATTCTGCTCTGGGGTGGTTATTTCCAATATTTTATCTTCCAGGTCACTTATCTGTTCTTCTGATTCAGTTTTTCTGTTATTGAGTCCTTCTAGAGAATTTTAATTTCATTTATAGTGTTGTTCATCATTGCATTCCTGGGATAAACTCCACTTGATCATGGTGTATGATCCTTTTAATGTGCTGCTCTTTAGTTCTTCTAGGTCCTTGTTAAACATTTCTTGTATTTTCTCCATTCTATTGGAAAGATTTTGGATCACCTTTACTATCATTACTCTGAATTCTTTTTCAGGTAGATGGCCTATTTCCTCTTCATTCGTTCGGTCTGGTGCGTTTTTACCTTGCTCCTTCCTCTGCTGTATATTTCTCTGTCTTCTAGTTTTGCTTGACTTACTGTGTTTGGGGTCTCCTTTTCACTGGCTGCTGGTTCAGAGTTCCCGTTGTTTTTGGAGTCTGCCTCCAGTGGGTAACGTTAGTTCAGTGGGCTTGTAGGCTTCCTGGTGGACGGAACTTGTGTCTGTGTTCTGGTGGATGAGGCTGGATCTTGTCTTTCCAGTGGACAGGACCACGTCCGGTGGTGTGTTTTGGGGTGTCTGTGAACTTGTGATTTTAGGCAGCCTCTCTGCTAATGGATGGGGTTGTGTTCCTGTCTTGCTAGTTGTTTGGCATAGGGTGTCCAGCACTGGAGCTTGCTGGTCATTGAGTGGAGCTGGGTCTTATTGTTGAGATGGAGATCTCTGGAAGAGCTTTCACCGATTGATATTATGTGGGGCCTAGATGTCTCTGGTGGTCCAATGTCCCAAACTCAGCTGTCCCACCTCAGGGGCTCAGGCCTGACACCCGGCCTGAGCTCCAAGACTCTATTAGCTACACAGCTCTTAATGAAATAGGTTCAGGAGATAGAATAGTTGGTTTCTATTTATTTCCCTCTTGTTAGCATACATCTTTTTTTCCTTTGTGTGTTGTCTAGCTTCACTTGCTCACAGAGTGCCACGTTCAGAAGCCTTGCAACAGCCCTTCAGACCAGAGTTCCTCTCCTCTATTGGTTTTACAAAAATTACAAAATGATAAATACTCATTGTAAAAATATTCAAATAGCATAAACTTATATAATGGAAGAAGTGAAAACACCACCCTCCTTCCCCCAGGCCTCTGTGGCTTCCCCAGATCCCACACCCTGGGGACAGTGGCCTTGAGCAGGCATTTTCTGAGGATGTGGCACCAACATATTTATACCAAAAATAGGCCCATGAGAACCAGGACTGTGTCTGTCTTGCTCCTTGTTGTTCTGTTGACCTAAAACAAATAAAGGCCAGGTATTTCTCCAGTAAAGACAGGTTTATTCACGATCAACAGAGAATTGCAATTCTGGGTCTGCGACCATGGCGAGCCACACGTAAGTCCCCACAGGGCAAGGGAAGGGGAGTGCTTTTATAGAGGGGAAAGGAAGGTGGGAGGGCTCTAGTAAACAAAGAGTCCATGGCTTTCCACTGGCCAAGTCCTTGCCAGGAAAGAAGAAAAGTGTTTTTTCTTCTTGTTGGGCTCTGCTGTGGTTGCAGGGTGTGCAAACTCCCCTCTTTGGTCTCCCAACTCTATTTAATTGGGATTTCTGTTTATTAATTTTTATTACAGTTCCCAGAAGAGAGCCTCGGCAGGCAGCCAATCATATTTGCTGAATGCTGGATAAATAAATGATTTCTTCCTCAAGTTATTTTTTTTCTCAATAAACAGAGCTATTGACCTACTTCATTCTTTTTAGAGACCACCAAGCATTCCATAATCCAGATGTACCTTAATGTGTTTAACCATCTCTTTATTAATAAACCCTTGGGTATTTTTGTAGTGTTTCTATCACAAACATGTTGCAATGAGCCCTCCTTTACTGGGGTCTTGGTGTGTGTGAATTACCATGTCATAAGGCAGATTCTCTGACGTGGAAGTGCATCAAAGGGTATGTTTAAGTTCTGCCCTAGAGATGTTAAAGGACCCCATGGGAGCCAGACAGAAGGCATGGGGTTGTGGTGGAGGAGTCACAAGCGCTTCCCAACGGGGTTAAGTCAGCATCTCCTGCTCAGGCTTGGGTTGGGGTTTATAAGGAGCCTCCTTTGGGGCCCTGGCCAACGAAACTCAGTCTGACAACCTGCAGGTGGCTAAGGTGACAGACAAGGGTCTCTCTATAGGGCACTTAGTACTCTTTCTTGGAACTCTTACTGAAAGTGCTTGTGATTTTCAAAATACCTTCACTGGATCAGCTTCTCTGGATCTTCTGATCACCATGATGCAGGCTGGAAAGCTAATGACATCCGCATTTTACAGGAGATGTGAATGACGTAGCCCTTGAATCCAACTGTTCCTGAAGCCAAACTAGCCTGAACTTCCCAACTAAGAGAGTCAATAAATCCCCCTTTTTGTTTAATCTAGTTTGGTCTCCATCGCTGAAGGACTCCTCATTAAGACTGATCTTAGGGCACAAAATGTTAAACACAAGTAGAATAATAATTAATAATAATGATTTTACTGGTAATTTTTAATGAGGATATAATTTATATATGGTAAAATGCAGGTCTTAAGTCTTCAGTTCAATGAGTTCTGAGAATTGCACGCACACCCCTATTAAGACATAGAACAATTCCATTACCCTTGAAAGACCCCTTGCATCCCTTCCTGGTCTACCTGTCCCCACCTCCCACCTCAGAAACAACTGTTGCTCTAATATCTTTCACCATAGTTTCATCCTGCCTGTTTTAGAACTTCCTGTCAAGGAAACCAGACAGTATGTGCTCTTTTGTGTCTGGCTTCTCTCACTCAACATGATGTTTTAAGGTTCATCTACATTCGCAAAAATAACACCCAACATATTTGAACCCTCCTGGTGTGCCAAGCACTGTATTCAACGTTTTCTGTTCTTTATGTTTTTAAAATAATCCGATGACGTGTGGTTATCATCCCTATTTTGTAGCTGAGGAAACTGACACTTAGCGAGGTTAAGTAACTTGCTCAGATCACATTGCCTGTCAGCAGATCTGTCAGGATTTGAGCTTGGGGGTCTGACTCCAGAGCCAGAAGCCCAGAGAACCTGGCACAGGTCACATACCACTGGAAACCCCCTCACCCCGTCGCCCCTTGGCCTCCCAACTGCTCCTTCCCGTTCTTTGTTCACTCTTCTTGGACCAGGCTGAGATCTCATCTCCTATTCCACTGGAGTGGGGTGGGTCACCTTCACTAGCCCCTCCAAGTGAGTCAGCTTGGGGAGGGAGAGCCTAGCTTGTGAAGGTGTCTCGGCTACTCCAGGGAGTCACTGCTTTGTGGGCCTGTCTAGGGAGAGAAAGATTATCTACGGCTATGAAAAGGGTAAGGTGAAGGTGAAAAATACAACTGCCACCCAGAAAACTGAAATTAAACAAAAGCCTTTATGTCTAAAGTGACACCCGATTCAAAGTGGAATTTGTGAGGGTGGTGCAGAGCTATTAGTCACCACTCACAGATAAGCCCCAGAGCTGTGTCCACTGTGCACGGAGTCCAGCAGCCCAGGTCCCGCCTCCCACATGGCCAATCAGCCACTGAGGAGTGGGCACTGCTGCACTGTTTAGAAAGCTCTCTGTTCGGAAGAGCAGAACCCCTGCTCCTGGTCCTGCCAGCTTCCTGCCACACACCCCCAGACCCTTCAGCCTAGACTCCTTGAGATCAAGGGAGAGAAAGGATCATTAGAGTTCTCCGGAGGAGAGGGAGGTAAAGAGGAGAGCAGGCAGCTGAGGGCATGTGGAATTGGGAGGAAACTGGGCCAAATAAATTGAGCATAGGAAACAGGGAAGGACGGCAACTCCTCTGTCTGGCTTTGACTGACACCGATCATTTCCTGGCTGTGGATCTTGAGCAAGTTGCTTAACCTCTCTGTGTCACTGTTTTTTCATGGGGGATAATAATAGAACAGACCTTATCAGGTTGTTGTGAGGTATATCTGAGTTAATACATATAACATACCTGGCATGGTTTCTGGTGGATAATTGGCACTCAATAAATGTTTATTATATTGCTATTACCTTCACTGTGCTCATTGGGACTGTGGAAAAAGCATTCTGGACTGAGAGTCTTTCAATGTACATTCTCATCTTGTCTCTGCCACTAACTTGCTGTGTGGACTTGAGCAAGTCACTTCCCCTCTCTGGGTCTCAATGTCCCTATCTTCAAAGCCAAAAGGCCATTCCAATGGATGTATTTTAGTCTGTACTTCTTGGAAAGACAACATTCAAGCAAAGCCTTCCAACTCTCCTACCTGCTCCTTCCCATTTGTCCTCAGCACCCCAAACTGTCTGAAGATGTCAGCAAACCCCCCTGCATCTCAACCTGGGAAAGCTGGGACATCTCTGCACCCAGTTTGGAAGACCACCTTCCCCCCAGTGGAAGATGCACCTGTTGGCTGCCTCCCTCAGGATATGCTTTAAGTCAAACCATCCAAGTTCTTGCTCAGCCACTAGCCGGCTAGTTGACCTTGGGCTGGTTGCTTGATGTCTCTGAGCCTAGACTCCTCTTGCGTAAAGTGGGGGTAATAGTAACAGCTATGTCACACAGTTATCGTGAAGAGTAAATGTGACTTTACAGTTAAAGAGCTCAGCACCATGTCTGGTGTAAAATAAATGCTCAACAAATATTTTTATATTATTGTCATCATCAACATCATCATCATGATCATGATTATCTCTTCCTTTCCAATCCTGGGTCTCAGAGACAAGCAGTAATCAGTTTCAGAAGACAGCTTCCTCCTTCACCACTCCTGGGAGCCATCTGTTTTTGCTGCCCTCCACGGGGACATGTGTGCACATCCCCCCACCTTGACCACCTGGCTCTGGGAGCACCTGGACTGGCTGTCCTGCAGGGCGCGGGCAAAGGCGAGGAGCTGGCACGCAGCTTCTGGTCTGAACACCATGATTTGCAGGCCAAACTGGGCTATTTCTGCAGATTCACCAGCAATTTCGGCAGCTCAATAAACACAGCTTGTGAGTCAGCAGTCGGGTAAATTGTGCACTCAGACTTGTATTTAAGTTCATCCTTGGACCGTGGATGGCAGTCAGAAAACCAAGTGTATAATTTTCTATTAGCACACCACAAGCATCTAGGTTTGCTTAAGCCACTGCATTCTCTTCTGGAATTCATGTTGCTACTGGTTGTGGTCTAAAAACAAGTCAGCC
This sequence comes from Grampus griseus, assembly GCF_964374135.1. NCBI lineage: Eukaryota > Metazoa > Chordata > Mammalia > Artiodactyla > Delphinidae > Grampus > Grampus griseus. The sequence goes on along the minus strand of NC_139013.1, from coordinate 23,265,174 downwards.
CTGGACTTCTGCAAGAAAAAAAATTCTGTATGTGAGGATTTCTGAGGCTATCCCCAGCCCCAACATATACACCAGCCTTGTCATGGGAATGGCGCCCCTTTCCAATCCACCCTGGGATCTCCCCACCCTGTCCCTCACCCTCTCCTTCTTCTTACTACATTAGGGCTCATCCTTCTCTTTTTGGGCCTGGCTTCATTTCCACCACTACTTTATCCAGGCTTGAACTCCCAAATGACCACACTTTGGTGCACATGCCTCCTCTACATGATTTAAAAGCAGCAACAAACACAAGAGCAACAGTTATAATGATGATACGTACCATTTAGCAGCCACTTTCTATGCCATGTCAAGCGTGGTGTTGAGTGCCTTATAAGCACTATTTCACTTAATTTCAGAGCAGTCCTTGGGGCTTGGGTACTGAAAACATTACTCCCACTTTGCTAAGAAGGAAATGAGGACTAGAGAAGTAAAGTAACGTGGCTGAACTCTCCACTGGTGTCTTGAACCAAGGGGATCTGCCTCCAGCGCCCAGGTTAACATCTGTGCGTCACTGCCCTAAAGGGTCACATGTGATCTGCCGCAGCATTCTTCACGTCTTGGCTTGTGACCCACAAAGTCATTTTAGTGAATCATGCATCTGTAAAAATAGACTACACCAGGCTCCAACCGGGAACATCAAAGCGCATCATCCATATTCAGGATAAGTATTATTTCTCAACACTTTATTTCAGTTCAACACATACGTATATGCACATACCTGTTTACAGTGTAAAGTTGTCCCTCCTAAGTTTAGCCACAACCGAAAACAGTCTGAAGGTCTCTGGGCTATTGGGTCCCTCTGGGAAAACACTGGATAGGTCCTGCCCTCTCTCTTTCCTACCTCTCCTGATCATAATAATATTAATGGCAATGATTTCTCCTGTCTCTGATGGATGTGAAATTGCTTAGCAAATTCTAAAATGTTGCATGTCATCGATATCCAGGTTGATTTTCACTTCTGCTGAATGGTTTTGTTCACATATCTGGGGTCAGATGGAGGGGGCGAGTGTCATGGGACTGTCATCACAGGCTCCGAGGGAGTCTCCCATCTCACTGTCCTGTGGCTGCTGCCACCTGTCTGACCTCGGGGTGCCGTTTCTTCCAGTTAGAAGCTCAATGCCCAAAGGTTAGCTGCTTAGGCGACGGGGATAGAAAAGCTTCCAGTTCTTTGGGAAATGTTTCCAGGAGAATTTATCCCGGTCGGCCTTTTCCCAGACATCGAGGGACTAGTCAGGGATCGAACTTATCCATCCCAGCAGCTGGGGAGACTGGGGCAGGAGTCTGCTGGCTCCCCCCTCCCCCTTCCTCCACCCCAGCCTTTGCTCGCTGCTGTCCTTTCACAGGTCAGAGAAGGGCTTTGGGGCTTGATTTTGGGTTGTAAGAATCACAACAACCCTATGGGCTTACACAGGGTCTTGCTTCTTACAAGCTCAGAGCAATTTCTTGGATGTTGGGCTCATTCTTTCCAAGGTCACTGTGGAAGGTGTTCTTAATACCTAGGTGGTATAAAAGGAAGATGGTTTGGACGTTCTGGCCTTGACAGCCTGTAGAGAGTGTGGGCTGGGGTTGGATTTGCCTCAGTTTAGCTTCCCAAACCTTCCTATCTGATTGCTGATTTCTCAACCCTGTTTCATTATCACTTTCCTAAAAAGTCTTTTTAGACATTTCTCCTTATTTGCCTTCCACCTGCCCATGAAACGTTAGTACCACAGATACACTATATGTCTGTTTATGTACTATATGTATCTCTGCTTATACCTAGAAAGAGTAAGATTTTTTTCACTCCCCACCTTTCCAGGAGTCAATTTTTACCCCCTTGGGGGTGATTTTGCCCTGTTGAGAATGCAGGCTCGAGAGAGATGGTACTGACAGGCCTGGCCTCCTGGGTCCTCGGCTCTTGGCACGTACAGGATAAAAAGAGCACCACCACATGGGGTTATTGAAGGACTAAAGGCCATACTGCAAGTAATGTGCTTAGCACATGCTTGGTACCAGTTAAGCACTCATAACTACTATCACATCATTACTGGTGGTAGTCACAACAGTTCACGTCTGTTGGGGAATTATTGTATGATGGGATTTAGAGCTTTTCGTAAACTCAGTGACTTAGTTCTCATAGCAGCCCTGTGAGGTAGGGACTATTATTATCATCTTACAGATAACAAAATTGAGACACAGACTCACTGACTTATCCAAGGTCACATGGCCCATACGTGACAAAGCTAACATTTGATTCCAGGGCGTCTGGCCCCTGAGCTTACTCTTAACCATGATGCTGTGTACATTAGTCATGTAAGTAGAATGTTAGTGGCAGCATTGGGATTAATACTTTAACTTTTTCAACACTGGCAAGTGACCTCACTGGTACTTTGGCTTCAAATGGTTCTGACCCCTGTGGTCATCTCAGGACTTTGAAATGAACTTTTCTGATTCTTTGATAGCAGGCAGAGCTGCCTGAATTCCTGGTAAGGATCAGTTATTTGAGTTTCCACTTCCCAGCCTAGGGAAACCACTCAGGCCTCCCCACGACCATTCCTCCCTCTTTGGAATCGAGACGGCACCGAGTGTGGGCTGCTGCTGAGGAGACGTGTGTTGCTATGGCAGCGGCTCATGCCTCCTTCCTCCCCTCTCAGAGGTGCTCTGACACAGGAGGCAGTTTCTGTGGTAACAAGCTGAGTGGAGGGTCCATAAAGAAAGGACTGTGTGTTCTGACATGGGGGAATTGAAAATGAATCCTGGGCATTTAGAGGGCTACCCTGCCACGTGTCCAAGGCAAACAGCAGCATCACTGCAGGAATGGTCCCAGCAAGTGGAGTATTAGAGACATGAGAGTTTCTTAGCTTATTGTCCCCTACAAGTTCACCTTTTGTCTTTTTTTATAAAGACAAGTTAAGATTTCAGAAGATGAAATGAAGAGGAGGAAACCGTAGAGTATATAATACAGGGGTGTATAATTCAATTCCTATGCAAGCAGTAGACCCACAAGTAAACTTTTAAGCATGGTTCCAAGCCCTTCAGAGAAGTTTCAGAGGATGGAGGGACAGGTGCTCAGTTCTTTTTGAAGCTGTTCGGTGCCCAGCTGCAGAACGCCCTTCCCACTGACTGCCACCCCTGCAGCTGCTGTGCCCCTTTTGAGCCCACGCCTTTCCTGCTGCCAGGAAGCGTGGGCTGCTCTCCTTGCCTCCCCGGGGCCATGGTTGGCTGCATCCTGGGATCTGGTCCTACACATCAACACTCATTTTGCCCTTTGCAGGGTTTCAAGGTCACAGGAGGTGTGGGAGGAAAGCCCAGTACTCTAAGAGGAGGCTCAGCAGGGAGAGACCTTGCGGCCGTGACAACTGTTTTGCATCTCTTCCTGGTCACATAAGAGATGTAATGAGCTGGTTAATGCTTACTGAGAGCTTACTATGTGCTAGGTATCATTCTAAGCAATTTACATGTATTGACACATTTAATTTTGCCAAAAACCAGATGAGGTAAATAATATTATTATCCCCATTTTACAGATGAGGAAATAAGCACAGCGAGCTTGAGAAACTTACTCAAGTTCTCACCTTAGTAAATAGCAGAGCTAGCCTGCCTGGCACCTGGGACTTCAATAAAGTTTGTTGAATGAATGAAGAAGTGAATGGGAAAGGAAGCAACAAAGCAAATCCTTTATGTATACACGTGCATTTTGGCTTAAGTTGCATCTTAGAATCAAATGTGGGCTTGGCAAATTTGAAACCCTTCTTCTTCAAACTCACTGATAGTACTATTTGGTATCAGACCCCAGTATAATTAGAATACCTCCTGAGAATACCTCAATAGCAGTTAATTGCCCCAGCCCCTCCCCAGTGAACTCACCCCTCCCACATCATCCTCTCTGAAGGGCTGGCTGGCCTCCAGTAAGCTTATTATTTGCTTCGTTGGGCAACCACAACGCTCCATTGTTACAGTTTACATGTGTTACGTGTTGATGGTCCTTAAACCAGGAGCGCCAGGAGGACAGGGACTGAATCTTTATATCTGCATTTCCCGGGGCTCCCACAGGACCAGTCCTATGGAAGAAGTTTAGGAGATGCTGATTGAGAGAATGAACTGTCTTCTATTGTCTGCAATTATTTCCCATGTGTTAGTTTGGTCACTCCAGTAAGACTAGAGTAAGGAGGCAGGAGAACACTACTTCATTTTCTCCTTGTGTCTTCTTTGTGTCAAGCATGTAGCAAATGTTCAATAAATATTAACTGATTTCTTTTTCCTTCATTGGGGCCCACTGTGTTTTGCCGTTCTCTCTGTATGTGGAGACAGGTGCTCACAGAAGGAGCTGGTAAGTTTGTTGTGAACTCCATGATCAGGGTCTCTGGGCTTCTTAGAGGAAAGATTAAGTTGGGGAGGGGTGGCAGCTACCACAGATGGATAATACAGTGGCTTTATCGCCAGTATTTCTAAATCCCACATTATAACACTGTGTCTGGATAAAGATTTTTGTGTCATGTTCAGGTGCATGAGGTAATTTTGGAGTTGAAATTCAGATACCCAGTAAACATTAGCCGAACGAGTAAATGAACAAATGGCAAAAACTAAGATGAGCTGCAAAATCAAAATTTTCTGTCTCATATGCAAATGACATAAGAAAATCAATTATACCCAGAAAGAAATCTCCTCATTTTCTAAAACTCTTCCGTAATATCAAAATATTCTTTAAATGAAATGTGAGACAAACTGATTCTCTGCTTTGGTTTGAGATCTTATTGTGAAGCCCTTAGAAGTTCCTATAAGATGCCAGGAAGGTCCTGGTCACAGATGGTGCCCCACAGATGTGTGCCTGTGTCAGTGGCTGTCCCATGTTAGTGTTTCCCTCATAGGTGAGTGCCTTCAAGCTCTGCACAGCACAGACCCGTGGCCACAGAAGCATGTCTTGTCTGGTGTAATCCTTGCTCTAGCTGAGCCAGCTGGGGAGAGAAACATGTAAATAAATACTGGTGGCGAAGCTTAATGTTCTATCAGAGGAGAATGCAAGGTGCAGTGGGCACCATGGGAGAAATGGCTAACTGCCTCTTTACAGTCAAGGAAGGCTTTGAAAGAGATGCTTAAGCTGAGCCTTGAATGATGTATAGAAGAGGACCTTCCAGCTCATGAGACATGATTGCAAGAACAGAGGAGTGGGGAACAACTTAGTGCCTTGGATCCTTTCCGGGAACAGCAGGTGTTCAGCACTGCTGGTGAACAGGGCAATTCCATGCTGCCTTCAATCTGCTTTTCATCAAGTTTTTGTAGTCTTGCCAGCATATAGCATCAATCACACACATTCACACACATGCACACATGTGCACAAATATGCACACACAAGCACACTTGCTGGCTTTGACCTAAAATACACTTTGTGTGCTTCTCATGGTCTGTGAAGTCTGTTCTGAGGGCTTAGACATATACAAATGTGCACACACAC